>NC_048298.1:206222397-206522397 GCF_013100865.1 Trachemys scripta elegans | reverse complement strand
AGCAACCTCTGAGCTTTTATACGGGCTCTCTAATTCATTCCGTTCTGCTTAGGTTTTGTGACACATGTTACATGACTTGACACACTGCTCTCCGACTTCTGCAATACCTGTCAAAACAGTGGCTCACCATTGATATTTCCCTCCCTCCCCCCGGGCTTACACTGGACCCTTTAAGCTTACTTTAACATCTTTTTTTTTTTTAATATAATTGCTTTGTAGAGGAAGGAAATTGATAATGATGCTTGTGCTTTCTATGCCTTTTCCTTCTGATCTCTGGCATTTGGCCACATCACAGCAACACTAAGGAAACAAAGTCAAACTGCAGGCTGCTTTTTGGAGAGACTGTGACTGTCTTCCTTACATGATTGGCAGCTTTTTTTTAGCGGTAGTGTTATTAAATTAGCAGCAGCTCCATGAGAAGTATGCAGTAGTTTGGGAAATTGGGAGCATTGGCTTTACTTAAAGAGCTACAGTTTCCAAGAACAATGCCAAATGGTATATGTGAAGTGATACTTGCCAGGATTTCTTAAAAATAAATCCCTAAATAAACCCACCAATATTCATTTTTCTCAGTTAGTTTTAACCAACTCCTTCCCTGTTCCATTTCCCATTTCAAAAGCACAAGAGAAAATTAGCATATCTGAACCCCTACTCCAAGGTTGGGCTTCTAATGGAAACACTATCAGAAGAGGGAGAAGAGAAGATGTGCTTACTTACATTTATAAAACTAACATTCAGCTCTTTGGCGGTATATCCTCTTTGGAGGTTGCGTCGAGCGTAGACATCATAGTCTCGTACAATTCTAGTAATGATGTCTGATGTTGAGATACCTTCAGTTCTCTGTGTTGGCACAAACATTCCTGGTGAAAGTGGAAAGCAAAGAGAGATGAGTGACATGGCGAGATAGCACAGCAGTTAGGTAGGGATGCATGTTTTAGCATGAATGCTCCTGTGGTTAAGGTGTGTAACTGGGAACCGAGAGATATCCAGTGAAATTCTGAAACTAGTGGGAGTTTTGCCATTAATTTCAATGGGCCCAGGATTTCACCCATGTGTTCTAATCCTGGGTCTGCCACTGGTTTTCTGTATGACCTTGGAGAAGTCATTTAGTTGCCTTGTGCTTCATTTTTTCAGCCCGTAAAACTTGGATAATATTTGCCAGCATCCAGTGTTATTGTGAGGTTTAGTTGGCTATCTGTGGCATTATAAGATCTTTAGATCTTCTATTTCGTTCTATATTGCTGTTCTCATTCCCTTGGGCTCTTTGACTCTCTCGTATAGCAGAGATTCTTCATTACACTGAAATTTTGTTTGCTTGTACTCTTTCACAGGAAGAGGAAGTACAACTGGGATGGTGAAGAAGGCTACTTATTATATTACTAGCTTATTTCCTCAAAATATTTGACTAGTTTTTAACTGCTTGCCATTAAGACTAGCCCATGTGTACTGTTAAATAAAGCCAGAGGCAGAAGCAATATTAGCAGTAACCATGAATACATCTTCTGTACAGCATTCAGTGAAATAATGCACACCATGCAAAGAAGAAAACTCAACTCCCAGAGCCAGCGTCTGGCTTATGAAGTAGAGATGACTGTGTTAAGCATTCCAAGCTCTCTACCAGGGATGGGCAAACTAGTTTGCATAAAATAATTCTACTGGTTAGCCTGGAAGAAGAGTAATGGCTTTGATAGTTCAGTGAGAGTTAACTGCGATTAATCCACAGCCTTAGTAATGACCTAAGTAGGTAATGGAGATTGAGGTTAGGCCACCCACTACATGAGTCTCGGGCCAGCGAAGGTCAGGTTTCATAGTTCCACTTGGAAGGGAGAGCAGTTTAAAGGCACTGTTGGTGAATGATTCACAGCCCACAGTGGCATTATGCTGAGAAAACACTGTTCTCCCTCCTTCAACTCGGAGTGTCATAGAGATGGACGGATATGTAAAATATTGAATAATAAATGGAGGAGAACCTCAGGGCATTGTCTGGCCCAGACTTCTGTAGACCAGATAGAAATGCAAAGGGCACCCACTTTGAGGGCCAATAGCGAAACCATGTCCAAATAAGGCTCCATATCCAATCATTTGTTTAATAGTTTATATATGAAACTGCAGGTGATACGGAGTTGTGAGGCTGGATTGGAAATAGTCTTGTGAAATAATAGTACTTACTACTTAACGTCTTAAAGGATTGTGCAAATATTAACTAATTAATCCTCACAATGCCCCTGTGAGTTAAGTAAGCGTTGTTAGCCCAATTTCACAGGGTTCAGGGAGGGAATCAAGAGGCAACAGCCTCTTGTGATTTAATGATAAACACATCATTTCCCCCCTCTATATTCTAATTAATATTCTGCTAAGCAGTTTTAATCATTGTCACAATACTCTCCCTAGCATGCTTTTCAGAATTGCAGCAGTTGCTAAGGAAGCTTTTATGGGAAGCAGTAAAACATATCTAAGCACAGGTTGGAGCTAAGAGAATGCCTGAAAAGATACTGGCTTACAATTGTTTTAGCTTAAACTGCATTTTTAACCAGTTTCACAAACAGATCCTGGCATGTAATATTGGTAGCAGAGCAACGTTTATGTTTCTAAAATGAAAACAGCTCTTTATTAAGGGAACTATTTGCAGACATGCTGCATCTGCAGCTAGCATTCTAGCCAGGTGCGCACAGACTGACTTCTTGGCATTTCCTCCAAATCCTCCCTCTTGTAACCTGTGTTCCCCCTTTCAAGTTCCATGCCGGTTGCTACAGAGTTGAAATTTTTTTTATAGTCTTAAACAAAGCTATCTTTACAATAGGAGATCAAGAATCACCCTGCAGACCAGATTTTACCTGCTGTCAATCTCTGTTACCTGTCCCATAGTCATTTTGTGTGTGAACCTTCTATTGCTGTCCAAGGTAGTTTGGTGCAAGAATCAAGTGCAAAACATCCACCAGAGATCCACAGTGAGGATAAGAGTGGATGGGAAAGGAGAAATCAGCCCTGACTTTTCTTAAAACATGAAATTTATGCTGGTTAGTCATTTACTGAATGGTCTTAATTGTCACTAGCTAAACAAGTCATATTACTGACTGGCTGGGGCATATGTAGGACAGATAACCTTGCAAAACTGATAAATAAAATTAATCATGGGTTCAATACAACTTTCTGATCTAGGGTATTTCTACAAACCATCTATTAAAAAAAATTAAGGCTTTTCTGAGCCCACTGCATAGTTGCTTTAAAACTATACAGTCCATTTCTATTAAGGTTGTCCTCATCTATTAAATCTGGTTGTCTCCTTTTCTTTCATTCCCCACACCTGTTCTAATGCTATTGTTCTTCAGCGTCAAACCTAGCCTCCTGTCCATGGTGTTGAAGACCCAATTTGCTGCAGAAAACCTGGGAGGGGCGGGGGTGCACACTGTGAAGAACCTATGTAAAGGGCTATACAATCCCCATACACAGTGCTGCTCACCCAACACTCTTTACGAGGCAATGTGAAAGGGGTGGTGGGGCTACGGAAAGTGAGAAGGTTCACAACTATGCAGATTCATTGACCAAACCCCCCAGACTGGGAGGACTGACTGCAGTAATAATGCTTTCATATGGTGGCCAAGGATATCACCTAAGGAGACCTCAAAGGATTTTACAAAGGAGGTAGGTATCACATGTGGGAACTGAGGCACAGCGCAATGAAATGACTTGCCCATGGTCACACACCAGGCCAGTAGCAGTGCTTGGAATAGAATCCAATCCAGTTCTCTCTTCACTCAGCTATGATGTTCCAGTCTTGGGGAACAGATTCCATCTCCCTCCATCCCGTCAGAGATCCCTAACACACAGCTGCTTACTTAAATTATCTATCGAAATCCCTTAGCTATAGCCAACGTGAGATTTTAATGTAAAATGAAATCTGCAAGCTGGGCCAGCCACAGGAGCAGGAGAGGTGGAGTGCTTGAGAAACCTATGGACACAGCACTGATTCCAGCTACAAATAATGGCCAGTAAAAAAAAAAAAATTACGGCTTTTTCTGCTCCCTTTTTAACCAAATGTATCTGAGAAAGCTACCTGAGGTCATAGGGGAAGAGTGCAGTACGCAATTGTATCAGCAACCCTTTGTGTGGGGGACTGGCCTTTGAAACCTGACCTAGG
The DNA here is from genome assembly GCF_013100865.1 of Trachemys scripta elegans. Taxonomy (NCBI): domain Eukaryota; kingdom Metazoa; phylum Chordata; order Testudines; family Emydidae; genus Trachemys; species Trachemys scripta. Next base: position 206,518,259 of record NC_048298.1, on the reverse strand, counting down.
TTATGTGACTTAATTGAAGAAGTTTCAATTTCTTGTCAGAACTTCTGTGTCACACCTTTGTTTTACAGTAATGGAGAAGTAAGAGCTGGCTCCATGCAGCAGCCCCAGAATTGCTAGATTAGCCCTCACTGTCAGCGCTTGCCAAAGACTGATTAGTAATGATACTGTAATGTTTGACTAATATGGTGTTAATCTGTTCATTTTTGACAATGTGAATTCCTCAAGGAATCAACACATAATTAACCCATTGGTCACTGCGTATTGTGTGTTCTCCTCTGTTCCCAATCCACCAAGGTTGTGAGTCTGTTACATCGCCCATTTTGACAGTCTGGAGCTTTAGCTCACTCATAGAGGCTCATGCTTTTAGCTCACTACAAGGTAATAGTTATCAAACACAGTGAGCGTTTCACTTAACACTTGCAAATTACCAGATAGTAGATTCTGAGGCCTTAGGAAATTCTAGAGAGATGTGCACACATTGATGTAGGCTGGGAAGAGGGAAAGTCTCATGTGCCTGAAACATTCTGCTCCAGAGAGCTGTGGGAGGAAGGTTTAATTGCTTCCCTCTTCTGCAGTGTTCATTGTGTTATGATAGCTGCTCATGATAAAGAGGCTTTTGACATCACAATGGTTTACATTTTTCTCACAGGGCCCAATCCAGCTCCCCTTAAAGACAAATACAAAGAGTCCCATTCACTTCAAAGTTGGACTGGATCCACTGTCTCGGAACCCACAGATCACACGGCAAATCGTTTGTCTGACATGGAGGAGACATAGGTGCAAGAGAGCAGACACAGCAGATCTAGTGAGTCACCGAGCATCACAACAGTAACAGAAGCCAGCAGGGCATTGAAAGGATTGATTTTTTTAAAAATAGATGTAGGCTGTAGAAAAAGAGCAACATCCTATCATGATAACCTTCATTTAGACTGGCAGGTGGAATATTCTGTCAATTGTCTGACTTCAAGGTGGCATGTGAAGGGGGGAAATGGATTTGTGTTCTTTATTTTTGTTGCTTTTTGATGCATAAAGAAGGCTTGAAAATTATATTTGTTTTTTCCTCTTACTGATTTTTGTAATAGAAATTGAGGCCTTTTCTGCCTATATTCCATGGCAGACGCTATGGATGAACATACCTAAGGTAGAGGCAGTCCAATATGGACCTCCCAATGCAGATCTAGTTTATCTGGGTACTGATTAGATGCTATGGTGCTGGGTACTAGAGCAATAAACAGTTTTTGAAATATATTTAAATATTTTTCCTAAAGAAAAGGAGAGGGAAAACTGCTGGGAAATAAAATAAACTTGGGGCTTGTATAAAAGTTGATGTTCCTTACAGCAATGGGAACTATGCCCATGCTGCACATTGGTCAGATTTTCAAAAGAACTCAATTTGCTCTTAGTAGGAGCGCTTCAGTGTTCAGCACTTTTGAAAATCCAGCTAGACATTGAGGTGTCTGACTGGGATCTGAGCTCTTCTGAAAACCTGGCCCATTGTGTTTGTACATGCTAGCTCACCAAAACTATGTGAAAAGAACAGTATTGAGGTTACAAAGTCAAGCACTTAAAAGTTAGGAAATGCCAGGTCATCTGTTCAATCTTAATTCAGATCTCTCGTTCCGTGGAGATAGAATTTCGTAGGAATTGAACTGCCAGAAACCAGGCAGGTTTCCAACAGAAGCCTTCCTGTCAGTCAGATTTTGGAACCTTTCTGGTTTCCTGCCACCTCTCCCACTGGCTCCTCAGCAGCCCATGTGGTGGACTGACAGGGAGCCAAGAGCCTGAGACCCCCCAGCTCTCAGTTCCTTAGCAATCCAGGCTTCCAGACTCCCCAGCGTGTCAAATTTCAAGTCCTTGCTCCAAAGTATAAGGGCACAAGAGCTTTCTCAAAGAAATGGTCACCAGAATTTATTAACATGGGCAAAACAACATGAATTTCCCTCGCCTTTTTGTTGGAAAAGGCCAAACTGTTTTGACTGAAATGTTTCAAAAAAATTCAGCCTGAGGCAGATACCTTGCATGGAAAGATTCAGCATATGATTATGGTTTGACAAAAAGCAACCAAAAACCATGGTCTTGTAATGGGAAGTGTCAGGCAACCTTCATAGTAGGTGGTGCTATCAGTTCTGCCTATAATATCATTGTGTAATGTATTGTATACCTTTAACAGCATACACATATAAATCCATACTCACTCATTAGCTATCTATCTAAACAGTTAAGAAAAAAAAAAAAAGAAAAGAAAAACAAGATTAGAAAATACTATATTCTGCAGTGGTCTTGATTCAATATTGGGTTATACCTATGACAGGAAGGCCCTGGTGGTGAAAAGTCGGACTTAGGAGGGGTGAGGACTGCAATGGCACAACCACCAGTGGCCCCAAAGAGAACAGTATAGTTGAGGTCCGGATAAGGTCAGGTCAGCTGGTGGGTGCACTGTAGGGTGACCAGATGTCCCGATTTTATAGGGACAGTCCCAATATTTGGGGCTTTTTTTTTTTTAATATGGGCTCCTATTACCCCCAACCCCCATCCCGATTTCTCACACTTGCTGTCTAGTCACCCTAGCGCACTGATTTAGTGGGAGACAGCTACCAAACCCTGATCAGTCACAACATGCCCTGACAGACTCCATTAAGGCTACCAAACTGAGTCCCTGATAGACCAAGGAAGGGAGCAAATTCCACGCTCTAGAACTCTACACTGAGAACACCTAGACTCCTATCCTCACACCTCAGGAATGAAAGCGATGCTCAGGTGGTCTCAATTGTTACCATGGGCATTGAGGAAGAGGCAGAGCTTGGTTCTTCATGGCCTCACGCCTTCACGGCCTCACGCCTGTGCAAAGTGTCACCAGATCAGATTAATCCGTTCACTTACACCAGCAATGTGTTTTACACCTGCAAATGTAAATGGTGCAAGGCAGTGGAGAATCAAGCCTGCTGTCTCTGTGGCAAGAATGGTTACTATTTGCTCCATTTAAAATTAAGGTTCCTTTCTGTTTTATATGTTTGAGCTACACTATGGTTGGAGAGGGAATGAGAAGAGGGGCTCACACTCAAAGTTAGACATGAATGAGCTTCTTTCTCACTTATCCTAAGGCCACATTACACTCCTTTAAGGCCCCATTGCAGTGCCAGAGTTATGTAACGGGGCTTTGGGGTAAATGCGTATCTGGTCCTAATGATTTTTAATTGCTAATCGTAGGCTTTCCCCACAATAGGAGTCACACTTGTGGGTCAGAATAGAGCTGCACCTTAGCCCAGGGAAAACAGGTGCCTGAATGTTGGCCATGGTACTATAGGTACATGGGAAGTAAACTTCTTTTGCAGCATTTCAATACTGCTTACGAACCACTGCAAATCAAAACAGTAATCCAAGCAGGAATGTTTACTAGCAAACTGAATGGCTTCCAGAAGGTTACAGTTGTAACCTATTTTTGTTTACCCATCACTGGTGGCTTCAAGATGCGAACCTTTTTGCTGAAGTCAGCAGCACTTACTTGTTGACAGGCCAGATGGGAATGTGCATTAATCTCTGTTTTCCCTCCTCCAGCGGGTGTGGTTACAAGGCAATAACATACATAGATGGGCTTTAAAATAAAGGCTGAAATGCAGAGAGTTAAAACAGAAAATTGCCCTCACCTGCTTCCTTTATGTGCTTGTATACATCATCTGAGCCAGCGGAAGAGTATGGAATGTCATCATGGGCTACAAAATCAATCTGCAAAAGTTACAGGAGAAGAAACAATCAGATGCAGCCATCAGGGAATCTGCATTGGTTTTGGAAGGACAGTTTCTCTTCTGAACTGCGTCTGCCTGCCTTTGAAAGTCTCATCTGAAAGGTACTATTTAAAACATTGCTCTAGGGCTGGGGCTGCAACAGAGCACACCATGTGGAATTATGGTAGAACTCAGGACTTTTGGCTCCAAGAGTACAGGTATCACATACAAAGCAAGGGTATGTTATGATGTCCTCTATGCACAAAGGATAAGGGACCTACTGCTGCTACTGTTACCTACAGGAGATCTCCTTTAACTCAAGTGGCAGACAGTTGACTTTTAAAACTGAAGGAGCAGGGTTTCTATTCCCAGATTTGTGTGTATGCGTTTTGTTTATTTAGAAACTGTTTATCAAACCGTAGATTCATTACAAAGAACTATTTCATTTGAGCTAAAGTAAATTCCAGTGAGCTGTAGCTGCATTTGAGTTTATATACACTGTAGGGCAGTCAGTAGGGTGCACTTCACCAGGTCTGAAGTTCTATCCATTAGAGGACAGTGGCACACGTACATACTTTTGGCTGATGATGGCATTCACTGAAATCATTGGGAGATTTGCCCTTGATTCGGTGGGAGCAGCACTTTAGTCAGAATGTATGGACCAGATTGTTAAAGTCTATTCCCCCTTTCTGCACCTGCATTTTGTGGGTGCAGTTCAGGGACATTTCATCATTTCAGAAAAATTCAGGGGCAGGGGGACAAGTTCTGTCAGTGTATAGAAGATTATATGTGGTTGTATTATATCCTGCAAAATCTGGGGGGACGGAAAACAAAAGTGGAGCTCATAGAGCTATGAAAAGTTTGAGGAGGTCAAACCAAGGTCGAGGAGAGCAGTTGCCCTCCTTACCCCATAGCAAATGATGACCCTGGTGCAACTGATTCTTTAGCAGCTCTATGCCACATGAAGAGCCCCCTATGCAAAACAGCCCAAGCACACCAAGCAACCGGGCCCCAGATTTTCCCTAAAGAGAGACTGAGCACTGCTCTACCCTACAGAGTTAGGTCCCTACAAGGCAGTTTACATCAACCCAACACTGTAAGTGTCTACACTAAAATTTTGCTCCTCCCAACGTAACTCGCCCAATATTCCAACTTAATAGCTCCACCTCCACGAGGGGCAGAGAGTCAGTGTCAATGTAGTTAGGTTGATGCTGCGTCAGTGTAAACACTGTGTTACATCGACTGTTGCTAGCTTTCAGAAGCTACCCCACAATGCCCTGCACAGACAGTTCAATTGGTTCAAGTGCTCCTGGTAAGGATGCGCACCACTGAAACACATAAGCAATGTAATTACTGGATGCTGACATAAATTAGATTGACTTAATTTTGTAGTGTAGACATGGTCTGTAGTTTATTGCTAGACTAGTCCCTTATATCTGCCCCCGAACATTAACACAAAAGAGTATTCTTATTTGTTACAGTTAGGCTAACAAAAATTATCTAAGCATTATCCACTCGATTAATCCAGATGAGGGATGCCACCATGATCTCTTTTCCTATTGCTTTGATCCAAATCCTAAAAAAATGCTAACTCTGTTCTTAGTACTGTGACAAAGTTCCTCCTCTATCTTGGTGGGGCCTGCGCTTATTGGCAGATTTTCCTGCCTCAGAGATTCACCATATGGGTTGGGGAACAGCCCAGAGACCTTCCCCTCTGGAAGAACCCACAGTCCAGGTCAATTGGGAGGTTTGGGGGGAACCCAGGCCTGCCCTCTACTCCGGGTTCCAGCCCAGGGCCCTGTGGACTGCAGCTGTCTATAGTGCCTCCTGTAACTACTGCATGACAGCTACAACTCCCTGGGCTACTTCCCCATGGCCTCCTCCAAACACCTTCCTTATTCTCACCACAGGACCTTCCTCCTAGTGTCTGATAATGCTTGTGCTCCTCAGTCCTCCAGCAGCAACACTCACTCTCAGCTCCTTGCGCCTCTTGCTCCCAGCTCCTCACAGTCACACCACAAACTGAAGTGAGCTCCTTTTAAAACCCAGGTGCCCTGATTAGCCTGCCTTAATTGATTCTAGCAGTTTCTTCTTAATTGGCTTGAGGTGTCCTAATTAGCCTGCCTGCCTTAACTGGTTCTAGCAGGTTCCTGATTACTCTAGTACAGCTCCTTCTCTGGTCACTCAGGGAACAGAAAACTGCTTATCCAGTGACCAGTATATTTGCCCTCTACCAGACTCCTGTACCCCACTGCTCTGGGTCTGTCACAGTATTTATTTGGTGGATCTCACTTGCCATGGCATCAAGAAGATAACATGCACTTCATGTATATTATAGCCTTGGGAGTTAGACTTTAACTATATGAAATAACAACTGGGTGCCTCTGAATAAGGGAGTACCTGGCAAGTTGTGGGTATTTTTAATCCTTAGTCACTTTCTAACCCATTGGAAGTTTCATGATGTAAATCCCTGACATATGCTTAGCTCCAAAAGGCAGGAGATCTGAGAAGAGTGTCCTGTTCACAGGTCAATGAGTTAAGTTTGCATTATTGACGTCCTGGTACTTTGTCAGTCTCCAAAAAACATAATACGTGTCCACTTCCACTTACATCAAAAACAGCCAGAGAACAGAAAGTTTTCTGATTTAGAACTGGAAGGTGATTTGTAATAATTGGCTGTTGGGAGTTGAATTACTTAATTTATTCCAGCTAATAGAATCTCCTATCCTTGTTATGTATTCCCAGCAGTTAATTTACAGAAGGAAGGGATGGGGTTTGGAGAAGAATGGTACCTTATGTTTTTCTAAGAACTCCGGTGTGAGCGTCCATGGAGCATCTCTGATGACTTCATCTACGTAGCGACAGTGTCTGAGTGCCTCATACCGCTCGGTTTCATTCATTACGGTGAAGCCTTTGAACTTGTGGGTTAGATCATCACTGCAAACTGACATAAGAACAATCAACAAAATATTTCTATGTTAACTTTGCACAATTAGCGCATCTGGGTGGTAAGAACTTTCTGATCAATATCCTTATTTTAAAGTTGTTTGTTGAGTTACATTCCATTTTCAAACCAAATAAAGATGTGCCTCTTTCTGTCTTTGAAACGGAGACCAGAAGTGCATGCTAAATAGGAGGAATGATCTGCAAAGTTCCAGAGATTTGCTTACACATCTCTAAATCACTGTTGGACAGTTGTATTGAAACCAGCACAAATTAATAACACACAAGTGCAGTCATAGTGGCCTGGGCTATGGATTTAGCAGATTTCACAGCATGTGAGGTTTGGCCTGATCCGTATTCAAACAGGAAATCTCTGATGAAAACCCAGTTGTGGGATTGTAAGAGGCAATGTGCTCTGGAGGAATGTTGCATAGGATGTGGACTCAGGAAATGTTATATTCCAATCCTGGTTTTTAATAAGCTGGGAAATAAGGCCTATATCCCGGGGCTGTTGTGTAGATTAGTTAATGTTTGTACAGCATTCTGAAGGTGTAAAGAACTATACAAATGCTAAATCTTATTACTGCTGCAGGAAGGGTTATTGATGACTCAGCAGCTGGACACACTCCCCTCTGTATCAGCGCTGATCTAACACTCCAGTGTGGTGCTAGTGCAGGGGTGTGCAAACTTTTTGACCCAAGGGCCACATCTGGATATGGAAATTGTATGGTGGGCTATGAATGCTCATGAAATTGGGGGTTGGGGTGTGGGAGGGGGTGAGGGATCCGGCTGGGGGTGCGGGCTCTGGGGTGGGGCCAGAAATGAGGAGTTCAGGGTGTGGGAGGAGACTCCAGGCTGGGGCAGGAGGTTGCGGTGCGGAAGGGTGTGCGGCTCCAGCTGGGGCTCTGGGTGGGGTTGGGGGTGCAGGAGGGTGCTCTGGGCTGGGACCGAGGGGTTTGGAGGGTGGGAGGGGAGTCAGGGCTGGGGCAGGGGGTTGAGGCATGGGAGGAGGTACAGGCTCCAAATGGCACTTACTTCAAGCAGCTCCCAGAAGCAGCAGCATGTCCTCCCTCCGGCTCCTATGCAGAGGTGCAGCCAGGCAGCTCTGCGTGCTGCCCCATCCGCAGGCGCTGCCCTTGCAGCTCCCATTGGCTGTGGTTCCCGGCCAATGGGAGCTACAGAGGCAGCGCTTGGGGCGGGGGCAGCGTGCGGAGCCCCCTGGCTGCCCCTACGTGTAGGAGCCGGAGAGGGGACAGCTTCCAGGCTCCTGCTTCCAAGAGCCACAGCACACATGGAGCGGGGCAAGCCCCGGACCCTGCTCCCTGGCTGGAGCACCGGAGCAGGGAAAGCTTTGGACCCTGCTCCCCAGCAGGAGCTTGAGGGCCAGATTAAAACATCTGAAGGGCCGGATGCAGCCCCCAGACCGCAGTTTACCCACCCCTGTGCTAGTGGATGCTCTTCTACTGAAGGTGTCATCTTTTGAATAAGATGTAAAATAGAGGTATTTCCTTTCATTGTGCCTGTCCACTTATGGTACATGCCTGTCAGCCACCAAGGGCTTCTTTCTGGTTACCATACTCTCCTGGGCCTACTGGTTTGCAATGTATTTATAAGGAGGGCTGGCTCCAGGTTTTTTGCCGCCCCAAGCAACAACAAAAAAAAAAAGCTGAAGCAACAAAAAAAAAACAACAACCCAAAATCAAAAAACGGAGTGCCGCCCCTTGAAAAGTGCCGCTCCAAGCACATGCTTGGGACGCTGGTGCCTAGAGCCGGCCCTGTTTATAAGATCCATTTAGTGAATTACTTTAAAAAAAAAAATCTTAACTCCAAATAAATATTTCCACAACAAGAAATAAGACGACAAGATGCACACAGTGAGACATGTGACACCAGACTCTGGTGCAGCGCAAATTTTATGTGGGGATTGATGGTTGACAGTTTAACTAGACTGGGAACTGTGCATATGCAGCTGAGGACAGAGTTTGACTTGATTCTTACTTTGTTTGACATAATTTTAAAATGGACTATTTGTTATGGTGTAAAATACAATCAAAACAGGAAGTAGTGCTCAAAGTCAGAGTGTATAAACAGCTGCAGCTGGGAACATGGCAATACTGCTCCTCTGCTACTTCAGAATAGAGGCAAAAATCCAGTAAATAGATGTGCTCTTACCTCCTACTAATAAGTAGCTATTTGGGAAGAGAGTTTTGGCTTGCATAAGAGCTCTAGCATGGCCGGAGTGGAAGAGGTCAAATATCCCATCTGCATACACTCTAACTGGTCTGTCAACTGTGGGGAAAGAAACACAACAACGATTTGACTGGAGGATAGCTAATGTGATGACAACTTTTAAAAAGGGCTCCAGAGGTGATCCCAGCAATTGCAGGTCGGTAAGTCTGACTTTAGTACTGGGCAAACTGGTTGAAACTAGTAAAGAACAAAATTGTCAGATGCATAGATGAACATAATTTGTTGGGGAAGAGTCAACATGGTTTTTGAGAGGGTCAACAAGCATGTGGACAAGGAGGATCCAGTGGATATAGTGTACTTAGATTTTCAGAAAGCCTTTGACAAGGTCCCTCACCAAAGGCTCTTAAGCAAAGTAAGCTGTCATGGGATAAGAGGGAAGGTCCTCTCATGGATTGGTGACTGGCTAAAAGACAGGAAACAAAGGGTAGGAATAAATGGTCAGTTTTCAGAGTGGATAACGGTAAATAGTGGTGTCCCCCAGGGGTCTGTACTGGGATCAGGCCTATTCAACATATTCATAAATGATCTGGAAAAAGGGATAAACCCGTGAGGTGGCAAAATTTGCAAATGATACAAAATAGCTCAAGATAGTTAAGTCCCAGGCAGACTGCGAAGAGCTACAAAAGGATCTCTCAAAACTGGGTGACTGGGCAACAAAATGGCAGACAAAATTCAATGTTGATAGATGCAAAGTAATGTACATTGGAAAACATAATCCCAACTACCAGGAGCGGTGCCAGGGTTTCTGCCGCCCTAGGCAGCAGTGCTCCTCCTCTGAGCATTCGGCGGTGAGGGTCCTTCTGCTCTGAGTCTTCGGGGCACTTTGGGGGCGGGTCCTGGAGCGAGTGAAGGACCTGCCGCCGAATTTCCGCTGAAGACCTGGAGCACAAGGACCCCCCCCCGCCGAATTTCCGCTGAGGGCGGCAAAATGCTGCCACTGTAGGCGACCGCCTAGGGTTGCCTAGTGGAAGCGCCGGTCCTGCCAACTATACATATAAAATGATGGGGTCTAAATTAGCTGTTACCGCTCAAGAAAGAGATCTTGAAGTCATTGTGGATAGTTCTCTGAAAACATCCACTCAATGTGCAGTGGCAATCAAAAAAGCAAACAAAATGTTGGGAATCATTCAGAAAGCGATAGATAAGACAGAAAATATCACATTGCCTCTATATAAATCCACATCTTGAATACTGTGTGCAGACTGGAATTGGAAAAGGCTCAGAAAAGGCAACAAAAATGATTAGGGGTATGGAACAACTTCCATATGAGGAGCGATTAATAAGACTGGGGCTTTTCAGTTTGGAAAAGAGATGACTGCGGGGGGGGCGGGGGATATGATAGAGGACTATAAAATCATGACTAGTGTGGAGAAAGTAAATAAGGAAGTGTTATTTACTCCTTCTCATGACACAAGAGCTAGGGGGTCACCAAATGAAATTAATAGGCAGCAGGTTTAAAACAAACAAAAGGAAGTATTTTTTTCACACAATGCACAACCTGTGGAGCTCCTTGCCAGAGGATGTTGTGAAGGCCAAGATTATAACAGGGTGTGGTGGGGCGATTGCCCACACTCAGAGAGGGTAGGCTGCAGCAGGTCTAGGCGCCTGCGCAGCCGCCCAACCAATCAGGAGAGGGCTTACTGGGAGCCAATAAGAGGGCAGATTGGAGCCAGCCAATCAGAGCCCGGCTTAGCCATATAAAAGGCTGCCCAGAGCAGGAGCAGTCAGTCTGTCCCAGGCCTTCAGAGGGGAAGGTCTGTCTCCAGAGCTGGGAGGCCAGCACCACGGACAGCGCAGTGCAGGCCAGCCTGAGCGAGTGGGAGAAGGCCCTACTCCATAGCCTGCTAGGCGGCAGGCCTGGGAGGAGGAGGCCTAGCGTAGTGAAGGGCTGTTGGGGAAGCGGTCCAGAGGGATAGTCAGAGGAGGAAGGAGAAGGAAGACAGTGAGACAGTCACACGAGGGCCTCTGGACCGGGACTCAGAGTAGTGGGTGGGCCTGAGTCCCCCCCCCCCTTTTTCCCCCTTGTTTGCTGTGCTGTCCCACACACAGCCACGGGCCGCAGGGAGCGGCCGGTCAGAACCACACCGGGTCCTGGACTCTGAGGATCGGACTCGAGGGTGTGGGACTGTTGTTTAACACCACCCCCGGAAGGGGGTGTGATTGGACAGAGGGGCACTGTCGGAGGGCAGTGCTCCGGAAGAGGACGCCGACGTCGGGAGCAACGCAAGTCCGTGCACCCCACAGAGGCGCGACGACAGGCGGAACGCCACCCAAGGAGGGCGCTCTACTGGCATAAAACTAATTCCCCGAAGCGGCCAGGAGGAGGCGCCACAGCGGTGAGCAACCGACGCTGTAACACAGGGTTCAAAAAAGAGCTTGATAAGTTCATCGAGGATAGGTCCATCAATGGCTATTAGCCAGGATAGACAGGGATGGTGTCCCCAGCCTCTGTTTGCCAGAAGCTGGGGATGGATCACTTGAGGATTACCTGTTCTGTTCATTCTCTTTGGGGCACCTGGCATTGACCCACTGTCAGAAGACAGGATACTGGGCTAGATGGACCTTTGGTCTGACCCAGTATGGTTATTTTTATGTTCTTATGATTTTCAGCTTTAACAGGAGTCATGTGTAAATCCAGCTGATCAGTTTTGGCCTCTAGTAAGAATGTTGTGGGGTTTGTTTTCTCCTCAGATATGCAGAATTACAGTGGGTAAATTTAAAATGTTTTATTCCGCTTACTCTTCTACATCCTTGTGATGGGGCACCTGTCCCACACTGGGCTCTAAGGGGTTAATAGAGCCCTTGGGAGGCTGCGCAGGAGGTGGCAAATCAGAGAGGGGTTGCGAGGAGCAGCCAATTAGGGCTGGGCTGGCCTATATAAGAAGGGCAGCAGAACAGCTTTGGTCACTTCCTGGAGCTTGAGGAGGGAGGTAGACTGGCTGCCTTGCAGGTTGAAGGCAGTAAGCACCCTGGACAGAGCAGTGCTGCAGGCAGAGACCCAGGGAGCTAAAGGCAGCTGCTTGTGGGCTGCAGGGATCTGCAGGCTGAGGCCCTGAGGCAAGGGTAAAGAGGGTGCTGTGGCAGTGGGGAAGTGGCCCAGGGAAATCTACTGAGGAGTAAGAGGGGGTGCTGAAAGCTTGGCCATCTACAGGGTCCCTGGGCCGGGATCCTGAGTAGTGGGCAGGCATGAGTCCCTCCCCTTCCCCCACTTGCCACTGAGGAAGTGGCTAGACTAAGGGACTACGACATTCCCCCGGAAGTGGGGAGTACAGAGTGTGGCACAGCTGGAGGGCTGTGTCACAAAGACAATGCCCTGGTCCTGGGAGTGATGTGGATCCCTGGAGGAGAAGTGACTGCGGCGGGATGCCACCAGAAGAGGGAGCCCTGGCTAGCAGAGCTGATCCTTGGAACATCCAGCAGGAGGCACTGCAATGGTGAGTCCCATCCCATCAGAATCCTCTTTACTGTGTTCTCCTCAAGTTGGCCTCTTTATTATCCTCCCCTTTCCCTGAATTCTCACTTGGAAAAAGCTCTTTTTCCTGTCTCACTCCATTTGTGAGATCTCACTTTTTTCTCTGCTCCCTGCCTTTCTCTTCCTCAGCTTAATGCTGTACACCCATGTTTGTTTCCTCTTGCATCTACACCTTTCCTCTTCCCTCAGACTCTTCTCCTTTCTGATTAACCTTTCTATCTTTCCCATTCTTATTGCCTCCTCCTGTTTGCTCCCTACTACCCATCTCTTCCTGCACCCCACTCATCATGTCCTGGCAGTCGGCTGCAGGCCTAAAGAGGACCTGCCTCACTGAGTGGCATGCCTGGCCACTTGGCTACAGATAGGCAGTCCCTGTATAACTGAAAGAGAAACGAGCTCTGAGCTCCAGAACTGCTGCTGCCGTGCAGCAGAAAGACATGTCACTGCTCAGGATCACCATATCTCCCATGACTCAGGTGAAATGTGGAGAAAACCATGTTTCTTGGAAAACTCCCTGGGAAGATGGGGATGCTTCCTCAAAGCAGGGTAACCGGCAGCTTTTTGGGGCCCCCTGTAAAACCATCAGTTGGGATCCTCCCCACCATCTGAAAGGTCCATGATCCAGAGTATGACCTACCATAAACTCCTCTGCCATGATACCGGATTAGAAGGGAACAGGTGAAGTGTTTAACACTTGTCTGTGTGTTATGCAAAGGGAGCTAGAAAAATAGTGGATCAACATTTCCATTTAGACAGGTGGAGGGAGGAACTTGTAATGTGACCACCCAGGGTCTCAATAAAGGGAAAGGCTCCCTGATTCTCTAGGGCTGTAATTAGTCAGTCAGCATGAATCAGCTCATACCCCACACCATTTGGAACTGGAGAATGGGCGCCAAACATCACACCATCATTGTGGGAGCCCTGATGCTAGGGTGTTGCCTGCACTGCAGGCCTTGACTGGCATTGTAATGTCAGAAAGGAAAAAGTGATTTCTCACCACACCATATAGGTACTCAGGCAGAGTACATATATACACTCATAAGCTGTGGTGCTGTCAGAGGAGATATATCACAGAGGCCATGAAGTGTTTTGAAATGTGAGGAAAACACTCATTTTAGCCAGTATCCCATATGATTTCAGTATGCAAATAACCTTTGCTGAGTTACCTCTTATGTCCAAATCTCACTGCTCAGCATTTTTATAACTGTTCAAAAATTAAACTATACATTTAACAACTAATTAAAGTGTGTGGTCTGTATCTCTAAGAAAACATAAATATCCTTTTGTTACACCTCCCTGAGCCCCAGTCAGGTAATATATGCTGCTCCTCCTCCCAACTGAAGAGTGCTTTTGAAATAGTGAAATACTTTCACAACTGAAAGTCTGTGTCTGTAGAAGCTGCTTTTAGTCCTGTTAATGCTGCTGTCAGCAAAGATGTCCAATTAATCAAGACTCACCTGGTGTTCCCAGGCGGGCCTGAGTGATGGTTAGTTTCTCATGTGGGGCTTGGCACTGACAGCTTATTTCATCTGCAAATGGAGCAGGTGCAATCAGAGTCTGGAAGGCAATGGAGGGGTAGAGACAGAAAAAAACAAAACAAAAATTACATGAGCAAATATCTAGCTCATTCTTCAACCAGGAAGACAAACCTGAATCATTTCATTGTATGTCAGCGAGTCCTAACTGTGCATAATGATGGCTTGGTTCATTTTTGAAATCACTCATGAGCTCACCCAATTTATACAAAAAGTGCCAATTAAGCACTGAGGAGACTATGGTGTTTTTAAAACACCATGCAAACTAAACCTTGGTCTTAGTCAAGAAGCTCTAATGTTTTGGAAGTGGTTCAGGAAAATAAACAATCTATCCACACATTGAATTCAGATCTCTCTGGCTACCGGCCCAGTGTGTAAGAAGCTTAGTTCTTGGACTGTTGATTGTATGAGCTTTCTCTTTTCCTGGGCTATGTCTTGTCTACTAAATCCAAAACAATCAGCTGGCACAGTAGCTTGTCTACTGGGGGACTCAATCAGGGTGAGTAGGGTTCTTTTCCTTAGTGTCTTTCCTGAAGTTTTCAGATAAAACATCTACTTTTTGCTATTTATCATTTGTGAGCATGGGATAGTTGCACTTAGATCAGTGTCCAGGAGGTAAAACGCTCAGTTATATTAGAAGTAACTGAAAAACTGATTAGATACTAGGATTTTGGAAAACACTAACTGATCATCTCCTCACTAGCTTTTGAGTGGATTGGGCACAAACTCCACCCACTGACAAAAATTAGATATAAACTACCTCTGTTGAATTTTTCATGAAGCAAGGGTCCTTGATACTTCATTTTATTATTGATAAAGGGCAGACAAAGTCAGGGCTGGAATGAGGTAGGAAATCCCAGTGAAATTCTGACTGATTTATCTGGAATTCCTTTCATTATTATTATTTTATTATTTTGTATTGCAGTAATACTTAGACACCCTAACTGATGTCCAAGCTCCATTTTATTAGATGGGGCTATATATACATATACTAAGAGACAGTGCCTGGAGAGTTTATACTTGAAAGGTACAAGAAAGACAAAGGGTGGGAGAAATGAGGTGGTATATCCCCATTTTACAGATAGAAACCTCCTGATGCAACGAGAGATTAAATGTTTGTCAGGAAGTTATCAGCAATTATAACCTCGGGTATTATATGCCTTGCACCTTGTGATTTGTTATGGGGGGAAATACCATTTGCTTGTTAGTTTTGAAATCCATTAGTTGAAAGTAGTAATCAATTAACAATAAAAAGGTTTCCTCCTTTGTCAAAAGCAAATACATCCCCTATTAGTCTCTGGGATTTCATGGCCTTGCATCATCTGTCTTGTTGTTTTGCTCTTTGGAAGAGACTGCATGGAGCATACCCAGTTGTGATATCTGTTATTTAAGCACTCATTATTAGCCATAACAAAATATTTCTTGCCATTTAGTTACATTTTTCAATATTTAGAAGACTGCAATGTCATCTAGTGAGCATTTTTCAGCAATGCCAGACCACTGTCTCCTTTTAGCAAAAATTGCCCACTTATCTCTTTTCTTTTGTTGGAATGGCTGATATGGGTTCATATCGGTGACTAGCGTTGCTCTTAATTTAGGCCATTCTTGTAAATATTTATTTTTCTTGATGACAAATCTCCAAACTTGACAGGCACTTGCAATGGGACCCTTTGTTCTTGACCTGAGGGGCTGGCTTCCACTGGTACATAAAGGTGAACTCTAGGATTTGTTTGTAGCCTATCTTGGTTGGGATTCACTACCAATATTGTTTTTATAAAACTCTCATCACTCCTACAGATTTAAAAAATCTCCTGTATTGCAGTGAGGCTGTCCTACTTTCACTGATGCCTTCATCATGTTAAATGTGTCTGCCACGCACTGACAAAATTAAAAATAAAATATGGGAAAATCACTTTCTGTTTGGGTCCTGTGGAAGGGAATCCTGTTCAACTAGCTGCCCACATAGCACAGTGCACACTCGTTTCTTTATTTTCTAATCGCTGTCTTTTTGCTTCTGTCTCCGTGATTGTGGAGTGCTAAACTGCTTTTTTATCTCCAAGCAATGTCAAGTTGCACAACATCCCACACAGGCTGCTTCATGCTGGGATAAAGAGGAAGGCAGGAATGTTAAAACAATAATGGCTATGGTCTGAGGCCTGCAACTGGTAATCACATCCTAGCTAGGTACAGGCTGTTTCCTGGGAGATTATTTGAAGAAAATAGGTCTGGTTTGCAGCAAGAGATTTTTTTTTTTTTTTGCTAGTCAAACAGAGTAAATCTTTTACCCATATACATTTATTTGCAATACTGAGCAGCTTTTTCTCTCAGCCCCAACTAAAGCCAAGCACATCCCGTTTTAGCTTCCCACTAGCCTGGGTCTTGTTGGAAAAGGTCTTGCCAATTCTTTTCTTACCATGTGACCCCTCGACCTTCTGACATTAAAACGAACAGTAATTAGGGACCAGTGACTAAAATCAGGAACATGTCAAGGAGGAACACACATTCAGAAATGCATACAAATAATGTGCTTATAGATCAAACAGAATACAAAGGAGACTCTCCATTGGTACCTCAGGCTGTCATTGAATCTAGATGAGGAAAATTGTAGCTGAACCTCATCACTTTTGGAAATAGAACTTGGCCATCCAAGTTACTTAGCCCTTGAATGCTGAGGGAAGTAAATTGCAATGCCTAACTGCCTTTAAAAATCTGGGCATAAGTGCCAAATTTAGCCCTGGGCTATAGTAATTGTAAAGACAATGTGAAATCATCCTGACAACACTGAAATTCCCCCTCCCCCTTCTAACCAGCTTGAAAATTGTTTCAGCTAAACTGGAGCCATAGTATAGACCAGACTTGGGTGGCCTGAACTGTTTTTATTGAATCAGCTTCAAAATCACCTTAAACAAATTCAGCAAAATCAGCGGTTTTGAAATCACGTGAGTATAAATCACGGGTGGCCAACCTGAGCCTGAGAAGGAGCCAGAATTTACCAATGTACATTGCCAAAGAGCCACAGTAATACGTCAGCAGCCCTCCCATGAGCTCCCCGCTCCCAGCGCCTCCCGCCCACCAGCAGCCCCACTGATCAGCACCTTCCCCTCCCTCCCCGCACCTCCCGATCCGCTGTTTTGTGGCATGCAGGAGGCTCTGGGCGGGAGGAGGGAGGGGGCGGGAAGGAGTGGGGTAGAGTGGGGGCAGGGCCTGTGGCAGAGCCAGGGGTTGATCCATGAGCACCCCCCAGCACACTGGAAAGTTGGCGCCTGTAGCTCCAGCCCCAGAGTTGGTGTCTATGCAAGGAGCTGCATATTAGCTTCTGAAGAGCCCCATGTGGCTCCAGAGCCACAGGCTGGCCATCCCTGATATAAATGGTTCAGGCCACCCAACCCTATGGCTCCAATTAGTTTTTAAATGGTTAGAATTGTGGGGAAAACTCCCTGGTGTAGACAAGCCATCTCCCTTTAGCCTGAAGATCCCTGTGCACCAGCTGAGTAGTGGATCTAATTTTGCATGTCTCTCTGCCAATCAAATTTGGGTGTGGAGGATCTGGTACTACGAGCGGTTTGAGATCCACATTACCTTTGCACCTGGTTTCTGTCCATTCAAATAAGTAATTTCTAAGGTACCCATGTATTCTTGGCTCAATATCCCTAGCTGTGGCTGACAAACACAGATCAGATTATTTAGTTTCTTTTTATTGGAGTTTACAAAGAATGTTGCAATAACAGGGCTGGCTTGCTTGCTATGTCCCCACCAAGGAAATCTCTCTCCATCCATTTGCCAGCATATTATATTTCAAACAGATTACCAACCAGGACACTGAAGGTAACTGTTTTCTTCCCATTTATCCCCCTCTGCCAGTGACTGCAGAAAAACACTGAGCCAGAGAAATGTAAACAAATAATATTTTAGTTCAAAAAGAAAAGTACTAATGAACAGTGTGGTTAATTCTGCCATGGTGGCATCTACCTGGATATAGTTATTCAGGAACTGCTGTCTGTTTCTGGTGCAGTTCCGATGCAGCGGAGGGTGGTGAGGGGGTGGGGTTTGCAGAATATAGTCTGGCTCCTTATTTTTCTTTCATATGTCTCTTTGTGTTTTATGCCCTGATTGTTGAACCCTATCTGATTTACTGTTGAAAAGGACACAGGTGAACAGAGGCAATTTGGAGGCAATAATTTATAGAAAATTTTGGAACTGACTTCCTCATTTTTCCCCCTCAAAGAGAATAGTTTTAATAAAGGGTTTGAGTTCCCTTCCTCTGACTCTGTGTGCTAGCAAGGAATTCAAATGTCTCCAAAGTGGAGGAAAAAGCATCAGAACTTTTGCCAGGAGAAGCCCCCAGTCCGGATCCCTTCCTTAAACTAGTAAGAGTAGACCTATAGGCCCAGCTTTCCTCTTCTTGCCAGGGAAACTTTCTAGGAGAGTTTATCTCAGATTATGACGAGTTTACTGATATTTCTCCAATTACTGTGAATAAACTCATTGAACACAATGGAACTGGCAGAGCTATACAAGGAGGAGTTTGGCTCCTGGATTCTAAATCAGATGGCTGTACAACAATTATTAAAGGCACACTCTGTCTAAATATATTTTACAAGGTGCTGTTACTTGTAACCCCTACAATTTCTATAACTTTGAGAATGGGGTGGGCAACTGATATAAGGAGCTCTCTCCCCTTCCATCTATTGGAAAAACTGAGACAAAAGACCTGAGGAGCAGATTGTATTTGCACAGACGCACCTACTTTGTGTAGGTCATCAGCGGAGAGACCTACTTTGCAAAATGATCAATTTTGGCTGTTTTGGGTTAAAATGTACTTTAATCTTGGGTGCAGGGGTAATGAAATTTTGATCCTTATTGTATAATGAAAGGACAGCAGAACTGTCCTTAGCCTGCCCTAATTAAGGGGGGTTACCCTAAGCTTATCTCATTTGCTAAGCAGGGGGTAGGGATGCCAAATCCAAGTGAAAGTCAGAGGAGGTGGAGACAGGGTTTCTACCTAGTGATGTGACCTCTGTTTAAGGAGTCCTAGATATCATTTGACCCTCCCTCTCCAGTGTTTAAAAATAGACTTAATCAAGAGTCCTTATTTCTGCTTCGTAATCGCTACTGCTGAAATCATTAAGCAGGTCTAGAGTCCTGAACATTAGACCTGGTTTGTGGACAGTGTCATGGTGAAAGGCAACACAGCGGATACAGCAACAGTGAGGTTCCCCGCTAACCAGTGAAATCGCTTAAAAAGTGGGCTAAGTGGTGGTTTGCATTCTAGCATTGCGGCTAGAGGCAGTGAGCAGTGTGAGTGGCAAGCAGAAGCACTGGTGAGGAGTGGCAGGGATGACTGCGGCAAGGGTCACCTGTGACAGCAGAGGCATCACTCGACCATTTCCCCCCTTCAGGAGTGGGAGGTGAAGCCGTGTCAATGCACTGCTGGATTCTAGGACTTTGCTGACCTCACACAACAAACTGTGAGTTGGTGCAGTGGAGGGAAAGGGGAGTGGTATGTTAATGGCCATTTGTCTATTGGACTTTCACACAGCAAGGTGGGAAACTGAGGCAAAGGACACTGCCCAAGATACCATGGGGGCAGGTGCTTACTTATAGTTTCCATGCTTTTGAGTCACTGTGGTGTTTTCCCAAAGTAATACTGTGTTTCCCCTCTCATAATAAAAGTTTTCTTTTTGTTGTGCAAACACTCAGTGCTTGTGAGCGGGGATGTCTTACCTCTTAGTGAATGTCTACACAGTGTTATAAAACCCAGAGCCGTGAGTTTCAGACTCTAGGTCTATAGATTCAGGTTTGTGCTACGGCACTAAAAAAAGCTGTCTAGGCATTGGGGCTTGGCCTCTGAAGCCCAGAGAAGTGGATAGATTTTAGAGCTCCAGCACCAGCCGCAATGTCTACAGTGCTGTTTTTAGTGCCATAGTGTGAGCCCTGCAAGCCTGAGTCAGTAGTTCTGGCCTCTGAAACTCATTCCTGTGGATTTAAAAATGCAGTGTAGACATTCCCCTGGATGGCTGTAAGGGTGGTGTTTAGTCTCCCCGTTTTCTGGGTGGGGATTCAAGCTGGTTCTGTTTTATATTGTTAAGAGGAACATTATAAAAGTTAAGAGGAACTGTAGATCTTGAACTCAGCCCTTTTTGCTGCCACCATCACCTTGCAGTTTTTCAGTTGGTTTATTTGATATATTTGGCAGCATTTAGTGTACAGTCTGTTTCATTATATCCTTTAGAACAGGGCTGGGTTGGTTTTGTTTGTGTGGGTCTTTCACACAGCAACAAGGGAGAGAAAAACATTTTTGAAAATAGGAAAATGTTGTTGTAAAACCACAGAATTAGCAGAAGGATTCAGGGACAATACTTTACACTACTTTTATCTCATTTTTTAACTCCCTAGATTTCAAGTTGACAGTCGCTTAAAAGTAGAGAGACACTTTGGACCAGTTCCAAAATAGGACACCTGATTTCAATGGAACTAATCACATGCATAAGGACTACTCATATAAGGACTTGTAGCACTGGACCCATAGTTTGCAAACAATGACTAAAAATCAGGAAATGTGAAAATCCGAGGGGAAAATTTAAAGCAGTTTTTCAACACATTCGTTAAGAATAAAATACTACCAAAAATCTTATAAGTAACTGAAGAATGAGAAATATACACATGCTGGGTCTGTAAAATATTAGACCTAAAACATGAGCATTCCTTGCCGATGAAGAATCTCTTAAGGCAGTGGTTCTCAAACTTTAGCAACCCAAGAACCCCCAGTTTGATTTAAAATTTTTCATGGACCCTCTGGCCCCACACCTACCCCACTCCTTCCCCCAAGGTCCCACTCCCGCTCCTCCTCTTCCCACTCCACCCTTGCCCCTCCTCTTCCCTGCCTCTTTCTGCCCCAAGTGTGCCCCGTCCCCGCTCCTCCTCCCTCCCTCCCTCCCTCCCAGCGCCTCCTGCACGCCGCTGAACAGCTGTTCAGCGGCGTGCAGGAGGCACTGGGAGGGAGGGGGAGGAGTTGATCAGTGGGGCCCGTGGACTCCTGTTTGAGAAACGCTGCCTTAAGGACTATCTAGGTCTGCCTCTGGGTACTCAAGGAATGCCTCTTGAAGGACCAGGTGTTCAGGGAGTGAATTTTTACTCCTGTGGATAGGTGTCTGATTTACGATTATCTTTTTTGCATCTATTGTTTCATGATATTACCTCCCAATTATAAATTAAAACTATATTACCAGTAACCATGACCCAGCTGAGGTGTATTACACTGCAGTTACAACTTAACTGCCCTTTATCTCTGTGTACCTCCAGGTAAAGATTCTGCGAGTGGAATTTATTTAAAAGTTCTGTTGATGCATGAACCAAAAGAGTATCCAGCTCATTCTCCCAGATTTCTATTGGCTCTGCAGAGCAAATATGAATAAAGAGTAATTCAGAATAATTTATTTATATTTTTAATAATATTTTTTAAAAATTCATCCAATTTGCAAACAATCCAGACAGCCATTTTTCAAATACTATCTGGGCTTCATCCTCCATAAAGTCATGTTATGCATTACTAATCGTTGTATAATAATTATTGACTGACTAATAATCACAAGATGCAAGTATAAGTTTCAGAAAGGAAGGAACAATGCAGAAAATTCTTCCCATCATTTTACAAAGCGTGTGGTGATATGTCTAGATTCATAGCTTTTTATGGCCAAAAGAGACCATTATGATCTAGTCTAATCTGCATTTCAAGAAGTGGTTCTAGCTCTACCAGAAATTAAAGTTTAGAAAGTATGACATATTTTAGAGGTATGTTGGGTCCCAAACTCAAACAAAGCACAAGTTAAAGAACCAAATATGTACCAAACATCAGGTACACAAGATGGAAAAAGACACAGTTCTGCAATTCAACACTGCCTCGGTACAGACAAGCATTTCATGGGAGTTAGCCACCAACACAGAACCACAAAAGAACAACCTGAGGGCAAGCCATTATTTAATACTTCCGTCAACCTAGCAGTATCTACCTCTGGTCTTAGGTCGGCTTAATTACATCGCATGGGGCATGATGTTTTTCATGGCCTTGATCAATGTAGTTAAGCTGATCTAACTTTATAGTGTCAACCAACCCTTAGTTTTGGCATATCTTTGTATATATCTTTGTATATAAAGCTGGCTGTGTCGGTGGTTTCTATATATGTATTTCTGACAAATGTGAATAGTTCTTAGCTCCTTCCTATGGGTTTTTTCTGCTTTAGTATTTTTTATGTAGTAAATTCCTTGCTTTTGCTGTCTAGTTACACTAGCCTTTTTACTCATCTTCCTAGGCTGTGATACAGACATTCACAATAACTGAAAAAAGCATTGTTTGAGAAATAGACAATGTTCAACTGAAACAGCAAGTTCCAAATAGCATAACACACATACATGTGAGCAAGAAATACAATACATTCTATAGTATATAATATTCGCACCAATTCTCCTATCCTATGTGTGACTCTTGCAATGACATCTCAGTAGTTATATATATCTGACCAATAAATAATGCAACATCTTGTTGCCAGGGGTACAGCATATTTAGATATGTAGCAATGGTGTGACTCTCAGTGAAGTGAAAAGCAAATCACAATCTAATTCTTGGTGGTGATATGCTGCAGGCAAAGAAAAAATATTTTAAAAGTGTGCCAAAGAAAGTTATGTGCATACCAACAGAGGCCAGATTTGATACCCTTTTTAAATTTTTGGTCCAAAACAGCCAGAAATCATGAATACTAGTTTTGGGTCCAAATACAGTACACAACTTGTGCAGGGCTAAGATCACCTACATTTAGTCAAACCATGCCTCTTTTAAGCTGTTCAGACACAGCCTTATTACACAGTCATCTGCTCTAATGCTCCTTCTCCATGACACCTGTACCCCAGCATAGATCCAAATTGAAGAAGAGCCGACGTCAGGCTCCCTAAATCACACCACATTGTGGAAAAACAAAAGCATGGCTGGTTTTGTAACTATAATAAAGCCCTTTATATCTATAATGTTGCTAACTATAAGTTAAAATCATATGCATTTGTTGAGGAGTTTACTTGTGTGAACTGGTAAGAATATCTGAAATACTTCTAGAGCAGTTATGGATGAATCATCCTGAATCATTGTTTAAATATCAGATCAAATAAAAAGGAAAAAAAGGTCAGATCAAAATATTGAAAGTCAAGGCTAATACAATTTTTAGAAATAGCTTCTTCAAATTTCATACTTAGTCGCATCAATGGGGAATAATCTCTACAGCCATTATAGCTCTAGTTTAAACCATTATTATAGCACCACTGAGTGAGACTATAATGTATAGTAATCTTTCTCATCTACTCTTAACTGAAATGTTAGCGCTTTTCAAAACTCCTGAATGATTTCACCAACACAACTAGCATATTTTTAAAAAATATTGTAAAAATTATTAAAGCCCCTAAGATAAAATTTTCAAAAGTTAATGGGACTTAGGCTCCCAACTCCTGTAGGTGCTTTTGAAAATGTTACTGTAGAGACTTATTTTGGAAGGAGAGACATACATGAGTAAAGAAAACTCCCACTGCACTTCAGTGAAAGGTCAAACCAAGTGGTAGTCCTTCAAGTTTGTTTTCAGGTAAGTTTCTATGTGTATTGTTTTTAACTGCAGCACTGTAATTAGAAATTGCCATTGCTTCTTTTTGTTGTAGACACTGTCTGGGATTGTCTCCAACCCCACCTGAGCATGTGCATTGTTGTTATTTATTTACTATTTAGGTTTTGGTAATTCCCACTGGGCGATAGATGCTTTCCAAACCTGGATGAAGACAAAGGCCTTGATCCTGCAAGGAGCCAGGAGCTATCCACAGGGAATTAATTGCAGAATCAAGCCCAAAGCCTACATCATTATAAACAAACTAAATAAATAGGTTCAGACAGCTGCATCTTCCAAATTAACTCCCCCTCCCCTTTAATCTTCTCTATTCCACGTACCTCTGCTTCCCAGCTAACCTAAGGGCTTGCCTATGCTGTGGATTTTTAGCCACCTAGGTAGCTGCATTGGTGCAAACATGTCCCTAATGTAGACACATAGTGCACCAGTTTAAAAAATACAATTTGCATTGATGCAAATTATCCCATTTTCAAACAGTTGGTGCTTCCATGACCAGACCATGTCTACAGTATAGGTGGAACAGCAACACTTGTATAGCTGCACTAGTGGCTAACACCCACATTGTAGACAAGCCTAGAATGTAATGGATTGTTTCATTGTCTGAGGCGAAGGTCACTGAAGGGGTGTGAAGAAAGGAGCTATTAATTGGCAGGCAGGTGCATGAAAATAGGGAACACAGAGTAGGCAAAGTTAGAGGGAAGGATGGAGCAGGGAGTATCTACTTCAATATGAATTCTTAGTGGAGCCTCTGACTGGCTTTTTTTAGTTCAAAAATCCCAGACAGCGTCTGCAAAAAAAAGAAAGTCATGGCAATTTAAATAAAAATAGTGCTACATATAGAAAAAACTCATATTTCAATACACATTGAAACTTACCTGGAAACTGACTTCAGTGTCTCCTGCTTTCCTCATTCACTGAAGGACACAGAAGTTTCCTTTAATCCTACTGTGACACTTCATGCCAAGGTGGCAGCCTCCATGACATAAAGTCAGAGGGATTGACTGAAAAAGAAATATTTACATTGTGACAGATATTAATTAAAATATTTGCTGTTTTGGGGAATCAAATAAGCAATTCTTTTTTTAATTAAAAAGCCAATAACAGTAAATATCTACAATACAAAATATCCATTTATGAAGTCCTACTAACTCCTATTGCTTCTGTGAAAATATGTATTGACCTATGAAAAGTTTCATTATTAATTAATGGACACTTTCTTCAAGCATTTCATGTTATTTGATCTAATTTTGAATTATATGTATATTTAGATTTTAAAAATAGCTTGTTTGTTTGTTTTTAACCTGCCTATACAAAGAGTTCAGGGTGCCCTGACTATTCATTACTCTCAGACCAACATAATGACCACCCAGCTGCATGGAAAAAAATAATTTGTAAATAACACAAATTCAGCTCACCAGTATTACATAATTGCCTGGTAACAAATTAAAATACAGTGTAATAGAACTATTGTAATGTTCTTTTAATTAGGACTCCCCAGTGGAGAGCCTTGTATCCCAGTTAAGTGGCTGTCCCAATTAATGATCCAACCCAACTCCCATTGACTTCATAGGAGTTGGTTCAGCAACTAAGAGGCTATTTAAAAAATCTGAAAAGACTTAAAATGAAATCAAGTACTGTACTGAATAAGACTAATGGACTAGATCCTCAGTTGATACACTGGCATAGCTCCATAGTTTTCAATGGAGCTATGGTGACTTACACCAGGTAAGGATCTGGTCGCATATACACTACTTTCCATCTTTAGTTGATCTTTATTAGTTCTTTTAATCTTTATCATTTTTGTATGTAAGGAACAAAGCTTAGAAATTCAAGCCTTTTATTACTCTGTTCAGTTCCATTTAACCCTTCTGGCCATTGGCTATCAATGTTTCCACTTTAAGACACACTTTTGCCAAAAGAGTTCTGATTAAGCAGCAGTCAGGACCATTCACTATCATGTGGATAGTGGATTGTATTCTTAAATATTCAGGACCATTCACTATTAGGTGGAGTATACTGTATTCTTAAATATTCTGACTTCTCCTCTATTTCAACGCTGGCACATTTCTTCCAGCAAATGTGGAGGTAAGGCAGATATGTAGTCCCACAATCTCATCTTGGAAGTATGAGTTTTCCATAAAGCTTTATTCCAAGTGTGTCTATTGTCATTACTGATTTATTAATATTCATGAAGCTCTAAAAAAGATCATTATGAGTTCCTGTTTTATTCATGTGTTCTGGTTGCCACCTTCATTTCCATAGGAATTCTACTGGAATGACTGATACTGTAAAAACCTGCTTCACACTAACAGTTTTTTCTTTAAATTCTTTTTATGTGGCAGGATAGAAGGGATATAATGTATTCAAAAGTGTTGTATTATGTGTAAGAAAAATCTTAACAGCATTAGTAAACAGTGCAGTACAAACATTTAAAAAAAAGCCCACCCAAAGCCTTTCCATTTATAAATTAACCATTTTTTAAAAAAAGTTGTTAGTTAATTATAAAAAGAGCGAGTGGAAAATGTTAATTTAGGCCAACTCCAGCAACTGTTGCTATTTGTCAGAACTGTATAATATTTGAAATATAATGTTAAATGTAATTATTGACGTTGGATTTTTTTAATTTGTTTAATTAAGGTTGTGATTTAATTCTGGTGGTAAATGATCTCATTTCCAGTGCTAAACTATTGCATAAGTCAGTGTCACACCTTATTGATATCCATTTCTCGGCCTTCTTTCATATGTATCATTATTATCCATGCCTTGTGGCAACACATATAGGGAAAGGTTAACCATTACCCTTGTCTAGAATAATGAACCAGACAGTCGTAAATGCAGAACAACGATAAAAACGTTCCAAATGTAAGAAAGATTAGCACATGAAAATACACTGCACTTAGGCTGCAGCACCCCGAATGGAGCCTGGGCTGCTTTGACTGTGAAGTGGCCTGGGCTGCTTGGATGAGCCTTTTGTCACCTTCAGTCAAAGACTAACAACTTGTTTTATTATCACACACCTTCCCCACCCCCCCAAAGTCCCATTTCTCCACACTGCCCCTTCAAACAGCACTCTTTTAATCAACTGGCAAGCTCCCCTCTCGGATATAAAGGATGGGTGGCATTTACTATAATTTAGAGCCCTAAATCTCATTGGAAGCCTACCCTCCAAAGTTCTTTATGACTTTAGAAAAGCAGCAAGTAACACCTCATTATCTTGTCTTATTTGTTAAAGAGCTGAATCCTGCCTGATGCAGAATGAACCTGCAGCACCCTGGGAGTGAAACTGAACAGTGATGGTGGAAGAGGGTTTTTAATGCAATACATCAGACATACAGCGATAAAGGAATTCTCTACCGAATGTGCAGCCAGCATCTCTGAATGCACTGTTGTCATACACTAATTATTTAAGATCTGCAGCTCTTTTTTAATGCAGCTTTCCTGAGTCACATGCTTTCTATACCTGAAGTGAAATCATGGAAGTGTACACTGGCAATCTCCTTAGAACCTTTTAGCAATGTGAGTGATCTTGCCATATCATCCCCCGCCCCCATGCATCCTTAATTCACTGTCTTTTATTTAGGAATGTGGCAATTCTGCTTATCTGTCATTTTATTTCCCAAAGTCAGCACAAAGACAAAGAACAGGTGAGGATACAATGAACAGCCTTGCTGTAAATCCGAACCTAAGAAAGGCTAAAGAAAAATGCCATTTTTACATTTTCCGACATTGTTATAGAAAGAGACCTGCCATAACAGAATATTAACCTCTTCCTCACAGACAAAAACACAATAATCCTAAATAGTCTGTATTTGTTCCACAGCTGGCACAATAGTTTTTGTAATCCAAGTTCTCCCAATGCAGACTCTGAGCACAATCAACTGAGATACGTTAGGCTGCAGTTGAATTCATATTTACATGTTAAATCTTTAAACAATTGATTCCTTTACATTCTAATAAGACAAAGAGCTCTTGGGTGACAAATACATGCATCCTTTGTCTCTACTTACCAATCGAGGCTGAGGGCATGTGTGTTCTATCTCCTCCATGGTTTCTGAAAGAAGCTCATTAGAAAGGGATTTTGGGATACCTGTTTCTGACTCAGCATCGGTGGTGAGCACTGGCATGGCCAGTGAATGTTTGTTTTTCTCCGCGATGCCCTCTCTGCTGTTCTCTTTGCAGCCAGATAATGTTTTTCTTTGTCATGTAATTCCCTCCCCCACCCCTCACCTTTCTTCTCTCTCCCTTCCCTTGAGGAATTAAAGGTTTTTCTTTCAAGGAGAAGCGAAGAGGCAAGGCCTCAGTTTATCACTATAACAACCAGCCAGCAACAGAGCAGCTGGTGTGGGATACAGTATTCTCATTTGCATGATGTCTTCTGGTTGGTTACTGTCACCATAGTACCACTCCAACTGATTTATGTGCTGTATTGACATTAGATGATACACACAGCACCAGAACTTATGGAAGGAGGGGTTATTTAGCACTATAGGACTTTGTTAATGTGAACAAACACAGTTGCACTCTACATATCAGACATCCCCCCTTCCCAAGATGGATATTAAAATTCTCCCAAATTATACCCCCATCTGACATGATTAATGGAGAAATGTACTCATTTTTTGCATGTAACCAAGCTTTAATTAGTATTGCACTCTGTTGGATGGAGATTTATAGACAAAAACTGAGGACCACATTTTTATATATGGGGACTAAGATGCATGTGCAAAAATCTGTGCATTTATTGCACATACAAAAGCCATACTTGCAGAAGGCACAATTACAAATGGTTACATACAGATACCAGATATGCATGTAAAAGCTCACTCTAGAGTCTAGGTGATTCCTTAAAGTCCTGGCTGAGACACAATGGCTACTGTCCATGCACAGGGTGTAAGACTGGGAGTCGGCCAACTGTCCTGACTCTGCCATTAGCCTCCCATGTGACAGGGACAAGTCACCTAACCTATATCTGCTTCAATTTTCACGATAAAGTGGGATAATAATACTTTACTCTGAGATTTTTTACTTTATTGCACTATAAAAGTGCAAAGTATTACTTTTCTAAATTGAGATCACAAGGCAATTAACAGCTTGATATTTCTGTTAACTAAAGATCAGTGACCTATACAGCATTCTGTGTTGCAGAGGATGTGTACTACTGACATGGTACTGCTGTTTATAGAGAGAGTCTTAATTCACCCAGTCTTATATGGCTTTGCTGTTCTTTCTTGACTTATGTCTTTGTAGTTCTTTGGTGCTGAAAGGACAGCTCCTCCAAGCGGAAACTTTACTTGCAGAATCAATTAGTGAAAAATAGATATAGAGAGGGACTGGTTATCTGGTCCTGTTCATGCTAACACTTACCATATTGCATAGTTCTTACTACTGTATTTCCAGTGTCTTCAATGGCTTTGTCCACTGATGATTAATTACTGCTAGAGCTCCATTTTTGCTATTCTTTTTGGAAGTGCAAACAAAGACTACTAATATTTTTAACACCGTGTTATCTAGACTTGCTCTTCTAGCCACAGCCACTCATGATAGTAAGCACTGTACACAGTCGTAAATGTTTGAAACTTGGTCCCTAGCACACCACTAAAATCTGCAAAGCTGTTTTACTAAAGGGACTTGAGAGTTGGACTTTGAAGGTAGCTTGAAAGCAAAAATCTACCGCCCTTCTCTTTTTGACATTTTGGAGGAAAAACAGTCAACTTATATCTCTTACATGATTTCAGGCTACGGTACCTCTCCAAAGTCAAATGACTCAGAATACAAATTCTAATTGTTACAATCCAGACCACCAGGTGGACTTAGTACAGAGAGAGAATGAGAAATCTGATAAACAGTGAGTGGCTTGTCCTTCAATGAGCTAGTAATGGAGCCTGTAGTAAAATATTTGATTAACATGTTTATTACTTCTCCCATTGACTGAATGTATTTTCGTGTAGTTCTTGACACTTGTACTTAGACCATTTATAAGGATGTATTGAATATGTGATATTGGCATTTATTATCCATTGTAGCAAGGTGAATTGACCTTCCTCTGACACAAACAGGGAGGAACTGCTTCCTGTCTCCTAGTGGGTGGAGCCATGCTGGGCCTGCCCCTTGTGCTGGAAGTGGAGGGTGGAACAGGAAGTATAAGAGGCCAGGCCTCCCGCTCAGTTAAGGAAGAGCCAGCGACGGAGTCAGACACTGCTTCCTTGCCTTCCTGGCCCCTGAACCAGGGATTGAACTGTATCAACCCTGCCTCTGGAGGAACACGAGGAGACGCTGCTACCTGGTGAATACCCCCAAGTAGCTGCTTGAACTGCCAGGTGCCAAGTCCCCAAGAGCCCGAGTGCCCATGAGGAATGAAGCCCTATGATTAGGTAGGGGTAGGAAGTAGCCTAGGGAACCAGACATTAGTTCAGTTGTGTTTGCTGAAACTACAGTCAGCATGTTTTGGCAGGATCCCTACTAACCCAGTGGTGGGATTCCCCACCACTGTTAGGGCCCTGGGCTGAGAGCTGGTAGAGTAGGGTGGGCCCAGGTCCCCCTACCCCCTGCTGCCAAACCCACCCCTCAGATGGCAGCCTTCCACCTTAGGCCACATGACCTGCATTCGTTTGCTATCTACCCCAGCCAGGGAGCTTGGCCATAGATTGCTTCTTTTCTGGGGGCTTGAGCCTAACTGTTTACTGTCTGCCAAAGACTACTTTTGCTCTACCCCAGATGGTGAGCTGGGCCACAGACTGCTTTTGCTGTGCTCCAGCCAGAGGGCTTGAGCCTGACTACTTAATATTGCTCGGCCCCGCCCAGAGGGCATGAGCCTGGCTGTGTTTGCTGCCTGGCCAAATCAGAGGGCTGGCTATAGACTCCTTACTGATTTACAGTGCTAATCCCCTGTTGATCAGCCCTTAAGTGGCGTAGTGAGGCATAGTGGCCTCCCTCTGATGCAGACAGGGAGGAACCATTCTAAGCCCCTACATCCATAGTTGTAGATTACTTTCCTACTTTGATGTATGTATGTGCTTTTTGATAAATGACAGCAGCAAGACACAGGAGTTAAGAATGTATTCTTTTTCTTTAAAATGACTTCACTTTATGTGGAAAAGTCTAATCATTATATGTGCTTGTAGTTTTTGGTAATAAAACTAAAATTGCTATTTTGATATAAAGGAAATTTATTTAGTATTCTACAAAAAGTATTTGTGTTCTAGATACACAGAAAGTGGCACAGTTTTAGGGATTAGACCTTTGATCCAAAATGTGCCCTCAGTCCAAAATATAACCAAGTATTTTTACCACAGCAAAATACAAATTAAATCCCTAACCCCCTGTGTCATAACTATAAAGGGAAGGGTAATAGCTGTCCTGTGTACAGTACTATAAATCCCTCCTGGCCAGAGACTCCAAAATCCTTTTCCCTGTAAAGGGTTAAGAAGCTCAGGTAACCTGGCTGGCATCTGACCTAAAGGACCAATAAGGGGACAAGATACTTTCAAATCTTGGGGGGGGGAAGGCTTTTGTTTGTGTTCTTTGTTTTGGGACGGTGTTCGTTCTCGGGGACTGAGAGGGACCAGACATCAATCCAGGTTCTCCACATCTTTCTAAGCAAGTCTCTCCTATTTCAAACTTGTAAGTAAATAGCCAGGCAAGGCGTGTTAGTTTTCCTTTGTTTTCTCAACTTGTAAATGTACCTTTTACTAGAGTGTTTATCTTTGTTTGCTGTACTTTGAACCTGAGACTAGAGGGGAGTCCTCTGAGCTCTTTAAGTTTGATTACCCTGTAAGGTTAATTTCCATACTGATTTTACAGAGATGATTTTTACCTTTTTCTTTAATTAAAGCCTTCTTTTTAAGAACCTGATTGATTTTTCCTTGTTCAAGATCCAAGGGGTGGATCCTGACTCACCAGGAGTTGGTGGGAGGAAGGAGGGGGAATGGTTAATTTCTCCCTGTTGTAGATCCCAAGGGGGGTTGGAACTGATTCACCAGGAGTTGGTGGGAGGAAGGAGGGGAATGGTTAATTTCCCCTTGTTTTAAATCCAAGGGGTTGGATTTGTTTTCACCAGGGATTTGGTGAAGGTTTTTCAAGGTTTCCCAGGGAGGGAATCCATTGAAAATGGTGGCAGCCGAACCAGAGCTAAGCTGGTAATTAAGCTTAGAAGTTTTCATGCAGGCCCCTACATTTGTACCCTAAAGTTCAAGTGGCACAGTTTTAGGGATTAGACCTTTGATCCAAAATGTGCCCTCAGTCCAAAATATAACCAAGTATTTTTACCACAGCAAAATACAAATTAAATCCCTAACCCCCTGTGATTAGGGTAGGAATCTGGACAGTGTCTTAAGAATTGACTTGTTTTTTAGTCATCCTGTACAGCCATTTTATGACACATAGGTTATACGTTTTCACTACTGATATACCAGATTTTCTCAGACTTGTTGTACACAGCAGTAATGTCAGGATAACTTTGAGTTGATGCTTTTGTAATGAAGAGAATACATTGGTTGGCTTGAAATGTAATAGGCTGAAAGATGTGGCTTTCAGTAGCACTTAGCCATGGTGGCTACATTTAACTTTTATTTAAAACATAATTTGAAGATTTTGTTGCTCCAGTTCAAGCTTAATCAAGGAAAAATAGAAATTAAAGTGAGCTGACACCATGATGAACTATAAGAGAACCATGACTCACAATCGTTCTTCATTAATAGGCAGCTTTATTTAAAATGTCATATCAGACATGGCACAGGCAGTAGAGAAGAGGAACTCTTCAAAAGAGAGGGGGAGGTGGGGATGAAGAGGAGATGAGAAAGGGCATGTTAAAGGGAGAAGATGCAAAGAGTGCAAGGGAGAGACTGGATTGGGGAAAGAAAGGAAAAAACATTAAAAAAGAGGCAAACTCTGAACAAGGCAAAACATGTTTTATTTTTTGTTTTTGTATTGGGTTTTTTGTTTTTGATGTCACTAAACCCCCTTGCTGAATCTTTTCTCTTGTAATTAAGTTGCCTATCATTTATTTTCCCTGTATACAGGACTCACACACTATTAAAGACATTCTCAGGGGAAATAATTAAAAACATGATTAATGAAGCACCATGACCTTAATTTGTTACTCATTTCCTTAAGAAACAAATGCAGTGCTTTTTAGGGTAATATTCACCCAGATATGGAAAGTAAATGCAGGGCCCTTCACATCACACAGTGGGGCTGAGTAAGGTGGGGACTTGGGCAGAGTGTCAACATAAAGCAGTCCTCTGCAAACTTTTCCAGGCATGCCAGCTCTTAAAAGACCAGTGTGGAGAGAATAACTGCCAGAAGCGGGAGTACCACTTGATGTATACTCAGCTGGACCCAGAGGTCCAAACCCCTCCCCATCAGGGAGTGCAGAGGGGATGTAGCTATTCTTCCAGCTCAATGACTCTGTGTGAGTTGGCAATGTAAATTTCTTCCTGTCCTTTTCACGCTTTTCTTTAGTTAACTGTGAAAAGTCTATTACTCTAGAATTGTGCAGGGAAGGGTGAATTATACCTTTATTTCATTTAAGGTCTGCATATTAAATCTTGTCCACATTCTGATTTAAAGTTTACAGTACAGCTATTTTTTCATCTTATGGCAGCATTAAAGAAAATGGTTCTCTCTTGCATTAATATCTAAACTATACCAATGATGCAGGATGGAAGTGGAATATCCTCTTGCTGCTGCACATAGTATATCCCAGTTTTGGGGGGAAATCTTGATTAAAATCTTTTCCCATTTGCCTGAACATAAAAAATAATTAATAAACATATGTTGCCCTTTAATAAAGGCTTTTCTTATGGAAATGCGTTTATTAAATTTAATAGGGTTAAATCGTTAAAGTTCTATAGAAATATGATAGGGTTTTTTAGAAAGTATTCTAAAATATATAGAATTGTATATAGCGTGATATCCTTTCTATAGGCTTTTTGAGTCATTCTATAGAAGTGATATAATTTTCTATAAATTCTCTAGACTTAAAGGTCCTGTAAAAAGGTTACAATATTAAATTCTGTCAGACTTTTCTATAAGCATTTAATCCAAAGATTTATATGTGGTTTATAAGCATTATTTAGGCCTCATAAAACACTTTTGAGGTAGGTAATACTATACACATTTTACATCTCGATAATGGTCCTGATCCCAAAAAAGCATTTAAGCATATGCATACATTTGCTCATGTGAGTAGTCCCATTGACTGCATGGGGGCTAGTCTGAGAGAGAGCAGTTAATATCCCAATCCAGGACAGAATTAATACACATGCTTGCTCTTAATCATGTCTTTTAGTGCTGTCCTCAACATGATGCTTTAGTGAATTGGGTCCTGACTGATTTGCTTTAGGTCACAAAACAAAGTGATTTTCTCACAATGCTTAGTTCTACCCCCTGGACAACAAAGGGTGGCATTTTCATTATTTTAAAATAATATTCTGACCTAAATTGAGAAGTCAGGAAATTCCAACTTAAGAGCAACTCACATCCTTGTGGTGTTTAGATGCTGCATGTGATTATTAGAACTGGGAGCACTGGCTGTTGGGAGTCTGAAAGGACAGGAAACAGGAAGGAGGTGGGAGGAGTTGAGGAGGCTGGGAGAGTTACAGAGTGTGCAGCTACAGCTTGGTAAAGAGATTTCCACTGTAAATAATTTCTGTTGAAGTTTGTTAATACCTTGCCTGGTGGATACAACATTTTTGGCGACGAGGATGGCTCTTCTGCCTCTGAACCCACCTGCACCCTTTCTGCAAAGCCCAGGTGAGCCTCCAATTGCTTTTACTGACTGGATCCATATGTTTGAGACTTATCTGCTTGCAATCAGTGCTACAGAGATTTCTGAAGTAAGAAAGCATGCTCTGCTAATCCACTGCCTTGGAACAGAAGGGGAGTGTATATTTTACAGTTTTCCCCTTGCAGATGATAAATATGAGACTGCACTCACTGCATTAAAGAACTTTTTTGTGCC
Organism: Trachemys scripta elegans; assembly: GCF_013100865.1. Classification (NCBI taxonomy): domain Eukaryota; kingdom Metazoa; phylum Chordata; order Testudines; family Emydidae; genus Trachemys; species Trachemys scripta. The sequence goes on along the minus strand of NC_048298.1, from coordinate 206,483,721 downwards.
AAAAGTGAATGTAGTAGCTAATCGCTACAGATTTTGCCAGTGTGAGCAGAAACCAGGGGAGACTATAATGCAGTATATTGCTTCCCTGAGGAGTCTGATTGTAACTTGTGACTTTGGGAATATGGCAGATGAGATGATTAGAGACCAGCTCATTGAGAAAACAACAATGCTTCATGTAAGAGAACGCTTACTTCTAGAACCACAACTTACACTAGAAAAAGCAATAACCATTGCTAGTCAGATTGCTTCAGCTACAGCTGAAGCCAAAATAATGAGCCAGGGTACAGGAGGCCTAGTCCAGGCTGTGACTCCTTTGCAGAAAAGTTCACTATCACTGCAGACAAACAATTGCAAAAGGAAAACTAATGAAAAGCCACTGAATCAGCAAATGCAAAATACAGTAAAAGCATGCTTTCGCTGTGGATCCCCACAACATCTTGCAAGCTACACAGGATGTCCAGCAAAAGTAGCTCAGTGCAATCATTGCAAAAAGATTGGGCATTTTGCTAAAGTATGTCGCAGTAGCCAGTTCAATCAACAGGTGCATGCAGTTACAATACCAGATGTTACTGTGCTGAGTGTAGACAAAATCACTACTGCACATATTCCAGAACAGATAAAGTGCACTGTAAATGTTTCTGCCATACCCTCAGGCAAATCAGTCTATTCAGCTAATGTTGGGCACTGGCTCAGCAGTATCTATACTACCTGATTCCATCTATTTGCGTTACTTTAAAGATGTGCCTCTTACTGAACCCAAACTTCACTTGGTATGCTATTTGAAAAACCATATTCCAGTACATGACTGCCTGCCAGCAATAGTTACTTTTGGTGATTGCTGTGTAACTGCGGAGTTCTACATTGTCCACAAAGGCACTCCTATCCTTGGCAGAGATTTATTAGCTACTTTAAATCTCAGGGTAGTTAATAGACGAATTGATCTTCCCCAGCAAAGCACTCTTGTGGTACACACACCAGTTTCAGCTGGGACCCAACTCCAGGTTGAGGAGAAACTTGGCTGTGCTTATGGGTTTCTGCATAAAGTTAAAATGCAGAATAATGTGATGCCTGTACGACAGAAATTACGGCACTTACCATTTTCAGTCAGGGAAGCTGTTTCAGAGGAACTTAGAAAACTTGTTCAAAAGCACATTATTGAAGAGATTAACTCCTTGGAATGGGTTTCACCTATAGTAGTGATGCAGAAGAAGGGTGGAGACATTCGCCTTTGTGTGGACTTAAGGGAGCCAAATAAAGCTATTGTGATTGACAGCCATCCTCTTCCTCGCATAGAAGAAGTATTTGCAGAAATCCATGGAGCAAAGATGTTTTCTACTCTTGATTTGCAGAGCGCATACCACCAGGTTATGTTGCATGAAGACAGCAGAGCTCTCACAGCATTTATTACACATGAGGGACTATTTCGTTTTAAACGTGTTCCATACGGTCTCGCATCAGCCCCAAGTGCCTTCCAAAAAATGATGTAATTGATTCTGAAGAATCAACATGGAGTTCAATGCTATTTGGATGATATTATTGTGTTTGGAAATACTACCGAGGAGCATGACAATAACCTGCAGTCTGTATTAAACTGCATCAGCAAAGCAGGCCTCAAGCTCAATAGGTCCAAATGCAAATTTAGACAAACTGAACTCTCCTTTCTGGGGCATACAATTTCACAGGCTGGACTAAAACCTGATCCAGATCATATCCTGGCAATTTCAAATGCTCCTCCTCCAACAGATTTGCAAACCTTACGTTCCTTCTTGGGTCTTACCTCCTGGTATGCAAAATTCATTCCCAATTATGCTTCTGTCATTGAACCGTTATGAGAATTACTACGGAGAAGTTCAACCTTAGTGTGGACAACAGATGCACAAGCTAGTTTTGAAAGGGTGAAAGACTTGATTGTACATAGTCCAGTACTTGCACTATTCAGTTCCGCATTGCCCACAATTGTAACTACTGATGCTTCTGATTATGGACTTGGGGCTGTCCTCACACAACTTCATGAGGACAACACAGAGGACTGTTGCATTTGCTTCAAGGGCACTAAGTAATGCTGAGAGAAAATATTCTACAGTTGAAAAAGAAGCACTTGCTTGTATCTGAGCTACTGAAAAATGGAGAACTTACCTGTGGGGCCGCACGTTCAAGTTGTGCACAGACCACAGCCCTTTGACGACGTTGCTCACCATGAAAGGACTGGGAAGAGCAGGATATCGTATTGCTAGATGGTCTGCAAGACTACTCTCTTTCAATTATGAACTGGAATATAAGCCTGGAAACAAAAATGTGGTAGCTGATTGCCTTTCTCGCCTGCCTTTGCCTTCACCAGATGGTCCACCAGAGGATGAGGATGTAGTAGTTGCGCTTATTACAAGCACTCTTACTGCAGTTACAAGAGAACAATTTCAAGCTGGCTGTTCAGCATGTCCAATTCAACAAAAATTACAGTAATTTCTGAGAAAGAGATGGTCCAGTAACCCTAAAAACCTTGACCCAGTTTTGCTGCCTTATTTTAGAGTTTGGGATGAGCTTTCTTTGCTCGATGGCTGTGTGCTATGAGGTACACATCGGCTACTTGTGCCAGAAGGATTACAGTCAAAACTTGTACACCTGGTACACGATACTCATCAGGGAATTGTCAGAACCAAACAACAACTATGGGATCTGTATTGGTGGCCAGGGATGGACTCTCAAACTGAAGCACTCATAAAAGCCTGTGTCACTTGTCAAATGTATGATAAGACAGCAGTGACATGTACCCTTCCATTACAGTCTGTTCCTCTTCCTGAATCTGCATGGGAAAAAGTGGCGATTGACATTGTAGGACCCTTTGATACTGCTCCAATTGACTGTTATGCCACCACTTTAATAGACTATTTCAGCAAATGGCCTGAGGTAGCGTTTACATCACAAATTTCTTCTGCTACAGTAATTAAGTTCCTCTCTTCAGTTTTTAGCTGTGAAGGTAACCCCAAAGAACTGGTTTCAGATAATGGTAGTCAATTTACTTCCCTGGAGTTTGAAACTTTTCTAGCAGAGAGGAACATTTTACACAGGAGATTATCCCTATATTACCCTCAAGCCAATGGGGAAATCGAATGGTTTAACAGAAGTTTGAAAGAGTTTGCAAACAGCTAAACTGGAAGGGCGATCGTGGATACCCTTCACTACTGATTTCTTGCAAGCATACCGGGCGACACGACATGCCACAACGCAAAGATCACCCACAGAGTTACCGCATGGGAAACAGCTGAATACTAAACTGAACATTGCTGGATTGTTAAAGGCATGACCTGATGCCCCAAACAAGGATGATGTGAGAGACAGTTGAACAGAACCAAGCAAAGTCTAAGGCTTTCACAGACAAACGGCGGGGTGCTAAGGAACCAAAGAGTGTGGTTCCTTTGTTAGAATATGTAAACCTGGAATCTTACGCAAAGGGGACCATAAATTCACAGCTCCTCTTAAAATCATAGAGAAGAAGGGACCTTACACCTATCGACTTTCTGATGGGCGGGTATGGAATGCTTCTTATCTTGCACCTGCCTATGCACCAAGAGGAGATTATGCTAACACCCAGTCTGCATTGGATGACTTCACCGTAGAACCAACGCAACAAGACATTGCACTGGAACCGGGGCTTGAGAGACGGCCTGTCAGATCCAGACAACCACCTGCCTGGACTAGAGACTGTTATGTAGTATATACAGTGTTTTCAGTGTAATATTCCTGCCAACAGTATAGTGTCTTGTTTCATATTTGTACCTGTGGTTAGAACAACAATGTTTTTTAATTTGGAAAGTTTCTTAAGAGAGGAGGGAATGTGGTGTTTAGATGCTGCATGTGATTATGAGAACTGGGAGCACTGGCTGTTGGGAGTCTGAAAGGACAGGAAACAGGAAGGAGCGGGGAGGAGTTGAGGAGGCTTGGAGAGTTAGTGTGCAGCTACAGCTTTGTAAAGAGATTTCCACTGTAAATAAAGTTCTGTTGAAGTTTGTTAATACCTTGCCTGGTGGATACAACAATCCTGGGCGAAGAAAGGGAATAGCAGTCTTCTATGAGTTAGTGAGTTTTGTTTGTTACAACCTGGATATCATTTTTAATGGAGATTTGGTAGTACATATACTTGGGTTCTTGTTTTATATACTCATGTTTATGGCTTTTGAGAAATGTGAGTCTACTCTGGAAAGTAATGTAAAAACAGCACCTGCCTACTCAACAGATTTGCTTCTGAGTCATATCTGCTGACTTTAGTGACAAAAATAAGATTTTTATGGCTTTTTACTTCTGTTAGCTTTGTACAGCTACCACAGCTAGGAGAGTGAGTTGTGTTCTATTCCTTCTTTTGCATCAACAACAGGGCCATTGGTCAATTTCCAGTCATTTGCACCAGTACAATCCCACTGGACTCAGTGCATGTGACCAAAACGTGTGTGTGTATATAAAGTTTGCTGATTTTTCCAGTGTTCCCATTTATCTGAAAACATATTTTTAAATGCATAGTTGAACTAGGTATGGTCAGAAGGCACAAGGCCTGTAAGATTTAATTTACTTCTAATTACATAATTTAAATGTATAGACATCTACATTTTGTACAAATAACTTTATCACAAGGTGAATTATCACAAAATCATAAATTCCTGAAAACAGGGGCTTTTAATAGTGGCCCTGATACACATTTTGCAGAAGTTACATGAAGAACTTTGCTATGGTAGGGGGTCCTGCACTCTGGTTTTTGTAAGCCAAACTCATTGCACACACCAGGGGCTCTTCACTTCCTCTCCACTCCCACCCACCCTGTAAACACACAAGCTCTCATGTGCCATTTCCCCATTCCGCTATATTTAAATGACTCAGTGCTACCCCCCACCCCTTCCCGCAGGCCAAAAGTTCTGTGTGCCCCCTATTCCCCTTTCCCCCCATACCAGGGGCTCTGTGTTCCCCCACTCTTCCCTTTCTCCCTCATATCCCCCTTTCTCCAATGTACCAGGTCCACCAGTCTCTCCCTGCCAGGGATTCTGTGTGTGACCCCATTTCCCACTTTCCTCCATATCCCCCATTACCTCCTTCCCCCACACCAAGGTTTCCCAATCTGCCCCTGCCAGTGGTTGTGTGTGCCGCCCATTACTACTTCCCTCATATGAGGGTTCCTCATTCTTCCATCCCCAATGGCTGTGTGTGCACGTTCTTCCACTCAGATCAGGATTTCCCCAATCTCCCCCTGATCATGCCAAGAGCTCTGTGTGCCCCCATTCCCTCTACTGCAGAGTCCCCCATTCTATCAATGCCAAGGGATCTGCGTGCATCCCCATTTCCCTTTCCTCCATACCACGGTCCCAAGCTCACCAGCCAGGATGTGTGTGTGCGTGCCCTACTCCTCTCTCCCGCCATACCAGGATCCCATATTCTCCCTCCCCCATGCTTTGGCCTGTCTATGTATCCCTATTCTCCCCGCCCTCCATTTCCCGCTTCCCCCCCCAAGAATATTGGGCTTTATATGCACTGCTTTTGTAAACTAATTTGGAACAAAATTCCAGTTGATGAGCAATGATAGTGGATTTCCTCCCAAGAAGATAACAGTTTGTATCTTACACTTGCACTTCTGTTAGATACATAAATAGCTGACCAATTAGTGTTAAGACCACGTAGACCTACCATTTCTGTCATTAGCTGAGTGGCTGGCTTGGTTCTCTTTGCTAATTTTAACAAGCCGGTTTTCACTTATCTGGTTGTCAAGGAAGGACAGATTGCCAACCAAACATTTCTGCAGTCAGATTCATCTGTTGAATGCACAGGATGAGACTGAAGCATTTTGATGAACTCAGCTAGCTGTTAATAGGCCATTTCCTCCATAGAACCAAAGACTAGGGTACAAATTATACACACATGTACAACTGCCCCTTTGGCTTCAGAATTTGGCCCCAAGTTAATACTAGAGCTGCACACCAGAAATTTACAACACAGCATTTCAACATTTCCAAAACTGGAGGCCTTAAGAAGAGTTAAATTAGAGCCTTTACCTCCCTATTGGGTTTGAAGAACAACAATTTCTTCTTCGTGTCCAAATTCTATTGCTTATTTCTCCTCAACATTGCTAAGATCCATCCTTTTTTCTGTATCCCTTCAGTGAAAGCTCACATCCAGACCCTCATTATGTCTTCTTTTTATTAATATTACCTCCTCTTCTCTGGCTTCCCTGACATGCACATCAGCTCCTTCAAATTTACACAAAATGCTATTGCTAAATTTGGCTTCCTTGTCCATATTATTGATCATTTTCTCCCTGACCCATTTTCAGACTGTTTGCTGCATTCTCCTCCTCCACTGTCTCAAGTTCAAGCTTCTTGAGTCTATCTTCAAAGCTCTGCCCCTCTACAACTCGTCCCTCCCTACTTATGCACCCAGCCCTGTTCAGAAATCACCCCCAAACACCAATTGCTCCACTAATGATGCCAGCCTTTGGTTGGCCATTTCTCAGATTTTCATACAAATATCTCCGTACTTCCTTCTAACCATCCCAGATGTGTGGAACACACTTTCTGGGTGCATCTGAAAGGATCCTATCCCTGCTGCATTCAAGTTCCCCTCCTGAAGGGCCATCTTTGCTGTGATGCTCACATAAAACTTGCTTACTTACTGTTATAAACTTGTGAAATAACCTGGGAAGGGAATAGATACATTTTTTATTTAAAAAACATGTGATGTGTGTGTCTATGTATGAAATCACAGATGAGATGGGCAGGCCATGTCACCAGAATGTCAGTTGAGTGACTGTCAGAGAAGATCTTTTGTGGCATGCTAAAGGAGGGAAAGCACTTTCAGAGAGGCCAGAGGAAACCTTTCAAAGACTCCCTCAAATTATCCTGGAGGCATTTCAACATTGACACAGTTTTGGGAATATCTCATTCATGATTGTTCTACCTAGTGAAGTCTCATCCATATTGGAGCTACAGTCTATGAGCAGAGGAGAAATACTGAGGCAGAGCAGAAGTGCCAGCAGCGTGAATCTCACAGCAGCAGCATGTCTGCTATTAATCAAGTAACCCATAGTGGCATCTCTTATTCAGTGTGCCACAGACAATTCAAAGCTCAAATTGGTCTGATCACCCACTCAGGTGTTCAAAAAACCAAATCAACAAAACCAAATCAATCAGTGATGTCATGGTCATCTTTGAACTCAAAGGATCAACAACAACTGTACTCATAAAATCTAAATAGCATAGCCTATTATTAAGGTTGCCTGACACTTCCTATTATAAGACCCTGTTTTCAGTTGCTTATAATTTTTCCAATCTTTAACCAGTTGGGCTGAAATTTCCCAAGCCTGGTGTCTGCATCAGGCGCAGTATTTTTGAAAAAATTCAGCTAAAATAATTTAGCTGTTTCCAAGAACAAGGCTAGGCTCTAATATGTTGGTTTACCCATGTTAAATCTGGAGACCTTTTCTCTGAAATGCTCTAGACTCCCCCCTGCTTTGGAGCAAAGACTGAAAATTTGTGTCAGGGAGGTATCTTTTGCCATCCTCATGCAAATCCACCCAAATTTGGGCAACTTATAAACCTTTGAAAAGTCACTATTTATACCTGCTCAGTAGAGACTTTTTCGGTTTTAGCTGCTAAAATCTCTTAACAGTTCACTCTTAATGAGTATGCTTGAGACTTTCATAGCTCCTAGTGCTGATTGGACTGTGTGTATGTCATTCCCAAAGAGCTGCTCTGACCTGGGGTAGGGCTGGGCATTGGAATTGAGAAGAGACAAGAATGGTACAGGGATGGGTTTTAGGGGATGGGGCAGAAGGAGTCAAGCGTGGGGGAACCTGGGCAGAAGAGTGTGCCCACTTCAGCATAGAACCTGGAATGAAATCCAAGATTCCTGAGTCTCAGCATGTATCTGCTATCTGAATATATTTGTGAAAACTACTAGCTAAGTGTGTTCCTCTTCCCTTTCTAGTGGTGGTCCACATAGCAGATGACAACCTACTATTGCTATCAGTTACTACTGTAGCTCATGTGGCAAAGGTCTTTGTGGTGGATATAAATGTTAGCGTCAATATGATGGCATGAAAGGTTTTTTTTTCTCAGTTTACAGTTTAATAAACCACAAAATTACACACAAAAGCTATGCTAAAAGGACATTTATTAAGGTTGCAAAGTCAAGCACCCAAAAAGTTAGGAAATGCCAGAATTAAGGCTGCCTGTACAACCTTAACTTGGCTCCCCTGTGAGTATGTATTATGATGGTTTTTAATTACATGATCAATACTATGTTATGTATGGAACTATACTATGTTTCCACAAGACTTTGCCTCATTCAGTGAGCAGAAAGGCCTGAGCTTCTCAACTTTGTGTGTAGACAAGGCCAAAGGTAGAGCACAAGAGACTGTCTATTTCTGCTATATAGTGGTGCTGTGGGAGATGAGAAGGAACATAGTACAATTTTCAGCTCGCAAATACTAAATGTAAGACAAAATTTTAGTCTAATATACATGCCTATCCAACACTATGCTTTAAGTATGCATGCAACATTATAACCTTCTACACTGATGATATATTATTTTAATAAAGCTTTGCTGGCCTCATCCAAGTATACTCACAGTAACGTCATGAAAGTTCCAGGACTATTTTTATAGTTTATTTTTCGCATTTTACTAAGAATGGACAATGAAACTAGACAATTTTCACTTCCTGGCTCTCATGTACAAACACAGTGTTGGTATTCTTGTGGATTTCACATCTGTATTTGAAGTGAGCTAATATGGGCTGGTATGCCACACTGGTACATCCCACCTTTGGACAAATCAAAGGAGTTATGCCCTAGAATTTGCAGGAATGGTCTTCTCTAAACATCAAGAGAGGGCATGGGGAACCTGAGAATAGAATAAAAAACAAAACAAACATGGTCCAAGACACTACCCTGGAGCATAGCCACATTGGGAAGACAGTTTCACAAAGAAAAGGCTGCAGCAAGAGGCTGATACAATGTAGATAAAGCAAACCATGATCCTGATGGGAAGGGAGGAAGACAGACGTATGAAGAAGTTTGCAAGCCTAGCTAAAGTGTGAAGGTTGGGGAGGTTATAAATAAGGTTTGGCAAGCAGAGGGAAAGGTGGAGTCGGATTCATCATTTTCTTTTTCCAGTTTTAGCATGGGAAGAATTTTTGAATAAATAAAATAATCTATTGTCATTAGGCCAAATGTTGTTTAAAAAATACCAATATCTCTATGTATGAACTAGAAAGTTCAAGTGACTGTAGGCAAGAATGAAATTTGGCTTGTGTCGTTTCACTGTCCAAATTGATTGAAATGCAAAAGAGTAACCATATATAAATGGTGAAAGCAATTCAGTGTTTAAGTTTTTGTTTTGATAAATTTGACCCTGATTCTACTCTAAGATCTAGAAGGGAATGATGGCGCGTGCACACACACACACACACACACCCTAAGCTACTAATTATTTGAAATATTATTTGAAACTATATGTTTTCTCATGATGATCTCCTTTTATCTACTGAAAAAACTTGAATTAGTGAACACACAGATACTAAGCTAGCTCAGAACTCACATCTATTTCTAGTTCACCAGTGGGTGTGTATTTGATCTTCAGCCAGGGCTTGGATTGTAACAGCCTCTCTGCAATAATGTGCTGCTTATATATTCATTGTTCATTTTTGTGAAACTGTAGCGCGAGAGTGCTGAAAGTGGTTAAAACAGAGACTTTCATGCTGTGGCAATAACTACATGCTTTGAAAGCCATTGGCATCAGAACTAATTGTTAGACATTATAATAATGTAAATGTTCATTCTCAGGTGAGTTTGCTCTGGCTTGTCTTCCCTATTTAATTTATATTATAATACTTTGTACTTTTCTTCTCGGTTTGGATGGGAATAGGCTTTTAAATAGGCAGGTGGCCAGATTCTGATATCTGTTACAGCAGAGGTTTTCAAACTATGGGACATGCCCCATGGATTTAGTTTAATGTCACTGCAATAAGAATTTGGCCTGCCTATGGGTTTTAAAAAGTGTTCTCATCAGGCTCAGTCCATACACTTACTCTACTTTGACTCTTTCAGTGTCACTAATGCAGTCAGGCCATAAAAAAAAAAAAAAAAAAACCTGTGTCTGCCACCGTGCCATCTTGAACTTTACCTTCCACCTTGATAGCCTACTGCGTTAGGAACAGTTTGAATCTGATGGCTTTAAGGCTTCATGTCTGCACTTCAATTTCCATTTCTCTTCAGCCTGACCCTAACAGGTGCTTTAAAGTGGTGTATGAAGACAGTGTCTAACAGACAGAAGACCCATTAAAAAGGCAGATTGCTGCAGTTTAAATATAGATGTTTAACCAGAATATTACACAAACATAAATGAAAAAATACGCGCTTCTTTTTGGTGATTCAATCAGTTAACTATACTTGAAGAATAACATATTTTGGAAACAAACATAACACCTAAGTAGGTGGCACATAGATCTCATCAGGATCCTTATCTTAAACCTGTTGTTTCATCTATTCTCATTTTAAAGGTATATTCTTCTAAAAATTCCTTGAAATGTTTCATTTTTAAGGGTTACATTAGTTTAAATAGGTCGCGTTGCAATGTGGTATAAATAGGACAGTTTGATAAGTCATTCCTGGAATAGTTACAAAGGGCCAAATTCATCCCTGGTATAAACCCTGATGATAATGGAGTTACAGCAAGACTGAATTCAGACCAATACATAGAAGAAATAAAAGAATTACTGAACTATACGCACTCCGAATGTGTGTACATGTGCATATATACATATGCTCTGAAAGATATATGGTATATAAAAATGATAAAATAATGGTTAGACATTTCTAAACAAAGTATGGCAGTGAAATTTGCTAACACTACTATAATTTATGATCTGCCTGCATTCTATTAATATTTTACTCCTGCATTTTCAAGAGATTCTAACATTTACAAGTATAAAATTGGTGTACAATGCCTCAACAAGGAAGTATTATTTTAACTATTTATCTTACAATAATACTGTACTTTATTAAGATCAAGTACATACTACAACAACTAGACATAAAGATAAGCTGATGGAAAAAAATCTCTTATTAATGATTGTATTTGCTTTTCTTAAGGCTGCAATGATAATTCCTAATTTGTTCTATTCATAACCTGTATGTTTGTTATAGTTTGCAGAAAAAACATGAAAAACATCTAAATTACCTTTCGTTGAAATTTGGATGCATAGGTATCCTGAGTTTCCTCCTCTGTCCTGCGTTTTTGGCAACCTACCATCTTCCTTAACTTGCTTCTCTCACACTTCTCTTTGCAGCTTTCACACTTTCCTTGACCAAACCTTGAGTTACTTTGAGCACAAAAATTGAAATTTCCACTTCAAGTATTTAAAACATGCCAAATTGTTCAAGAGAGGTTAAAGATCAGCTCCAACTAATCTGCTGTGATAAGGCCATTTAGCATATGAAGACCCAAATCTGACTAGCTGTTTTTCTTTTCTGCAGCCCATAGTCCCTTTTTCTGCAGCACTTGTTATGCTCTGGGAAACAAACTCATTGCTGTTGTGTCGGAGCTGAATGTCAGAACTGGCCAGGCATTAGTGAAAAGGACATTGTTTAATCTGCACTGTCCCACAGTGGAGCTTTAGCAACAATTTGTTTGATAAATTAACTGTGTCATTGTGTACTGGCTCAAATGCTGGTACTGCCTGAATGACAGATGTTCTTCTGGTTGTACAACAGATGACAAAGAGCCAGAATGGATTTACTTTGCTTAAATTAAAAAAAAAAATGTGACCAGTTCAAAATTCCAAAGTATTTTACAAAGACACTGAATGAACACAAACTGTTGAAATGGTTTACATATTTTATACTGAATTGATCTGAGGGCAGAATTTATGGGAGGGGGCTGAGAGATGGGTAAAACTGATGTCGGGGTTGAACTGATGAGGGGCCTGGAGGTACAGAACTGATGTGAAGGGAGAGCTGAGATATGGGCAGAACTGGTGTGACATGCTAATGTGGTATGCAGTGTTGCTGTAGCCATGTTGGCCCCAGGATATTAAAGAGACAAGGGGGGGGGTAATATCTTTTCTTGCACCAACTTCTTCTGGTAAGAGAGAAAAGCTTTTGATCTTACACAGAAGCTCAAAAGCTTTTCTCTCTTACCAGAAGAAGTTGGTCTAATAAAAGATATTACCTCACCCACCTTGTCATGCTAATGTGGGGGCAGATTTAACATGGGGACTGGATGGGGACAGAACTGGTTTGGGGGTTGGCAGGAGGGTTGCCAACCCTTCAGGATTGGCCTGGAGTCTGCAGGAATTAAAGATTGTCATGTGATGAAATCTCCAGGAATATGTCCCACCAAAATTGGCAACTCTAGTTGGCAGATGTAGGAGTGAGAGTTCCTGCAGTAAGAGCTACAATCACCTTACTCAATAAATTTCAGAGAGTTGGCATCCATAATTGTCGTACACACACTGAGGCCAGACAGAGACAGTTCAAAAATCAAAAAGACCAAAAAAACACAATTTAATCTTCTCTCTCTCACACATGTGCGCGCACACAGAGAGACTCCCAACATGAGTTTTTGGGGATTTGACTCATGAATTTTGAACCTTTGGGATTGGCAGTACTGGACTAATTTCTTTTAATGTCTAGTTTGCTTGTCGTCTACTTTTCCTCAGTGATATGATCGTGTGCTGTACACACATTAAAGAGGCAATGGATACACTGGGGAAAATATGCACAGATCCAAGTGGAACAGGGTTATTTATAGGTAGCTCAAGAATTTGTTTTACTGTCTTCAATGTTCCTTCATGCTCTAAGAAGCCGTATGACAAGGAGATCCAACAATGTTCTGATAATGGTAGGTAAAACGCTCGTAAACAGGTAAGAAACTAAGATTAAAAACTAGCATTCCTTCTTTCCTCACAGCACAGGTTCACTAATCTACATAAAGGAATGTCCAATCCACTTGTAGACAAGTAAAATAGTTGTCATCAGTCTGTTTTAGAACATAAAGAGTAGCTCTTTTTGATTTTGGAGGATAAACCATATTGTCCTTCTTACCATTTCTGTAAGGACCTAGCACCAGCAGGGAAACAAGTATATGATGGTGCACATCCTACTCACTCAGATGCTGAAAAGACGAAGGGCTATAAGCAGTCTGTGCATTTAGGAATGCTCACACCATTTCTGGAGTTACCGCATTTCTCCCTTTGTGAGCAGCATGTACGTCTCAAATGAACACAATCTGTATACAAACGAGGGATTGAATAATATGGATTGTGATTGGTCAGCACTGTTGGTAAACTGCCATTCTGAAGAAAAGTCAAAGGTCACATCCCAGTAGAAAATGCTGACCACAAAGCTTCACTAGGGCCCTAAATATCACTTTGTTACAGGGAGATCACACCAATTGAAACATAGTAAAAGTTTAGTAAAATCTCAACTGATGCTTTTAAAAAGCATTTCAAATAATTTTTATTTTTGTGTAATTTCAGGTTAAATGTATGATTTTCCAGACCCCAGCTTTGCTCCTGGATTGAAGCTGGGGCACTGCTCTGATGCATGTGACTGAAGACATCTGCGTAGCAATAGGAGTGTAACAAGCAAAGTTGAGGTATGCTCCCCCAGTTGTGGACAGGGAGAAAGGAGACGCGGCTCTTTGCCTTGTTCCCAGCTGCTTGGTCAATTTAGAAATCTGGTGCTAAGCAGCAGGAGGAAATGTCTTCCCCTGAATGAGCCCTCTGCCAAGAGTCAGCATCTTCCACTGCTGGCAAGATTGATGCAAAAGGCCAGTACTCTGCTCTGCTTTGTGGTCTACACTACGACTTTAATTCGGATTTAGCAGCGTTAAATCGAATTAACCCTGCACCCGTCCACACAACGAAGCCATTTAATTCGAAATAAAGGGCTCTTTAAATCGATTTCTGTACTCCACCCCGACGAGCGGAGTAGCGCCAAAATCGATTTTATCATTTCGAATTAGGGTTAATGTGGCCGCAATTCGATGGTATTGGCCTCCGGGAGCTATCACACAGTGCACCATTGTGACCGCTCTGGACAGCAATCTGAACTCAGATGCACTGGCCAGGTAGACAGGAAAAGCCCCGCGAACATTTGAATTTCATTTCCTGTTTGTCCAGAGTGGAGAGCACAGGTGACCACAGATAGCTCATCAGCACAGGTAACCATGCTGGCCGATAATCGAAAAAGAGCACCAGCATGGACCGTACGGGAGGTACTGGATCTGATCGCTATATGGGGAGAGGATTCAGTGCTAGCAGAACTTCATTCAAAAAGACGAAATGCAAAAACTTTGGAAAAAATCTCCAAGGGCATGATGGAGAGAGGCCACAATAGGGACTCAGATCAGTGCCGCATGAAAGTCAAGGAGCTCAGACAAGCCTATCAAAAAACAAAGGAGGCAAACGGTCGCTCCGGGTCAGAGCCGCGGACATACCGCTTCTACGATGAGCTGCATGCAGTTCTAGGGGGGGCCGCCACCACTACCCCACCTCTGACAGTGGATTCCGAGGCGGGGATAATCTCATCAGCTACACCTGAGGATTCTGCGGACGGGGAAGAGGAGTAGGAGGAGGACGAGCTTGCAGAGAGCACCCAGCACTCCGTTCTCCCCAACAGCCAGGATCTTTTTCTCAGCCTGACTGAAGTACCCTCCCAACCAAGTATCCAAAACCACGACCCCATGGAAGGGACCTCAGGTGAGTTTACCTTTTAAAATATAAAACTTGTTTTAAAAGCAAGGGTTTTTAATGATTACTTTGCCCTGAGGACTTGGGATGCATTTGCAGCCAGTACAGCTACTGGAAAAGTCTATTAACGTGTCTGGGGATGGAGCGGAAATCCTCCAGGGACATCTCCATGAAGCTCTCCTGGAGGTACTCCAAAAGCCTTGCCACAAGGTTTCTGGGCAGTGCAGCCTTATTCCGTCCTCCATGGTAGGACACTTGACCGCGCCATGCTTGCAGCAAGTAATCTGGTATCATTGCATGACAAAGCCTGGCAGCGTATGGTCCTAGTGTTTGCTGGCATTCAAGCAACAGCCGTTCTTTATCTTGCTGTGTAATCCTCAGGAGAGAGATATCGCTCATGGTAACCTGGTTGAAATACAGGAATTGAATTAAGGGGACAGAGGTGGCAGTTCCTATTGGGCTGTTTGCCTGTGGCTGAAAAGAAATCCTTCCCTACAGTTAGCCAAGCGCAGCGGGGAGGGGGGAATTGGCCCAGAGCTTTTCGCGTTTGGCTAGCAGGGATCTTCGCTGATACCAGCCACGTGGTGGGGGGCGGGGTAAAGCAATCATCCCAGAGAATTCATGGCGGGGTGGGGGATGTTAGTTTGGTTCCTGCAGAGATCTTCCCTGATACCAGCCACACGGTGGGGGGAGGGATAAAGTGATCATCCAGAGAATTGGATGGAGGGGTGGTTAGTTTGTTTTCTGCTGCTGAATGTTAACAGGAAAGCCGCAGCACTCAATGGGCTTTGCTTGGTATGTGGGAAAGGAGGGCGCAGAAGCCAAAAGACAATGGCTTTCCATGGCCGCATGGAAGCCGAATTCTGTTGCTCGGACCTGCGTCTGTGATCTCTAGCAGCAAAGCCATAGGCACTCAATATTAAGAGGCAAAATGCGACCTTGCACAGCATTCACATGTGCTATGTAATGTGAATAGTGTTGGTCACTGTGAAAGAGTATAAGCATTGTTCTGCAAAATGTATCTTTTTAAAAAATTCTCTCCTTTTTTCCCTCCCTCCAGCAGCTGCAAATTCTTCAAGCCTCCCTCCTCCGTCCCGAAGGTTATCACAGATAAGGTGTCGGAAAAAGAAGACGCGAGACGAGATGTTCGCAGAAATCATGGAATCCACCCGCAGTGACAGAGCTCATCTGAATGAGTGGAAAGACATGGTTTCAAAGTATAGGAAAGAAGCCAGTGAACGTGAGGACAGGAGGGACCAACATGAGGACAGGAAGGACCAACGTGAGGAGAGGAGAGACGCTTGAGATGAGAGGTGGCGACAGGAAGATCAGAGGAGGCAGGATGCAATATTGGGGCAGCTGCGTGAGCAAACAGACATGCTCCGGAACGGCAGCAGGATAACAGAGTGCCGCTACAGCCCCTGTATAACCCCCCTCACCATGTTCCATAGCCTCCTCACCCAGACATGTAAGAACGCGGGGGGGGGTGCTTCCTGGTGTGCTCTTCTAATCGCCCTGGTGTCTGGCTGCGCGTAATTAGCAGCCAGGCGATTTGCCTCAGCCTCCCACCCCGCCATAAAGGTCTCGCCCTTACTTTCACAGAGATTGTGGAGCACACAGCAAGCAGAAATAACAATGGGGAGATTGGTTTGGCTGAGGTCTGAGCGAGTCAGTAACTATCGCCAGCGACCTTTTAAATGGCCAAATGCACATTCTACCACCATTCTGCACTTGCTCAGCCTGTAGTTGAACAGCTCCTGACTCCTGTCTAGGCTGCCTGTGTATGGCTTCATGAGCCATGGCATTAAGGGGTAGGCAGGGTCCCCAAGAATAACTATTGGCATTTCAACATCCCCAACGGTTATTTTCTGGTCTGGAAAGTCAGTCCCTTGCTGCAGCCCTTTAAACAGAGTAGCGTTCCTGAAGACGTGAGTGTCATGAACCCTTCCCAGCCAGCCCACGTTGATGTTGGTGAAACATCCCTTGTGATCCACAAGTGCTTGCAGCACCATTGAAAAGTACCCCTTGCGGTTTATGTACTGGGTACCCTGGTGCTCCGGTGCCAAGATAGGGGTATGGGTTCCATCTATCGCCCCACCACAGTTAGGGAATCTCATTGCAGCAAAGCCATCCACTGTGACCTGCACATTTCCCAGAGTCACTACCTTTTATAGCAGCACCTGAGTGATTGCTCTGGCTACTTGCATCACAGCAGCCACCACAGTAGATTTGCCCACTCCAAATTGATTCCCTACTGACCGGTAGCTGTCTGGCATTGCAAGCTTCCACAGGGCTATCGCCACTCGCTTCTCAACTGTGAGGGCTGCTCTCATCTTGGTATTCTGGCATTTCAGGGCAGGGGACAGCAAGTCACAAAGTTCCATGGAAGTGCCCTTACGCATGCGAAAGTTCTGCAGCCACTGGGAATCATCCCACACCTGCAACACTATGCGGTCCCACCAGTCTGCGCTTGTTTCCCTTGCCTTGTTCATGACTGCTGTCTTGAGCTGAGCGGGCTCCATGCTTGCCGTGGTATGGAGTCTGCAGTGTTCACCCAGGAAAAAAGGCATGAAATGGTTGTCTGCCATCCGTTGCTTTCATGCAGGGAGGGAGGGAGGGGTGAGGCTGTACCCAGAACCACCTGCAACAATGTTTTTTGTCCCATCAGGCACTGGGATCTCAACCCAGAATTCCAATGGGTGGGGGAGACTGCGGGAACTATGGGATAGCTACCCACAGTGCAATGCTCCAGAAATCGACGCTAGCCCCGGAACACGGATGCACATTGCCGAATTAATGTGCTTAGTGTGGCCGCATACATTCGACTTTATACAATCTGTTTCCCAAATTTGAATTATATAAATTTGGATTAATCCTGTAGTGTAGACATACCCCTAGCTTCACGTAGTCCTCCTTACCTCTACTCCCACAGTGTTCGGTTTAGCCATTGAAATGATGGAGTTATACAAGCCGCAGTTTCTGCTGATTGGGAATCCTGCAGCTTCTTTTGATTTCAAGGCAGAAGTGCAAGTAGAGTTTACTCTCCAGTACACAGTACCGGCAAGAGATTTTTAGCGGGTATGGGGTACCGGAAAGACTTGGGGAGGCATCGCCCCCCTGCCCTCTGGAGTGGGGGTGGAGCTGCAGTCTGCTCCTTAACGGAGCAGCACTGCGGCTTGGGAAGGCATACGTTCTTTATATGGGTTTAACAGCACAATATATATGCTAACAAACTTAAACAAAGCCTTTGTTTAAGTTTGTTAGCAGGTGTATTGTGCTGTTACACAGGAGTCCTCAAGAGGGAAGGGGTGGGGAGGATGGAAGGTGTTTAGACAGTGTTTTTGATTTCTGCTCCAAACTCCGGACTATGAACATATACTGATGGAAGCATTCTAACCAAGGGACAGAGGACTTGAAGGTAATCTGGAGCCTTCATATTTCCTTGATTCTTTGCAGATGGATTTATGAGTTGTATATGGTACAAAGACTGTTCTAGCCTCACTGATTTCTGATTTTTCTTTTGCAATGGACAAAGATCAGATGTCTGCTCTCAGAAACCTAGGAGGGGAAGTTAACATAGTGGTTAAATTCATCCTGGGTGTAACTCCACTGATTTTAATTGGCTTACACCACCAGGGCCCGCATTCAAATGGCTCAACCTCTTCTCTCAGGTCTGTTCCTATGGACAAATGCCGTGGATGAAGCCTTCATTTTCTACTCATACACCGAGCAAGCAAACTGTGAAGTGTTAGTTTTACTATGTACACGCGTTTATTATTCTAGCACCTAGGAGCCCTACGCAGGGGCCAGCAAGGCACGTGACCCGCACTGGGCTAGGTGCAGGCTGCAGCGATAGCAATGCTGGTGTCTAGCCACCCCTAGCGTAGGCCGAAATGGCTCTTTTCTGCAGCCTCCAGCATGAGTTTATAAATTGCAAATTATTTCCTCGGAGCCAGGACAAGGAAAAAGCCCGATAGCCGTGTACGTTCATTCCCTTCCCCGGACACAAAAGGCCTCACCCTACTCCCCTGGAACTCAGTGGCGACCGACCGCCCCCCAGGGGCGCCTGTCCATAAATAGCCACCCTCTCTCCGCTGGCGGGAAGCGTCGTAACTTGCGGGGAGGGGGCAGCAGCCACGCACCTCGCCCCATCAGGCAGGCACCCGCCCGCCCGCGCCTCTCTCCTCCAGAGCCGGAGCCGCAAACACAGAGATTACTCGCAACACCCAGTGCGCCCGCGCGCAGCTCCGGCTCCTCCCCTCGACCTGCACAAGAGGGTGGAACGGGGCGGGCTGCAGAAAGACGGGACGCGCCGCGGCTTTTGATTGGCTGGCCGTCCGGCCGGGGCGCCTGGGTCGCCTCTCTCGCGCCACTTTCGGGCGCGTTGGCGCGAGCGGAGCGAGCGTGGTCGGGGCCATGGCGGAGAGCGAGAGCCGGCGCGGCGGTGAGAGGCGGGCGGGGCTGTGCGGCCGCTGCACGGGGCGTGGGGGGCTCGCGCAGCCCGGGGGCGGGTAGCGGCTGGACACGGGTGCAGCGGTAGGGGGCAGGCTCTGCATGGGGGGCGGCGGGGGTGTTGTATTTGGGCTCCCCTTGAGCGTGTCTCCGATTTCCTGGGCGGGGGTGGTAGTGCTGCAGGATCTGGGCGGGGCAGTTGGGAGTGGCCGGTTTTGGGGTGCTTTTCGGGGGGGGGGGCACTTCATTGGTGCCCCCAAGATTCTCCTTGGAAGGTGACAGGGAGAGTGTGTTGAAATCGAGTCTGTCTTAAAAAAATAAACACACCCGCGTGTTAAAAGAATCTGGTGCTGATACTGGTCCCTGTGTCATCCTGCTGAATTTGTGGTTTTGCATCACTGGGTTTTTTTTTTTATTTATTTATTTTTTTTGAGAATGGTTTTTCTTCTTTCCGGGCTGGGTTTAAGCTCATACATAGAGGTAAATGTCTGTACCTGAAATGCTGTCAAGTGCATGGAGTAAACATAAGGAAGTGAGAACTATAACCCTTTTTAATTTAAAACCCCCTCGCTGTTTCATGAAAACATAGTGTAGATGACAATCATGCCTAGCAGAAGTGCACTCTCCCTCTCCCCCCCAGCCCACAAGATGTCATTGTTTTTAGGACAGTTTTCTATACTTGATAGGTGCTGACTTTCCTCATATCATCACTGTTTTGAGCCATAGCATTACTGTTTTGAGCCCTGAATTACTTCACCCTCTAAATCTAGTAAAATCAAAATCGGGGTACAGAGAAATAGTATTCAGTTTGCTTAGAGTGAAAATACCTCAGAGCATGCAAACAAAGTTTAATTCTGTGTATTTGACATAATTTTTTTTTAAACTGCTGTTGTGGCTTAACAATAACTAGAAACCACTATTATTTATATTATAGCACTTGAGATCCCTAATCATAGACCAGGACTCGATTGTTCCAGGTGCAGTACAAACATGGAACAAAAAGATGGTCCCTGCCTCTAAAGAGCTTACAGTCTAGTATCCGATAAGGGACAACAAACATATGTTGTGGATACAGACAAACTGGGGGTACCAAGAGACCGTGATAATATTGGTTAGCATGATAGGCAATGGGCTCAGCATAGTAGCAACCTAACCATTAACAAGTTTTTATTTTGGTAGGTATCACAGCAAAGGAGAGTTTTAAGCAGGATAATATGTTAGTTTTGCAAATGTTTATGGGTAGCTTCTCCTAAGCATGAGGAGCAGCATAGAAGGAAGCATGACAGCACTTGATCGAAAATTTAACAAGTGGGCAATGGAGGCTGACATCATGGGTAGATTGGAGGCGGGAGTCAACATCTTGTTAGTGAAGGAAAGATGATAGGTAGGGTTGGGACAAATAACTTATGTTCGGTGCAATAGAGCAGTGGTCCCCAACGCAGTACCTGCGGGTGCCATGGCGCCCGCCGGGGCATCTATGTGTACCTGCCTACTGGCCGCCAGACAAGCAGCTGCTGAAATGCCGCCGAGAAGCGGTGCCGCCAAAATGCCACTGATTTTCGGCTGCATTTTGGCGGCAACGCTTCTTGGCATTGCCGCTTCTCGGATGCATTTCGGCGGCGATGCTTCTTGGCATTGCTGCTTCTCGGCCGCACTTCGGCGGCTGCTTGTCCGGTGGCCACACTCCTCGGCGGCTAGTCGTCCGGCGCCTGCCACATGGAAAGATTGGGGACCACTGCAATGGAGAAAGAGGAGCCAGTAGATGGGTGCAACAAGGGTGGTGACATGGTCAAAGCAGGCTAGGAACATAATCTTTGCAGCAGCCGTCTGAATGGTTATATGTAGTGCCCTACCAATTGACTGTCCATTTTGGTCAGTTTCATGGTCGTAGGGTTTTAAAAATAGTTAATTTCATGGTTTCAGATGTTTATAGCTGAAATTTCAGGGTGTTGTAACCATGAGGATCCCAACCCAAAAAAGTGTTGGGGTGGGGGGTCGCAAGGCTATTGTAGGGGAGGTTGTGGGTTTGCCACCCTTACTTCTGTGCTGCTGCTGTCGGGTGCTGCCTTCAGAGCTGGAGAGCAATGGCCAAGCTTTGAAACCAGCACCACCGCCAGCAGCAGCGCAGAAGTGAGGGTGGCAGAATATTGTGGGAGTGGATTGCCATACATTCTGGTTTTCCTAGCAGCTTCCCATCTGGGTTTGGGGGCTGACAACCACCCTCACTTCTGCACTGCCTTCAGAACTCTGCTGCTAGCCAGCAGCTGTGGGGGATGCATTTCCCCCTCCTCCCCCCATCCAGATCCTGCAGCACTGCCCCACCCCCTGCCAAAGAAATCCAAGACCTGCTCAAAGGGAGCCCAAATACAACACCCCCATATAGACCCTGCCCCCCCACAATTTTTGAGGTCTGTGCTGCTCTCCTCATTCTGCAGCTTCAGAGGTTCACATGCTCTGGCCATGCCTCCTCTGCTCCTGCTCATGGGCAGACAAATTATTCCAAAGCTGTAAAAACTTTTATCAATATAATAACAAATACTTCAGAAGCAACTGTCCAGCTATATTCAGTGGACCAAAAAAGGGGGTGGAGGGGGGTTACATAGTAAAGATCCTATTCAGCATCTGACATTTTGACTCATAGCCATTCAGGTTGGGTAGAACTGTGGGAGATGCTGTGAATTTGGTAGGGCCCTCGATATAAGCAGGGCAAGATCTTGCAAAGAACTTTGTGAAGGTGTACCTCTGTGTCTGCATGAGCCCCATTACAGTTAGTGGGGGTCAACCTCTGTTGATCTTTTTGTGGGAACTGGACCTCAATGATAAAGCTTTGCAAACAGTAACTTACAATGTGCTACTTTATTATCTAACTATTTTGGTTTAGAACAGGTCTTTACATTTTCATCAGTCGTGCTGGCTAAAAGAATAAATCTGTTTAATCTGACATTAATATGGGGGCAGGTGTACATTAGAAGCACTACACTGGTGCAGCTGCATTGCTGTAGCGTGTCTGATGAAGATGCTCTATGCTGACAGGAGAGCACTCTCCCGTCAGCATAATCACTCCACCTCTGCTAGAGGCGGAAGCTATGTCGGTGGGACACCTATCTAGTGTCCGATCACCAGCCATTGGAGATATTCACTACTAGCAGTCACAGATCGGCTACATGCCATTGTAGGCAATCTCATTATACCATCTCCTCCATAAATTTATCAAGCTCGGTTTTGAAACTGGTTAGGTTTTTTGCCCCCATTGCTCCCCTTGGAAGGCTGTTCCAGAATGTCACACCTCTGCTGGTTAGAAACATTTGTCTAATTTTATGTCTAAACTTGATGTCTAGTTTATATCCCAGGGGTCGGCAACCTTTCAGAAGTGATGTGCCGAGTCTTCATTTATTCACTCTAATGTAAGGTTTCGCGTGCCAGTAATACATTTTAACCTTTTTAGAAGGTCTCTTTCTATAAGTCTATAATATATAACTAAACTATTGTTGTATGTAAAGTAAATAAGGTTTTTAAAATGTTTAAGATGCTTCATTTAAAATTAAAATAAAACACAGAGCCCCCGGACCGGTGGCCAGGACCTGGGCAGCGTGAGTGCCACTGAAAATCAGCTCGCATGCCGCCTTCGGCACGCATGCCATAAGTTGCCTACCCCTGTTATATCCACTTGTTCTTGTGTCCACATTGGTGCTTAACTTAAATAACTCCTCTCCCTCCCTGGTACTTATCCCTTGGTTTTATTTATAGAGCGTAATCGTATCTCCTCTCAGTCTTCTTTTGTCTGGCTAAACAAGCCAAACTCTTGGAGTCTCCTCTCCATAAGGTAGTTTTTCCTTATGGAGGAAAGTCATAAGGTAAGTTTTCCATTCCTCTGATCATCCTAGTAGCTTGTCTCTGCACCTGTTCCAGTTTGAATTCATCTTTCTTAAACATGGAAGACTAGAATTGCACAGAGTATTCAAGGTGAGGTCTCACCAGTGTCTTCTATAATGGTATTAACACTTCCCTGTCTCTACTGAAAATATCTTGCCTGATGCATTCTAGGACTGCTTGTCACTGAGAGACTAAATAAAAGCATAAAGACGAAAGTTAGACGTCTAAAATAACCTTCCTTTCCAAATCATAGATAGTGACAGTTGATGCACCTCTAAAGAAGGTTGGGTGGCAGCTTAACAATTGTCACCCTTCCTTTCCTGAGTCTACTGTAGGTGCATTATTACCACAATCTACCTATTCTGCAGCTCAGCAGCTCCAACAATCCTTGATGTCTGGGCTACTTTCCTCACTCAGTAGCTTCACGGCGCCGGATCAGCATTTTGGCACCACTGCTTCGTTCGTGCCTCTTCTGCGCCCAATTGCGGCCAGATTCTCTGCCTCCGCAGCAGCATGTGGATGGCAGTTCTGTTGCACCCTCCTATCTTCTACCTTCAGTGTGGTGTTTTTGAAGTGGGGGGGCAGTGGTGAGCAGTGGTCTCCCACACTAGCTCTTTCCTCCTCTCTGGGTTGGTTTTTAGTCAGATGACTGAACCCACCTGGAACCTCACTGCTGGCTCCTCTGCACCTTCTTGGTATGGCTGAGCAGCCTAAAAAGCACTGAACAAAATGTAAACAGTGCTCCGTCTATGAGACAGCCTTCCTGGCCTTGGCAGATGGTGAGTTGTGCTCAGCCTTCGGTCCCTAACTCTGTTAGGTCCCAGGGCCATGAGTCGGGCAGGAGAGGTGGGATCCCCTGCCCACCAGAGCAGCTGCAACTCCACTGGGAGAAAAACAGACCAGGAGTTTGTGAGGAGAGCAGGAAGAGACTCCAAAGAGAAGGATTCAGAGTAGCAGCCATGTTAGTCTGTATCTGCAAAAAGAACAGGAGTACTTGTGGCACCTTAGAGACTAACAAATTTATTAGAGCATAAGCTTTCGTGGACTACAGCCCACCCCATGTTGTTCATTGTTCAAAAGCATGCGGGAGGAATCTGAGCCATTCTAGACCTCAAATGATTCAACAAGTGGATGAAGAAAACAAAGTTTCAGATGGAGACCCTGACCTCTCTGGTGTCATGCCTGTCGAAGGAGGATTTTCTGACTTCAGTGGATCTGGCAGATGGATACTGTAATGGTTCCTCGCTCTCCAGTGGGGAGGGAGGCCACTCTGTCTCACCTTATTGGACGGTAACCCTTGGGCTTGGGTCGCGCTGGCGGGGCCGAGCTGTAAGCCACCTATAGTTCCATGGCCGTCTAATAGAGGCAAACGAGCAATAACGGTGTGGGGCACTTGTCCTCACCCTCGGTTGGGGCAGAGCACTGAGTAGTTTTTAGCACGTAGCCCCTCAGTTGGGCCGGGCAGTACTTAATAATCTAAAGCTTTGCCCCACCCAAAGGGCCAGAGCCAGGGCAGGCTGCAGCGTCAGGCTCCTGGCTAAGGCAGCCAGTGAACACTCACAGTCTGGGGCTCCAGCTCTTTGGGCGGGGCCAAGCAGGGAGCAGGTTGTAGCCAATGTTCCCTCTAATTTTTTCATTCATGCGCGGAATGCATTTTGTTATGTGCAGCACCAATATCGAGGTAGTGTGTAGATGTGTGCCACCAGTAGAAACAAAAAACATATATATAATTATTTTAAAAAGTTACCATAGGTATGGCCAATGGTACATGTAAAAGGGACTGTAAAGATTTCCTGGAATCTGACATTTTAGGGCCAGATCCTCAGCTGGTGTACAGCAGCCATGAAGTCACTGGAACTACTTCAATTTACACTAGCTGAGGATTTGGCTGTTCAAGTGTATCATATTAGAACGACTTCCTTATCACTATTGCAAACGCATAGACTGAGTCTTATACACACAACAGGCTTTTCTGAAGGGCAGAAAACAATGAAATCCTATAATGTGCAACCCATATTTCAGATTGCAGTTCCCTTTGTTCAGTATTTAATCTGGTGGCTGGCAGTGCACAGCTGAACCTACACTGAGATTTGTCACCCAAATGAAACGAAAATTCTATGGTGTCTTGAAGATATTTTTCTTTGGCTAAAGGTGTGGCATTTCATGGTCTTGTATAAATCTTGGTTTAGGTTGTGGATCAGACTTAATAAGGTATATATTTCTGGCAGATAAAATACTGCTTATCCCCGTAAATCATGTGTAAACAGAGGCATCGCAGAACAAAGAACAGAAACATTTAATTGCTGTAACACAAGATCTCCCTTTTAAAAAAGGGGGCTGGGGCCCAGGGAGAGAAGTACCTGTCCATGCCGCAGCCCGATCAGGGCTGGGGCCGAGGGAGAGCCGCACTTTTCCTGCATGCCCCAAGCTCCCTCAAACCCCCATCACCGCCCCTCACCTCACCCCACCCCACTGCCCTCACCCACACTCTCTACACATTCTCCATGCTCACCTGTGTGCGCGGCTGGTTCACGACCCTTGATGGCTCTTGTGCGGCTGCACAGGCATGCACCTTAGATGGAGCACAGGCTATAGACTAAGCCTCCTGGCTAATGCAGCTAGCAAACGCTCAGTTCAGGGCTCAGGTAGGGATGAGCACCCACACAATCTAAGGGCTGGGGGGAGGGGGGGCCGTACCAACCGAGTCTAGTGTCCTAGCTTGACGGACAGTAGACGTACATAGGCCTCCGTGGTGGGGAGTCTGCAACCTCAGGGGTGGCGTGGCATGGGCTGCGGGACGCAGGCCCGCCCGACTCCACCACATCCCAGCCCAGGGCGCTAGCAGTGTTGGAGTGGTCCGCCACTGGTCAGCGGGGATCCGGCTGCAACACACTGACCTAGGAACAGTCAGCAACGTAGCCAGACGGTGGTTGGCTGCCCCTGGACTACTTTCTACCTCCCTGGGGTGTGGTATTTCTGGAATTCACAGTCCTCTGGGTACACGGTGGATGGCAGTCCTGGCAACTCTCCTTCTGGGTCTGTCTCCTCTGGGGGCAGGGTGCTGCAGAGTGTAGGTTGATCTGCCGGGTGCCACAGCAGAATAGAGGTGTCCGTCTCCTTTCCTGGCTGCTGCTCGCCTGAGCTGCAGAGCCCTCCCTTTATACTTCCTGTCCCATCCGGCGAGACCAGTGGGGTGAGTTCGGCTCTGCCCACCAGGGAGTGTAGATAGAGGTCCCTCGCTCTCCAGTCTGGAGGGAGGCCACTCTGCCTCGTACGCATACCTCCACAATCCTGTCAGACCATGCCATCACAAGTTCCTAAGGTTTGCTTATGGCAGGAAGTAACATCAGTACTGGATGCTCTCATTGGGCTTGTCCTCTGCTCCTAGTGTGTTTACAAAGATGTTGGCAGTAATGATGCCCTGCAACCTCAGTCAGGCTATCCACGTGTGCCCCTTCCTGGACGACACTTGTTCAGAACACCGTTCCCGGAATCAGCACATAGAGCCACATCGCTGACACTGAGTATCCTATAAGAACTCGCTTTATCAATGTCAAAAAAACCAACACACACTTAGGAGTGGACATAGATACCTTGATAGCAAGGATCTATCCATCATTAGAAAGGTTCAAGAAGATTCAGGACCTCTTCACGTTGTTTGGGAGCTGCAAGAGGCCTGCTATAGCATTGGGCCTTCAACTACTAGGCCTCCTCATATTGTAGGGATCACTCCCTGGGTGCAATCATGCATCAGGTGCCTTCAGGGCTTCATCATAAAGGTACAGGACCACCTTGGAACACATGAAGGATCACGTAGGGGTCTCAACACAGGTGTTCAACTCCTTAAAATGGTGGTCAGCCCAGGGCAATGTTCGCAAAGGTATGCCCCTATGCTGCCCAGATCCTCAAGTTCTCATAACCAACGCCAGCCTGGAGAGCTGGGGTGCACACTTGGGAGCCCAGACAGTTCTAGGCCCACATCATAAACCTTCTAGAGCTAAAAGCAATCAAGCTGGTGCAGTGAAGGTTCCAGTCCAGCCTAGAGGGGAACCCTGTCCTGATTCAGTCGGACAACATGACTGCCATCACGTGTGGACAACCAAGGGGGAGCAAGGACCCCAGTGTTACACACAGAAGCAATGGAAATTATGTGATGGGTAGAGAACTGTCTCCTGTTCCTCAGAGCAATTCATGTAAAGGGAGACCCGAACCAAAAGTGGATTGGCTCAACAACTCTGAGTGGTGCCTGAATTAGGGAGTCTTTGAGTTAATTGTCCAAATGTTCAGCGTTTCCTCAACTGATATATTCATTAACCATATGAATGCAAAGAGACCAAAGTACTTCACCAGGGAGGTGGATCCCAGATCTGGGGGACAGATTGCCTGTTGCCCAGATGGCTGCAGGGTCTCCTCTGTGTGTTTCCACCCTTCCCATTACTAGGGAAGGTGGTTGAGAAAATAATATGAGAACAGATAGCAGTCATATTGATAACTCCCCATTGACTGAGGAGACTCTGGTTTTCAGACTGAAAATAGGACCTCCACTACAACTCCCAAAGAGATGGTACATCTTCTCACAAGGTCATCTTCATCATCTGGATGTCAGTTGGCTGCATTTAACAGCCTGGCTATTGAAAGGGAAGTGCTGGTATCGCTGGGTTTGTCCTTCAAAGTCATCAAGACACTGCTTTCATCTAGAAGAGTATCGACATTGAAAATGCATTCTTCCATCTGGGCCAAGTTCTGGTGCTAGGATCACAAAGCAAATCTTAGAAATACTAGCTATTTGGGACATTTTCTGAAAATGCTTTGACAGAGCTCTCCAACCCAGCACCATAGCTTGATGGGTATCTGCCCTCAGTAGCATGATGTTTGTGGGATCCCTGAGTTCTCTGGCAGAGCACCCTCAGGTAGCCAGATTCCTGGGAGCAGTCTGATTAACCGAGTTGGCAGTCAGGCCACTCAACTGGTTGTATTGAGAGCCCTGACAAGCCATCCCATTGAATCGCTGACATCAGTGTCAGCGTTCTATTTGTCCATCAAAACTGGCTTTCTGATACCCGTTATGTCTGCCAGGGGAGTGTTGGAGCTGGCAGTCTTTTCTGTGCAGGAACCTTACTGTTGGTTCCACAAGGACAAGGTGGTGCTTAGGACTCTGGAATTGTTTAGTCTGAAGGTGAATTCTTCCTTCCATGCTTCCCAGCAGGAGGTTCTCCTATTATTCTGTCCAAGGCCACAACATCTTACTGAGAAGGAGTGGCACACCTTAGATCAGCAGTGGGCAACCTGCGGCCCATTGGGGTAATATGCTGGCGGGCCGGGAGACAGTTGGTTTACATTGACCATGCACAGGCATGGCCGCCCGCAGCTCCCAGTGGCCGCAGTTCACCGTTCCTGGCCAATGGGAGCCGCAGGAAGCGGCGGCCCTCCACCCAGGGCCCTTCGGAGTGGCAGGCGGCATGTGGCCTCCTCCCTCCCCTCCTCTCCCCCCGCCCCCCGAGCACTGGGCAGCACAGCCCCAGTGCCAGGGGCCCCCTCAGCACTGGGCAGCCCCAGCTACTCCAAGTCCCAGCCACCCTAGCCCAGCCAGCTTCCCTTCCTGGAAGAGGAGCAGCCTACTTGGGCTGGGGTCAACTAGCAGCAAGAAGGAAGGGGGCCATGCAGGGCTGTGTGGGCAGGCTCAGTCTTCCCCTGCCTATTGGACGCTCCACCCATGTTTTTAAGGAGTAATCAACAGTGGAACCATTGTTTCTCTAAAACTAATAGTAAACAGTTACTGTGGATTAAATGTCTGAAAACAAGAACAATGCATAGTTGAATTGTACTTCTGATGTTTTTAATATTGATTTCAGCTACATCAGACTCTGGAAGTTTTGCACTATCACGTTCTCGCCGTGAGAAAAAATCTAAAAAAGGACACCAAGAAGCTCTAGAACTCTTGAAAAAGGCCAAGGCCGGTGAAAAAGTAAAATATGAGGTAAATAGTTAAATCTTTTCTCTTGCTTGAACTTTCTGTATAAAAACCTAAATTGAGTTTGGGAATATTGATCTTTGTCCTAATCTGTATAAAGCTGATCACTTGCTTCTGGAAATTATGGGGAACGTTAAGAAAACAGTATTAATCAAGACAAACTGGCCTGAAAGGTGTTTTATTAGTAAAATTTTTCGTGAGACAGTAGTTATTTCTGTATTTGCTACTTCTCTGTCCCTTGCCATTGGAAATTGAAGAAATTGGTGAGCAACATTTAATTTTCAGTCATTTAAAATGACTTATTGTTTAAGCATGAAGTTTGATCTGCCTTGACAATTATTCTGTAGTGAAAGACTTGCCTTCAGGACTTCAGCACATATTAATTAAATAGTGGACTAGTAAACAACTTAACTTATGACTTTCAAAGGATTATCTGATCCACTATGGTAATGTTAAGGCACTGCATCTTGGAAGGAAAGGAAAAGTCAATTTATATTGAAGTATTAAACTACTACAAACTGCAGCAAAATGACGTAGTAACTAACCAGATATGCAACATCAGATAGCCTTTTTTCACCCACTTGGATGTGGACAGAGGTCAGGAATAATCAGACCACTCGAGATGCATGTTCAGCTTAACATTGCCTTGTTACTCAGGCCAGGTCTACGCTACACACTCACTTCAATATAACACTGTCGCTCAGGGGTGTGAAAAATCCACAACTCTGAGTGACATAGTTATATCGATCTTAGTGCTCTCTACACAAGGAGGGGATTATGTCTTTGGCTGGAGAGCTTCTCCCACTGACATAGCTACAGCCTCTTGCAGAGGTGGAGTTAAGCCAATGGGAGACCAGACGAGCTACAGCGATGGAGCTGCGCTGATGCAAGTTGGTAGTGTAGACCCCGTCTCACTCATAACTTTTTGTTAAATTAAAGTGTTTGCAAAGCTTACGTTGCAGTTGATATACCTTGTGAAGCATCCTGGAGGTACCCATGATTGTGAGGCACCTCACTATCAATTCCTTTAGCTGAGGAAGCCTTGTATGTTCCTGCTGTTGGTCAGTTCCCCAGCTCCACGAGACTTAGGCAACACGAGCACTGCCCTCCAGACCTTTGCCAGTCCAACTGTTTCTTAACAGGTTAAGGGTAGGCACACTCTAACCCCCAAGTCTCTCACTGCACCACATAGCCTGTGATCTGTGGGACACTCTCAGAATTCCCAGATCTTATATTCCCAAAGAAACAGTATACATAGCACTTAGATATGTGTATGGTAAAAACAGGTAGAAGGGTTACATATAAAGTAAAGTCATAAATGCATTCTAGAATCTAGACTTATTTCACTGGATACCCCTTTGACTAATAAAGCTTAGCTCCCAGAGTCTTTCCAGCGCTCATCAGCCAACCCTGGCTGTGATCTGTTTTTTTGTTACATGAAGTAAGCTGATGTGTTTGCTTTCTAGGTGAAGGATGCAGAGTGAGTCCTAGTCTAGAAATCTGTTGTCTTCACATGTAAACAGGACTCCTGCCTGCTGATTTATTTTTTCTTGTAAATTTCCTCTCTGTAAAATCTTCAAATTTCTTCATTAGCATTCAGCTCAGACTATAAATGGGCATCCATTGTGATCCATACAGTATTCAATTACATATAGCCAGGCACGTAAACATCTCTTGCCCGAAAGAAACTTTTTAATAGCCCCTAACAATAATTTTCACTATATTTACACCTATCTCCTTACATATTTTCTGTACATACATTTCACAATGATGATGAACATTGTGACACAGATCTCCACTGAAAGCCTTACATGACACCCTTTGGCAAATTAGTATGAAGATACTAGACCCTGGGGATCCCAGTAACCCTTAGGCACTCCTGTTCCCTCTGCCAGTTGGCACCAAGAAGTCCCTTAATAAAAGAACTAAAAAAGAGCCACCGTGGCTCAAATCCTAGTGAGGCAAATAGAAAGGAGCATAAACACTGCCAAATTAAGTGCAAGAATGTAATAAGAAAAACCAAAGAGGAGTTTGAAGAACGGCTAGCCAAAAACTCCAAAGGTAATAACAAAATGTTTTTTAAGTACATCAGAAGCAGGAAGCCTGCTAAATAACCAGTGGAGCCCCTGGATGATCGAGATAGAAAAGGAGCGCTTAAAGACGATAAAGTCATTGCGAGAAACTAAGTGGATTCTTTGCTTCAGTCTTCACGGCTGAGGATGTTAGGGAGATTCCCAAACCTGAGCTGGCTTTTGTAGGTGACAAATCTGAGGAACTGTCACGGATTGAAATGTCACGAGAGGAGGTTTTGGAATTAATTGATAAACTTAACATTAACAAGTCACCAGGACCAGATGGCATTCACCCAAGAGTTCTGAAAGAACTCAAATGTGAAGTTATGGAACTGTTAACTAAGGTTTGTAACCTGTCCTTTAAATCAGCTTCTGTACCCAATGACTGGAAGTTAGCTAATGTAACGCCAATATTTAAAAAGGGCTCTAGAGGTGGTCCTGGCAATTACAGACCGGTAAGTCTAACGTCTGTACCAGGCAAATTAGTCGAAACAATAGTTAAGAATAAAATTGTCCGAAACATAGAAAAACATAAACTGTTGAGCAATACTCAACATGGCTTCTGTAAAGGGAAATTGTGTCTTACTAATCTATTAGAATTCTTTGAAGGGGTCAACAAACATGTGGACAAGGGGGATCCAGTGGACATAGTGTACTTAGATTTCCAGAAAGCCTTTGACAAGGTCCCTCACCAAAGGCTCTTATGTAAATTAAGCTGCCATGGGATAAAAGGGAAGGTCCTTTCATGGACTGAGAACTGGTTAAAAGACAGGGAACAAAGGGTAGGAATTAATGGTAAATTCTCAGAATAGAGAGGGGTAACTAGTGGTGTTCCCCAAGGGTCAGTCCTCGGACCGATCCTATTCAACTTATTCATAAATGATCTGGAGAAAGGGGTAAACAGTGAGGTGGCAAAGTTTGCAGATGATACTAAACTGCTCAAGATAGTTAAGACCAAAGCAGACTGTGAAGAACTTCAAAAAGATCTCACAAAACTAAGTGATTGGGCAACAAAATGGCAAATGAAATTTAATGTGGATAAATGTAAAGTAATGCACATTGGAAAAAATAACCCCAACTATACATGCAATATGATGGAGGCTAATTTAGCTACAACAAGTCAGGAAAAAGATCTTGGCGTCATCGTGGATAGTTCTCTGAAAATGTCCACGCAGTGTGCAGAGGCAGTCAAAAAAGCAAACAGGATGTTAGGAATCATTAAAAAGGGGATAGATAATAAGACTGAGAATATATTATTGCCCTTATATAAATCGATGGTACACCCTCAACTCGAATACTGCATACAGATGTGGTCTCCTCATCTCAAAAAAGATATACTGGCACTAGAAAAGTTTCAGAAAAGGGCAACTAAAGTGATTAGGGGTTTGGAATGGGTCCCATATGAGGAGAGATTAAAGAGGCTAGGACTCTTCATCTTGGAAAAGAGGATATGATAGAGGTATATAAAATCATGAGTGATGTGGAGAAAGTGAATAAGGAAAAGTTATTTACTTATTCCCATAATACAAGAACTAGGTTTAAAACAAATAAAAGGAAGTTCTTCTTCACACAGCGCACAGTCAACTTGTGAAACTCCTTACCTGAGGAGGTTGTGAAGGCTAGGACTATAACAGGGTTTAAAAGAACTAGATAAATTCATGGAGGTTAAGTCCATTAATGGCTATTAGCCAGGATGGGTAAGGAATGGTGTCCCTAGCCTCTGTCTGTCAGAGGGTGGTGATGGAGGGCAGGAGAGAGATCACTTGATCATTGCCTGTTAGGTTCACACCCTCTGGGGTGCCTGGCATTGGCCACTGTTGGTACACAGGATACTGGGCTGGATGGACCTTTGGTCTGACCCGGTATGGCCATTCTTATGTTCTTCTGCACTGTGATGCTTCCCTGGAGTACCCAAGATTGTGAGGCATTTCACTATCACCTGTCCTTAACATGAGGAAGCCTTGTCTGTGCCTGCCCAGGGTCAGATCCCAGACCCGCCTCAGGAAACATATGCACTCTCCTCTTAGCCCACGCAGGCTCTGCTGTCCCTTTGGAGACAAGCAGTAGGTGCACTCCAGCCCCTGAGGTTCCCAAACACCCCCTTGGCGTATCCAGCCCCCAGTTCCACTGCATGCTCACAGAATTCACAGCTCCTCTATTCCCAAAGCAACAGTACATCTCAGAATCCTCTCTCCGCTCAATTTACAGCACTTATGCTTGTTTTCACTATAACCATATGGCAGTTTTTATTTAACAGAGAAAAGAGCAGTGGTTCTCAAACTTTTATACTGGTGACCCCTTTCACATAGCAAGTCTCTGAGTGTGACTCCCCCCTTATAAATTAAAAACACTTTTTTATATAACACCATTATAAATGCTGGAGGCAAAGTGGGGTTGGGGTGGAGGTTGACAGCATGCGACCCCTCCCCCCCGGAAATAACCTAATGACCCCCTGAGGGGTCCCGACCCCCAGTTTGAGAACCCCTGGAATAGAGATTAGAAAAGAAGCAAGAAGAATTAATGGAAACAAAGGGTTACATGTAAAATAAAATCATAATACTTTTTCCCTAGAGCCTAACAAGACATTCTCCTGTCTCCTAAAGGTTAACTCATCCAAAGTCTCTCTCCCAGCGTTAAACAACCAGACTGGCTATGATCTAGTTTACTGAAATCGAAGTAAACTAGATCCACTGCGTTAAACAACCAGACATAGTGTTGTCCACACTAGCGCTTTTGTCCATGAAATTGTTGGTCAGGTGTGGGTTTTTTCACACCCCTGACTGACAAAAGTGCCAATGTAGAGAGACCCTAAATCCTGAACCGTAGTAGACTAGACAGTATTTAGCCCAATCAGTTTTTCTCACCCCGCTGGATGTTGCAGGTAGTTTAGTTCTCAATACACTACTTTAAGCCTAGGATGAGTCTCCTCAGTTCAAGTCTGTCTTCCCAGTGTACTTGTTGCTTCCAGCATAGGTGGGGGAGGTGAAAGGTAAAAGCATGATGTCAGTGTCCCCTATTTTATATCCTAAGTCTATGTGCTTGGAAAACACTAGCCCAGACATATCCTGGTGGGCTTTGCTGAGTCACAGAATTGAGCAATCTCCCATTGTGTGATGCTTGCACAGCTCTCTTACAGCTTTGTAAATTCCTTGATTACAACTCCCCTGCTGATTAATGGTCATTTAACACCCACCTGGGAGTGGATCACCCCCTTAGTTGTCAGGGAGGACTGGCAGTGAATGACCCTGAAACTTGCAACATATTTCAGTAACAACGATACAGCAAAATCTCATAACTTCATACACACTAACAATATACATATTTTGACTGAACAATCTGTTTCAGAAGATCATGACCTTTCATATATGATATCTTACATGGTATTCCTTCTATGAAATAGATCATAATTATACGATGGGGTGAATATGGGGGCTCCATGGTGCTGTTTTGAGGTACATAGTGTCACAATACTAAAAAGCAAAAACAAAACACCTCAAACTGAAGGAAGACTTGCACTTGCTATTTCTGAACAGTTCACCCTGGTGTGATTAGAGAAGAAAAATCCAATCTAGTCTGAGTCCTTGATAAAGCTGCTTTATTAAAAATATGATAGCTTGAGAATAATTCTGGTATGAATTAATATGAATATCTAAATATGCCTTGCTTGCAGGTTGAGGAGTTCACAAGTGTTTATGAAGAAGTTGATGAAGCACAATACTCCAAGATGGTCAGGGAACGCCAGGATGACGATTGGATTGTAGATGATGGTGTGTAAGATTAATTTAGGGGGCTCCCTTTATATGCTGAGTAGAAGCATAAAATATATGTGGGTATTCTTGCATATATTTCTAAGCCACAGGTTGAATGGCTCACAAGTTCCAATATCTTTTGTATGCATTTTAAAAAACAAATCATAAAAATTACCCTGAAATTATCTTAACTCCATCAGGTTTCATGAAGACGTTTCCTCAAAATGTAAATGCCTCAGTGCCCTCTATAGATTATCAGTTATAATACAGACAAAAAAAATGAGCTGCTACACTGAGACATTTGATCTAGATTTTTAAAGCAATTTACGTGTTGCGGCACTCAACATCACAATGCCAAACTGATTTAGGAGTCCTTAGGAGACTAAGTGCCTAAATCTCTTTTAAAAGCAAAAATCAGAGTCCTAAATCAGTTAGGCATTGTGTCGCTGAGTGCCGCAACATATAAATAGCTTTAAAAATCTGGGTCTTTATGCCTAAGCATTGTTGAATTTATAATAACACTTTCAAGATCAGTGATTCAAATATTTTACATTGACTGCAGATACAGTGACTTTGTTCCATTTAAAAATGGTTCCCTTTTGCAAACTACAGATATATTTTTAGCTGATCATGTACTAAAGTAGTTACTTTGAGCCAAACCCCGTTATAACTTGGTTTGTTTTTTAGTTTATTTTTGTACTCAAAATATATAGATTTATAAAGTAATGAAAAATCAAGAGTTTGTTAAACAGAGGAAGCCCCTTAGCGATGGAGATTAAGTTTAAATTTCATCTTTCTGAATTTGCAAAGGGTCACTTAAAGTTTATTATAACCTTCTTCTTGTACAGATGGGATAGGTTATGTAGAAGATGGAAGGGAGATCTTTGATGAAGATCTAGAAGATGATGTCCTTGGTTCCAAGAAGAAAGGTAAATGAATTAAACTCTTGAAAGTTTCTCTGGTTGCTTTCGTGCATAAAATTTGGTACTTCTGTTGACTTCATCCAGTGGAAATGGGTCAGTAAGCCCAAATATTAGCACAGCTTCCTGGGAAGGACAGCTTGTACAGGTGTCATTGATACCGGAAGTGACAGAGGTTACATAAATGTGTCTGGAACCAGGGTTTGGCCTGCAGAGCCTCTGTTTATCCTTGGTGATGGTGTGTGAGATGTTGATTATCAGAGCTTAGAAATGTAGGGATGAAAGAGACTGAGAAGTCATCTAGGCCAGCCTCCTTCACTGAGGCAGGACCAAGTATGCCTAGACCATCTAAAAAATCTGTTTTAAAAACCTGCAACGTGGGGGATTCCACAACCTCCTTTGGAAGCCTGTTCCAGTTCTTAAGTATGCTTTATATTTAGGAAGTTTTTGCTCATATCTAACCTAAATCTCTCTTGCTACAGATTAAGCCCATTACTACTTCTCCGTGTCTACTGAAGGCAGGACAACAATTGATCACAGTCCTCTTTATAACAGTATTTAACATATTTGAAGACTGTTATTGGGTCTCCCCTCAGTCTTCTTTTCTCAAGACTAAACTTAGCCAGTTTTTTTAGCCTTTATCTTGTTGTCTTAAACCTAGACGACGTGTTTTCTGAACAGTTTTCATTTGTGTAGTACAAATGAACTTGATGCTAATAGTATGAATACGCAATCAAAGTGTTGATGGTGGTAGTAGTAGTAGTAGTATTTACTATCTTTGTCAGTAAAGCTGTTCATTTCAGTGGTCTGCTGTGATCTATGTTGGTTCACAATTGGCAGTTTAGCTAATAAGTTAATGTTGTTACTACAGGTTTGTATGTGTAAAAGAACATTACAATGCTTTGGTTTTAGCTGGATCCTTAATAGTTGACTAAGTTTCTTTTAAGTGTGTACACTAAGTTATACTACATTATGTCCTGCTGTGTCTTAAATACTGGGCCAATGAGGACTTGAGAAGCTCAACAGATTCTTCACTTAGAATCATAGACTTTAAGGTCAGAAGGGACCATTATGATCATCTAGTCTGACCTCCTGCACAACGCAGGCCACAGAATCTCACCCACCCACTCCTGTATCAAACCTATGTCTGAGCCATTGAAGTCCTCAAATCGTGGTTCAAAGACTTCAAGGTGCAGAGCATCTTCCAGCAAGTGACCCGTGCCCCACGCTGCAAAGGAAGGCATTCCCCCCGCCGCCCCTCCTGCCCGAGCCTCTGCTAATCTGCCCTGGAGGAAAATTCTTTCCCGACCCCAAATATGGCGATCAGCTAAACCCTGAGCATGTGGGCAAGACTCACCAGCCAGACTCCCCATAAAGAATTCTCTGTAGTAACTCAGATCCCACCCCATCTAATATCCCATCACAGGCCATTGGGCATATTTACCGTTAATAGTCAAAGATCAGTTAATTGCCAAAATTAGGCTATCCCATCATACCATCCCCTCCATAAACGTATCAAGATTAGACTTGAAGCCAGATATGTTTTTTGCCCCCACTGCTCCCTTGGAAGGCTGTTCCAGAACTTCACTCCTCTGATGGTTAGAAACCTTCGTCTAATTTCAAGTCTAAACTTCCCGATGGCCAGTTTATATCCATTTGTTGTTGTGTCCACATTGGTACTGAGCTTAAATAATTCCTCTCCCTTTCTGGTATTTATTCCTCTGATATATTTATAGAGAGCAATCATATCTCCCCTCAGCCTTCTTTTGGTTAGGCTAAACAAGCCAAGCTCTTTGAGTCTCCTTTCATAAGACAGGTTTTCCATTCCTCGGATCATCCTAGTAGCCCTTCTCTGTACCTGTTCCAGTTTGAATTCATCCTTCTTAAACATGGGAGACCAGAACTGCACACAATATTCCAGATGAGGTCTCACCAGTGCCTGGTATAATGGTACTAACACTTCCTTATCTCTATTGGAAATACCTCGCCTGATGCATCCCAAGATGGCATTAGCTTTTTTTCATGGCCATATCACACTGGCGGCTCTTAGTCATCCTGTGATCAACCAATACTCCAAGGTCCTTCTCCTCCTCTGTTACTTCCAACTGATGGGTCCCCAGCTTATAACAATAATTCTTGTTGTTAATCCCTAAATGCATGACTTTGCACTTTTCACTATTAAATTTCATCCTATTACATTACTATAGTCCAGTTTACAAGGTCATCCAGTTCTTCCTGTATGATATCCCGGGGTCCTTCTCTGTATTGGCAATACCTCCCAGCTTTGTGTCAGCTGTAAACTTTATTAGCACATTCCCACTTTTTGTGCCAAGGTCAGTAATAAAAAGATTAAATAAGATTGGTCCCAAAACTGATCCCTGAGGAACTCCACTAGTAACCTCTCTCCAGCCTCACAGTTCACCTTTCAGTACGACCTGTTGTAGTCTCCCCTTTAACCAGTTCCTTATCCACCTTTCAATTTTCATATTGATCCCTATCTTTTCCAATTTAGCTAATAATTCCCCATATGGAACCATATCAAATGTATTGCTGAAATCGAAGTAAACTAGATCCACTCGTTTCCTTTGTCTAAAAAATCTGTTACCTCCTCAAAGAAGGAGATCAGGTTGGTTTGGCATGATCTACCTTTTGTAAAACCATGTTGTATTTTGTCCCAATTACCATTAACCTCAGTGTCCTTACCTACTTTCTCCTTCATAATTTTTTCCAAGACCTTGCATACAACAAATGTCAAACTAACAGGCCTGTAGTTGCCCGGATCACTTTTTTTCCCTTTCTTAAAGATAGGAACTATGTTAGCAATTCTCCAGTCATACAGTACAACCTCTGAGTTTACAGATTCATTAAAAATTCTTGCTAATGGGCTTGCAATTTCATGTGCCAGTTCCTTTAATGTTCTTGGATGAAGATTATCTGAGCCCCATGATTTAGTCCCAATAAGCTGTTCGAGTTTGGCTTCTACCTCGGATGTGGTAATATCTACCTCCATATTCTCATTCCCATTTGTCATCCTACCATTATCCCTAAGCTCCTCATTAAAGACTGAGGCAATGCATTTGTTAAATATTGGGCCATGCCTACATTATCCTTAACCTCCACTCCATCCTCAGTGTTTAGTGGTCCCACTTCTTCTTTCTTTTCTTCTTCTTTATATGGCTATAGAACCTTTTACTATTGGTTTTAATTCCCTTTGCAAGGTCTAACTCTACATGGCTTTTGGCCTTTCTCACTTTATCCCTACATGTTCTGACCTTAATAAGGTAGCTTTCCTTGCTGATCATTCCCATCTTCCATTCCTTGTAGGCTTTCTGCTTTTTCTTAATCACCTCTCTGAGCTGCTTGCTCATCCAGCTTGGTCTACAACTCCTGCCTATGAATTTTTTTCCCCTTTCTAGGGATGCAGGCTTCTGATAGTTTCTGTAACTTTGACT
Source organism: Trachemys scripta elegans (assembly GCF_013100865.1). Taxonomy (NCBI): domain Eukaryota; kingdom Metazoa; phylum Chordata; order Testudines; family Emydidae; genus Trachemys; species Trachemys scripta. Next base: position 206,444,506 of record NC_048298.1, on the reverse strand, counting down.
TGAAGTAATTCTAGCTCTCCTCCACCTTTAGAGCACAAGGTCTTCAGTCCACTCCACTTCCCTAACTAATTTCCTTATTTTTTTAAAGTTAGTCTTTTTAAAATCAAAAACCCCTGGTGGGCTGGGCTGGTTTGTTTACCTGCCGCGTCCGCAGGTTCGGCCGATCGCGGCTCCCACTGGCCGTGGTTCGCAGTCCCAGGCCAATGGAGGCTGTGGGTAGCGGTGTGGGCCGAGGGATGTGCTGGCTGCTGCTTCCTGCCGCCCCCATTGGCCTGGAGCGGTGAACCGCGGCCAGTGGGAGCCGTGATAGGCCGAACCTGCGGAGGTTGTGCAGACTGCATGTGACTTTACAAAATGCTGTGATTTAAACAAAATAAGCATGGGCCCTGGATTTCAATGGTATTTAACTATATATGGTGACATAAGTTTTACAGTCCTTCTCTTTTAGCTAGAACATCACGAAAAAGCTGCACTTGAGTGAATTTCAAGTTTCGCTTCTAAATTGCTATGAAGTATTTTTCAGCATATATTGAAAGGAATCACATCCTTTTTCTGTTTATAAGAAAAAAAAAAAATCATTCATTTCCCTTATCAAACCTTACGTGCAACCTTTTCTGTAGAGGTTAGTGGAGCAATATTCAGGACAAATTTGTGTAGTCTTGCTTGTTACTCTACAGTCTGCCCAACTTTCTTCAAACTTACTGTTCAACCTGTAGAGTAATACGGTTAACTTTCAGACCAAACCAGTGTGACTACCCAAAGTTTTAATAGGGCAAAAACAACACTTATAATAGAGCTCTGTAAATTTTCTTGTAGCCATTTAGATATGTCATCTTTTGGCACTGTTTATAATAAAATGTCTTAAGTTTGATAAACATTCAGTGCTACTTGAATGAAGCTGCATCAGTGGTGATTTGGGGTCTAATGTTTTAATGACCAGCTATCTAACTGAAATAATAACTTTAACTTATGAAAGTGAGCCAACGTTAAGTCATACAAACAGTTTCAAAAATCCAGTAAGTCTTTTTGTCTTCAAACAAGTGTAATTAATTTCTTAAATATGGAAATGTCTGTTCACTTTTTTCCTTATTGGTCTACTTTAAAGAGGTTGGGGCTTTAGACATTTCCATATGTAACTTGCATGCTTAAGCCTGTGATTATGTATTCATAAATATACAGTAAATCTAATTTATACTGCTAGTTCCATCATGGACAATCTAAAGAGATTTACAAATGATATGCAGGGATCCCTTTCTCCAATAGAGAGGTGAAATGTTGCAATTGTGTAACATCATTTTGCTGCTCTAGCATCTTCAGATGGAATGTGCAGGATGTAATTACCCAAAGTTTAATATCTGCACTCTTATCAAAAATGCCATAGGCTCTCCACTGGCAACAAATGATCAGAAACTCTTAAAACTCATGAAAGATTGCACTTTTAATAGCGTAGTGCCCCTAACATTATGCTGGGCTCAATAGTGACTACCAGAAAAGAGTGCCTCTTACCGAAGTATAAACATAGTTTCTTATAACAGCTGCGTTTACCATAGAGGCTTTCTGTCCTAGCACTGGGATACTCTTGATGAGCTTGTGAGATCAGACAGGATTTCAGAATAGGCAGCAGGTTTAAAACAAACAAAAGGAAGTATTTTTTTCACACAACACCCAGTCAGTCTGTGGAACTCTTTTGCCAGAGGATGTTGTGAAAGCCAAGACTATAACAGGGTTCAAAAAAGAACTAGATAAGTTCATGGAGTATTAATCCATCAATGGCTATTAGCCAGGATGGGCAGAGATGGTGACCCTAGCCTCTGTTTGCCAGAAGCTGGGAATGGACGACAGGGGATGGATCACTTGATGATGATTGATGATGATCTGTTCTGTTCATTCCCTCTGAGACACCTGGCATTGGCCACTGTCGGAGGAAGACAGGATACTGGGCTAGATGGACCTTTGGTCTGACCCAGTATGGCTGTTTTTATGTTCTTTAGTGGTTTCTTTGTGTTTAAAAACTTGACTGAATTTCTTTTGGTTCTTGTGAAAGCTACCAGTTAATAACCTTGAGGACAGAAGACATCTGTTTATCTGCAGGATATGTACAGGGGCAAGGGAAGCTTCTGCACAGCTCCCTGAGTGCAGGTCTACACAAACATGTAGTTTGCAGCAAGCTGGGGTATGAATCTATCCCACACTAGCTGTCCATGTGGACCCTGATGATGTGCACTAATGAACTAGACACGCTAGGTAACTTGACTAAGGTCACATAGGAAATCATTGGCAACACAAAGAATCAGACCTTGTCTCCATGTTCCTAGGCTTGCTAACTAACCACTGGACCATCTTTCCTCTATGCAAATACTCTGCTGTACCATACTCTGGAGCAGTGGTTCTCAACCTATTTACTGTTACAGGCCACCTGTGCGGCCCACAATGAGTTATTTGGGTCGCATCCAATACTAGCTGTATGGCCCTGTGGATGTCACATTGGCTGCATTGCTGTGCTGATTGGGCTGTAGGTTGAGAACCACTGCTGTAGTGACCACGTTTTAGTATATGAGAGGTATTTCAGTAATTGGCCTGTGTGATACTTCCAAGAAGGCTACAAACTCTGGTGATAGCTTTTTGTAATGTAATTCTGAACAGCTATTAGATTGTAACGCTTTGCATGAACTGCCAACTTACGCTGGATACGAGCGAGTAGCCTAAAGGTTAAAGATGATCCCTTTACCAATTCCATCAACTGTCCAGCCCCCACTGATAACTGGAGCCTTTAATTATTTGAGAAATCACTTCTCTCTCTTGTTCCTGTAGGAAAAGGTGACAAAACATCCACAAATGACAAAAAGAATGTGAAGAAGTCTGTGGTGTCAAAGCCAAACACCATCAAGTCTATGTTTATGGCTAGTGCAGGGAAGAAAAACACAGATGTAAGTTGTATTTTTATATTTCAATTTAAATGTCCTACCTTCAGATAGACTTGTAACTTTATTTTCTTTACTCAAAGTGACAAATGTTTTGGTTACTACCGTTTGACTTTTTTTAATCAATTGGCACACAAGCCAGACTTAAAAGCTCTCACTGAGAGTTTCTGGGTGCTCGTCACTCTTGAAAATCTGGCCCATGGTATGTGGGGAACTTCCTTATTCTGTATTGACCGAGTCTTTCGGTTCAGTTAAGTGCATATAATTAAGTCTATATAGCTAATACAGCTGTCTAATATTTTACAGAAAACTGTAGACTTGTCCAAGGATGACTTACTCGGGGATATTCTGCAAGATCTGAATGCTGAGGTAAGTATTGAATTTTGAGGGGTATATTGTACTGAACACCCCAATCAATGATGCAATTCATCCAGTTATCAGAAGTTTTTAAGAAGCTTTTTTTTTTTTTTTTAAATGGACCACCTAAGATTTTATTATTTTAGTGAAGTCATTCCCAACTCTTGGCTGTGACAATCTTTGTCCCATGAGTCATCTTTAGGTACACAAAAAGTCAGGTCAGCCAATGACTCTAGTTAATCAGCATGACAGTACTCATTACTGTATTAGCAGACTTCCTTAAAATTACAAAGACTAACACTTTCAACAGCACGTATCACAATGTCCTTTGGGGTTACTGAACATGACACATCATTAATATAAATTAAAATTACAAATATATTTTAAAAAAATTAGAACATTGCCATGTCCTTCACTTAACTTTACTATAAATATTCGATACTCATTCCCATGCTATCTGATACCTAACTATAGGGTTATGTCACCTTATTAACTGTTACTAACATCACAAACATCTAAATAGTTCAGGAAATGCTTTCATGCTATCCTGATATTGTCTGCTGTTGCAAGGCATATGTGAAATACCAGATTTTGTGGAGGCTAAGTGAGAAAAACATTTTAATACAAAATACTTTCATCATATTTTCACTTAAGTATACAGTCTGTTGTTGTGGAATAGTTGGCTAGTTAATAAAGCTTTGGAGTTCACTAATATGCTTCTCCTCATGTTCTAAATGGCGTTGTCTCTTTCTGCATTTATGGGCACAAATGTACATCTTAAAATTGCTTGTCCACTAGTATGCCAGTGCTGAAAACCAGCTACAAATTTTCCTAAATAACCCATTCTCCTGAACTATTGTCTACTGAAACAGTTTGTAAAGCCAACACGTTAAACTTATGACTCTCAGCCATAACTGAATTTTTAACTTTTTTTGTCATACTTCATATTAGCTGTAGTCTTAAAAAAATCTATGGTGAGGGATGAGAAGCATTTGAAAAACTTTCCATTGCATCCACACATTTTTAACTGAATTTCTTTGGCTCTTGTTGATCTCCAAACTTCATCTAAAGATTTGTGTCGTCAAGATGTCTTCTTTTATTTAAATGCCAGCAGTGTGGTTGATGCTGTATAAAATACAAAGAAAGATGGTCCCTCTCCTGTGACTTGTGATCTAAAATTTTTATTGACTTTCTTTTCACACCAGGATTTTGTATAATACTATATTATCAGTTGGCATAATACTCCCACTGCTGCTTTGACTGTTCTGGACCCCCTTGGCTATTGTTTTGCGTTCTCCTCTAGTTTAGGAGCAAGCTATGTAACTGCTTTTAATTATTTTTTTTTTTTAATTATTTTTTTCACAATGTTAACACTCAAAACCAAAAACATATTAGAATCCTTGTGGCCTTGTCACTTTAAGTAAATTTGTGGGGGAAAAAGTTGCTTAGTTGGTATGGAAGGATTTCTCACTCGCTTTGGGAGTGTCTCCTCAAATTCCCTAAGTGAAGATAATTAGTGTCACTTTTTGTTGGGACTCTGATACTTTTGTAGCAGCTGATGCAGCATGCATGCAGAGTTAGAGGGTGAAGAGAAAAATTGGGTGGCTTTTTTCTTCTCTGTCAAATTCTACTAACGCAGGGCCATTCTCATATTTTCCCTCCTCCTTTTTAGACCGTTCAGATAACTCCACCTCCAGTTGTAAAGCTAAGAAAGAAAAGACCTGTTGGAGCGTCACTGAATCCTTTCTCTGTACAGTCACCGGCCCATATGGTAAAGTTGCAGATCCAAATATATATATATTTTTGCTTATGACTAACTTATGTTTTGAATAAGTAAGCTCCTGTTTTATTATTGGCTTCCTTAGTAAAAACAGAAGGTCTGTAATTTCCTTTTCGGTACTCTAATGCAGAGACGAAAATACACTTTTGTCTCTGCTTCCACACTATCTTTGTAGTTGGGTGAGTGCATACTGTAGATTCAGTTATCACTTCACCATTCATACAGTGTTTTAGAGTTACATGACACTTTACTCATAGATACTTCATATGCACTAAAAAGCTTATGTAAACAAGTTATGACAAGGATATTGAGGGGTTTATTAAGGGAGAATGAATTTTTAAAGGAATTTGGAGGAAAGGATGCTTGGCAGGTGGGGCACAACGAAATAGGCATGAAGTGAGGTGGGAAAAGGAGATAAGGCAGAAAGATTGGAAAGAGCTTGTAAAAAGAGTGGAAAATGGAAAGATGTAAATAGGGGAAATATTATTTAGGAATGTGGGTGCATATACGGCCCTTCGGTTTTGCAGAAGGTGCGGAACAGTGGAAGCCTTCTGATAGGAGTAGAATGGTTTGAGAGGAGGCATGAAAGATGACTCTAGCAGCAGCTTTTTTGGAGAGACTCACTGCTAAGAAGCAGGGAGACTGGAGGGTAGGCTATTGCTATGTCATAAGCCTTGATATATGGGCAGTGGTTTTAGCAGTGGAGACAATGAGGTGAGGACAGAATTTTTATGTGAAAAGACTTAGTGAGAGCTGCAAGGAGGAGAGAGGAGTTAGAGACTGAGGCTCAAGACCTGGAAGTGGGACAGATAATGGAATTGTTGATGGAGAGATACAGAAGCAAGAAAGCTGATAAGTTAATGTTTGAGGAGGGGAGTTTGAAATGGCAGCTGGGCATCCAAAAGATGTCAGGCAATAAGATACAAGACTGGGTGGAGAGGAAGCCCCTGGAACTTGAAAATCACCTTGTGTAGAAGAAGTAGGATACTAACTGTGGGATAGATAAGATCACTGAGGGGGAAAAGGAGGGGCCAGAAAAGAGAAACCGAGGAACAACAGCAGGGAAGAGGGTCAAAGGGATTTGGAGATGGCTGATAAATGTTCATGGGCATAGAAAGAGAGGTAGCATACTGGGACAGTTTAGTGAGGGATACGATTGAAGGATACAAATGGTATAGAGGAGATAAATCCTATTTGCCATTAAAATACAAAAACGACAGTGCAATTGAAAAACAAATTAAAAACTGAAACATACTCTTACGCCATGAATAATTAACTTGTGGATTTGTCACAAGAGATTATTAAGACTAAATTTAATAGGATTAAAAAATCCTCCATATATCTAAATGAGGATCTGAACCCTGATGCTTCAGGGGTGATAGTCAACTACTAGCTGACATAGGTTAGGAAGAAACTTAGCCATCAGGCACGCTCTTCCATAATTGTCCATGCTACTATTTTCCTCTGAAGCATTTGATACTGTCCTTTGTCAGAATGCTGGATTAGATGCACCACTGGTCTGATGGTCCTATAACAGCGGTTCTCAAACTTTTGTATTGGTGACCTCTTTTACACAGCAAGCCTCTGAGTGCGACCCCCCCCCCCGCCCCCATATACATTAAAAACACTTAAAGTATTTAATGCTATTATAAATGCTGGAGGTGAAGCAGGGTTTGGAGGTGGAGGTTGACAGCTTGTGACCCCCACCCCCCCATGTAATAACCTCACTGCCCCCAGAGGGGTCACTACCCCAAGTTTGAGAACCCCTGTCCTAGGGCTGGTCCACACTAACCCCCCATTTCGAACTAAGATACGCAACTTCAGCTACGTTATTCACGTAGCTGAAGTTGAACTATCTTAGTTCAAACTTACTGCGCGTCCACACGCGGCAGGCAGGCACCCCCGTCGACTCCGCGTACTCCTCTCGCGGAGCAGGAGTACCGGTGTCGACGGTGAGCACTTCTGGGATCGATTTATTGCGTCTAGACAAGATGCGATAAATCGATCCCAGAAGATCGATTGCTTACCGCCAGACCTGGAGGTAAGTATAGACGTACCCTTAGAAGGAGCAATTGGAGGTTTTTAAGAGCTGTTCACAAGGTAGAATGAGAACCAGGAAGACAGTCTTGGAAACTAAGTGGAGGTGAGCAGGTAGTGACTAACGTTTTCAATTTCAATAGGCAGATCTGGAAACATAAGTATAGAGAAGTGTCTATTTGGTTGAACTAGGAGGTGTCATTAATACCAAAGGGTACGTCCAGACTACCCGCCAATCCGGCGGGTAGCGATCGATCTATCGGGGATCGATATATCGCGTCTCATCTAGACGCGATATATCGATCCCTGAACACGCTCCCGTCGACTCCGGAACTCCACTAGGGCGAGCGGCGGGAGCGGAGTCAACGGGGGAGCTGTGGCCGTTGATCCCGCGCCGTGAGGATGGGAGGTAAGTCAAAATAAGATATGTCGACTTCAGCTACGCTATTCCCGTAGCTAAAGTTGCGTATCTTACATTGACCCCATCTTCCCCAGTGTAGACCAGGCCTTAGGGGAGGTGGCTTCAGGAGAGTGCAGAAGCTGAATAAGAGAGGATGAGGTTGGAGAAGGTAACAGTCTAGGATTCTGGAGAGTAAAAAGGGGAACAGGCAACTTTGATCAAAGGAAGGCTTATTTAAGACAGGAATAATGATTGGGCAGTTGGGGTAGACAAGAGGTAAAAAGAAATAGAGAGAATAAATATTAACATTTTTTAAACTTTATTTTAGTTTACAATAGATCAACTGCACAGACCTGTACTATTTAGTGGTTGACAGTGGAGCCTTAGATAGAGCATTAGACTGGGACTTGGGAGACCAGGGTTCTATTTGTGACTAAGACCCTGGCCTGCTGTGACTGTGACACTTCATTTTCCTGTTCCTCAGTTTCCCCATGTGAACTAGATGATGACAATAGTGAGGCCTTGCTCAATAAAGTGCACAGAACTATCACCAGTTATTGGAAGATCTCATGACTCCCCTCCCAGAACACCATTTTCAAGGTTAAAGGCAGGGGGGGTAGGATGAGGTAGTTGCAGCTGTTCCAATGTTCTGTCTGAAGCTCTAGCTCTGAGTGGACCTTGTAGGCGGAAGAGATGTTTTGGGAGCATGCAAAAGTGGAGTGAGAACATTTAGGGATTTTTTTTTTGAAGCAGCAAGCCTCTAAATGCTTTGAGTTTGTGCAAATGGGAACTTTTGAGAGGCTTATAACTCCGCTAAATGTAACTGAATAACAAAAGGGGCCTGTCCCCTTATCAACTTCTAAATCCCTGCTTTAGAGCATAGGGAGGCTGGAACTCTTCAGTGAAATGGTTGGAAATCAATTTTAACATTAGGAAGACAACCTCTTTTTCGCCTAACCTTGCTGTTGGAAATGAATGGTCTTTGCTGAAACTTTAAAAAGACGTATTAACCGGAGGTAGAAAGAGCCTGTAAAACTTCAGTCCAAACAGTTAGTTTGGCAAAGTTATAAACAACTGAAAAATTACTTGGGCTGCCTTAACATGAGCAGGGCCCCATGTATCCTGTGATTGTGTCGCTGCAGAATTCATTCCTTTGCTACATAATAATGCTCCAGAATCGGACCTTTCATTTGAAAATTGTTCTTGCCTTTATGGTTTCACCGAGTACCCCCAAAATGTAAACAGTCTTAAATGATGCAGTGTCCTATGTCTGCATCTGTAGAGTACCTGAAACTCTTAGGACTGAGGGGTGTAGTGTAGCCTGTCCTATTAATCTCAATCAGGGCCCCCTGGAATTTGGATACTATGGTTACATAAACTGGCATTCACCAATTTGCTGCAGTTAGGCACACAACTGTATTTTTCCCCTGCCCTGCCATACCATACCTATCACTTCCCTTACAATTGTGAGTTAATTGGAGTACTGTGCGCACTCCCTGCACTGTTCCATGGAGCAAGTCAGAAGAGAATTGGGGGAGCGAGAATTTAACTTCCTGGCTGTACCAATGTATGCTGGCAAACTAGGCTGTCTGGGGAGCTAGAGAGAAGCTGTTGAAGCTGACAGCCAGCTGCCTTCTTGCCTGGCACAAATGGGGAGAAGGAGGTTCTGAGGTCAGCTTCTTCGCTCCTGAGCTGAGGCCTGGGGAGAACAGCAAAAAACTCATGCCCAAAAATAATCAACAAATGCTGTCTATTAATATTTTCAACTATGACCCATAGAACTGTCTGTTTTTTTTGTTTGTTTTTTTTGGGTGTAGGTTTGGGAATAGAAATGGCGGTAGAATAAATGTTGCCATGGAATTGAGGCGTTGTTGCTGAGAAATTTGATGTTGTGTTGAAGAGTGTGCAAAACCCTGACTGTAGGCCTTATTGCCAACTTCATTTATAACTAAACACTGTAATTCTCCTTTAAGGAAAATTAAAGTTTAATTTGTGCCTAAAATATTTTTTCAGGTAGTAACCCCTATAGTAAGGAAAGCTCCCACTACTGTCAAAAAGGAAGTTCTTTCTCCAACTACTGCTGATCCTAAGCATACCACTTATGCAGCAAAACCTGTTGCCGTCCATAAAGAGAATGGTGCTGAATATACAATAAAAACTGCAGAAAACGAACTGGTGAAGGCAAAACCAGAGAAAGCTATTCAAGGTATTTTAAAAATTCTGGCAACGGAGATAGCAAATGTAGCATGTTCTAAAATATTTTAGTTACCATTGGGGCTAAGTGTGAAAATAGCTTAAAGTGATTCATATTAATGTTGTATACTGTGTGTATGTACTAGAATTATATAGTATATTGTATTAATGATTCAACCCCTTAGTTCTTTTTACAATGCTTACAGAAAATGATCAGGGCATGATGGATTTTGAGGATGGGGATTTTGATGAACCTATGGAAGCGGATATACCAGAGACTGCCGGGGCCCTGAAGAAAGAACAGAAACTAGAAAAGAAAGAGACACAGCAAGTGGATTCTGTGAAGGAAGATGCATCCTTTTTGTAAGGATCTGTGGTTGCAAAAAACCTTTTTTGCTGAAAGAAGTTATATTTATGACTTTATTATATTTGGACTTGATATTTACATATTTATTTTTCTCAAGGCATTGTTCTGTGATTGCACTGTAGGGACTTGAAAAACTTGCATGTTGAAGGGAGTAAACTGGCTGACGGCTACTTAAGAAAAGGGATACTTCATGTTTCTGAGGACAGACAATTCCTGTCTGGGTAAACAGTGTAATGTTTTAGGTTAAGTGCTCAATGTATATTGCACAGAGCTGGTGATGTAATGTGGAAGTTTTAGACTGCACATCTCGGTGCTGATCAACAGAAATCAGGAATCACTAAAGATTTATATTACCGAATACCTTATAATTACCCAAAACATTAATGATAGTTAAAGCCAGTTTCCCGTGGCAAATAGTCATGCCATTGAAGTTCAAAATGCAAAAGTAATGATTTTAAGGTCCTTTTCTTATATAGGAGAGTTTTGAAGCACTTTTTAAATACTGTTTCATGACTGAAAATTATGACAAGTCAAATCATGGTTTGAAGTGTACAAGGTGCTTCACAGAAACAAATAATGACTCTGTCCCACCCCAGATAGCTTACAGTCGAAGGTAGCCTTGCAAACTGATGGGATTATTCATGCTGTAAAGACTTGCATGTCTGGGGTCTGTCTAATAGTTTAAAGGAACTATTAATGCCTGTCTGTTGGATATATGAGAGCTATATTTGTGGGGGAAATAATGGAGTATTGCATGTTAGCTGGTTTCTTGTGACCGATCTTAAGTCATGTCTTCTCAAAAGTTATGGTTGTAGTGAACATACAACCTTACTCATCTGTTTTTCAATACTTGCAGAAGTTCTTTTCTCCCTGATATGTCCTGTTGGACCAGAATGGATAAGGATGAAACTGATTTAGTTGCCTCAGAAGTTCAAGTGGACCCCAGTTGCCTGCCACTAGTGAACGGGGAAGATGGGGATCAAGTCTTTAGGTTTTATTGGCTGGATGCTTACGAAGATCAGTATAGTCAACCAGGTATCTACACATTTAAAGACAGAAAGTAATTCTCTCGTTCCCTTCAATTTAATCTCGCCATGAAGGCAGGGATTTTCAAAGGAGCCCAAGGAAAGACTAGCTGCTCTCTATGCCTGTTGAAGTTCTCCCCTGGAAGCTGCTTTGTAACTTGTACAAAGTTACATATATTCCTCCCTCTATATGATATAACTACTTGACAAAATGAAAGTCTTGTCTATTATTTGTGGTCTGTTATAGTGTTGGGGGGAAGGAAAAGGATTTTAGTGCTGTTAAATCTGGGGAATATGCTGACATTTGCCTCTGTGTGCTAGGAATGAGTTGATGTGTCTAACTTCTTGGCTAAGTGGTACAATAGTTAAATGCACCGTTCTCTTCCTTTTGAAAATATAATCTGAAATCCTGATTAGATCATTAGTTTGATCTCCTAGGTCCTGATAAACCTGTCTTTGTATTACAAGTCACATGTGTTGTAGGAGTTGGAGGAGAGGAGGGAGACTGGATGTGGAATAGATATTATTGTGCAAAAATCTTCATAAAGCTCTGCCAAGATACCTCAGTCCTATCTCATTTTTTTTCATAACTCTAGTACTTTGGGTCTCTGTCTTCCATGCATATCAACCTCATTCACGCTGTTAGTGGTAGAGGTAAAATACCTATTTTGGAGGCTTTGGACTAATGCTCCAAGTGCTAAGTCTAATGCATTTTGCAGTTACACCTTTCTTAACTTGTGGTGCCAAGAGGTTAAATATGAGTCGGTCTCTTTGTATGCTGAGTGCATTGAAAAGCTTCCTGATGAGAGCAGCTAGTGATCACTGAAGCCGTGGTGAAATCAATGATTCTAATATAAAATAGCTACTCTTAAAGACCCTGTTATTGTTTTTTACTTCTATCTTGGCTTGTAAGTCAGTGGTAGCTGAATGGAACATAATTATGAAAGGATTTATTTTTCTTGCATGTTTTTCTTGCATAAGAATGTCCTTATTTTGACATTTCAAGGTTGAATAATAGACTGCACCTGGTTTCAATTAATAGTGCAAGGGGGGAAGTAAATTTTGACATTACTTTTTGTTTAACAGTTTCATTATTTTTATGGAAAATGGGCATAAACAATGTCAAATACATTGCTTGAAATGCAGCTGGACTGCAAGGTAAATAAGACTCTAAAATCATTTGTAACTTTGAAACACAATCTGTTTTCCTTCATGGTTCCCTTAAACTGTTTTATGGAGAGAATTGGAAGGCTGTACTCCTATCTTAAAAATTTGATGAAATAAATAATAAAATAAAACAATAGGTGTCCATCTAGTGCTCTGGTCACCTGTCCCATAGCTTAAAAAGCTAAGAATAAACCAGGAGCTACTCCTAAATATCTCAGCCTTAGCCCACACCCTTATTAAAGGCTTAATGAAGGAGGTGAGGGAGAAAGAGAACCTGGGCTCTGGTAGACCAAGGGAGCAAGTCATGAAATTGAAGACCTCCCAAAAATTGTTTATATTGAAGGAGCTCCAGCTCAAACACCTCTGATCTCAGTAATGGCAGTATGTTGTAGGAGGAGAGAGAAATCTCCAGTAACCAAGTCCAAAATTATGAAGCGATTTTTCTTATAGGTTAACACTAGGCTTATCGGAATGTGATTTTTATTTTTTAATAATTTTGGGTGGGTAATGTTTGTTTTGAAGCATTTTTTAACATTTTTATCAATGTAGATTTTCATGGTTGTGGGAGATTATGGGAAGAGGTTCAGATGATAGCAGGGAGTCAGACAATGACTGAATGACCGTACATCTTGAGATTCAAAAAGTGAAGGCTTTATAGCTGTTAAAACAAATTGTCAACATCACATTGTGGATATATGTAAAGTAATGTACATTGGAAAAATAACCCCAGCCATACATACAATACGATGGGGGGGCTAATTTAGCTACAACTAATCAGGAACGATCTTGGAGTCCTCATGGATAGTTCTCTGAAGACGTCCATGCAGTGTGCAGCAGCAGTCAAAAAAGCAAACAGGATGTTAGGAATCATTAGGGGGATAGAGAACAAGACAGAGAATATCTTATTGCCCTTTTATAAATCCATGGTACGCCCACATCTTGAATACTGCGTACAGATGTGGTCTCCTTTTCTCAAAAAAGATATACTGGCATTGGAAAAGGTTCAGAGACGGGCAACTAAAATGATTAGGGGGTTGGAACGGGTCCCAGATGAGAAGAGATTAAAGAGGCTAGGACTTTTCAGCTTGGAAAAGAGGAGACTAAGGGGGGATATGATAGAGGTATATAAAATCATGAGTGATGTGGAGAAAGTGAATAAGGAAAAGTTATTTACTTGTTCCCATAATATAAGAACTAGGGGCCACCAAATGAAATTAATGGGTGGCAGGTTTAAAACAAATAAAAGGAAGTTCTTCTTTACACAGCGCACAGTCAGCTTGTGGAACTCCTTGCCTGAGGAGCTTGTGAAGGCTAGGACTATAACAGGGTTTAAAAGAACTAGATAAATTCATGGAGGTTAAATCCATTAATGGCTATTAGCCAGGATGGGTAAGGAATGGTGTCCCTAGCCTCTGTTTGTCAGAGGGTGGAGATGGATGGCAGAAGAGAGATTACTTGATCGTTACCTGTTAGGTTCACTCCCTTTGGGGCAGCTGGCACTGGCCACTGTCAGTAGACAGGATACTGGGCTGGATGGACCTTTGGTCTGACCCAGTATGGCCGTTCTTATGTTCTTAAAACAAATTGTTGACATCACATGTCAGGCTATACAGAGTAAACATCCTTGTTCTTGAGCAGCAATTTTCTTAATTTTTCCTGTCTGTAAATTTCTACCATCATCAATAGAAATATTTGTGTGTGTGTGGTGGTGGTGGGGGGGGGGGGTGAAATCAACATTTACCAATAAAAATAAAATCCTTCCAAGCCTAGTTAAAACCAAACTCCTGAATTCTACCCAGAAGCTGATTGAAAGGTAACAGCACTGGTTTAATGTGCTCCCATCTTACGAGTCCACTTAAGTGGACTGCAGCATTCTGTGCTAGCTTCAGCTTTCAAATGTTTCCAAGGTGTAATCCCATGTAGCGTGCATTATAGCTGGTTTGTTGTACCTTTAATCTTGCGGTGATGCAGATGTGGATAATTGTGGCAAGGTCCACAATGAAAAGAAAAGATTGGTGAAAAAGCTGTCTTGGCTACACTGTTTACCTGGACATCCAGGAGCACCCTGAATTTAACAGCATCCCCAAGTTGTCAACCTGTACTGTTGCACTCCCTTTGTGAGGGGCACTGATGTAAGTTCCACCAAAGTCCAGTTGCTTCCCCTAACCTCACCATTCTCTCTCTATTACCTCGATGGAGTCACAACCAGCTAGCTGTCGTCCAAGACCTAAGTTTTCTAGGCGCTAGGAAACGCATCCCATTGCTCCAGCAGAGTCAAATGTGATGGGGATGTAGAGCTGGGTACCATCAGCATACTGAATGCAATGAACTCTCCTCACTAACCCTCCTAGTGGCCCCATATACTCACTGAACAAGACAGGTGACAAGCACCTTGCAGGAGAGCCCTTGGGGCAGGGGAATTATTTCATTGACCATGAGTTGCAGGAAAGATTGTTGTACTTGTGGGGTCTTGTTTTTTGTGTGTGCTATTCTTTTGAGCAGTGAATTGTCAAATATAAAACTTTCTGGATTTTACTACGGGAATTATTGCTGCGAAAATTCATAAGTTTAGATTTATCAGCTTCAAGTCCCATTTAGTGAAATTTTCAGTGGATTGCAAAAGGCCTTCCACCAACTTAATTGGGTACAAAGGAGTCTTAACCTTGGAGAACTGAGTAAGGAAAAAACTTCATTGTCTTGGTTACCATCTAACACACCTCCATCTGGAAGGTTCGAACCTTTTATTAATTGACACCACACGTATTTCAGCATTTTCTTTCTTCACTTACTTTTTCTTTAGGGGGAATGAGAAGCTGTAAGAATAGAACTCTGAGAACAGAAGATAGTGGTGTGATGCCATCTTCTGTGCTTGACATTTCTTGGTTACCACAGTTTTGGAGGTGGATGGTTAAGGACCACATAAGTACTAGGTTTATAAAGTGATTGCTTAGATATTTGTAGAGCACTAGGTTTATAAAGTGATTGCTTAGATATTTGTAGAGCACTGTCTGTCAGTAGATGGAACTGTCAAGGAATACAAATTGGAAATTACTTTGGTCCTGTGGGTGAATTAATCTTTCTTCACTTATACTTTAAAGTGGCAGCTTTTCTGCTAGCAGCATCTTTGAGAATTTTTCATTCCCTAATATCTAGTCTTTTCTTCCTTTCTCAGGTGTGGTATTTCTGTTTGGTAAAGTGTGGATTGAATCAGCAGAGACCTATGTCAGCTGTTGTGTGACAGTGAAAAATATTGAGAGAATTATCTATCTACTGCCACGTGAGATGGTAGGCCTGAATTTCAGTGGGCTGCTGATGGGAAGCTATTGAAGTAAAATGCCTTCTGACTTGCTTACATGGAAAAAACAAGCTGTGCTGATTGTTGCATATGTGATATTCATCATGCTGAGTAGAATATCCTTGATTTTCAAGCTATAATGAGGTGGCTAGGAAAAGGACAGTTCCTTTACCTGAAACTAATGGTGGCAGTTTTCTTGGGTGATCTCCTGCTTACCATGTTAAGTTTCCAAGTCCTCTGTTTTAAGTAACATTTCATAAATTTTACATTTTGTGAACTCCTTTACTTTGTATCAGAGGGGTAGTCGTGTTAGTCTGAATCTGTAAAAAGCAACAGAGGGTCCTTCAGATGTATCTGAAGAAGTGAGGTTCTTACCCATGAAAGCTTATGCTCCCAATACTTCTTTTAGTCTTAAAGGTGCCACAGGACCCTCTGTCCTTTATTTTGGTGCCATAATATTCCTTGGCTACAAGCTTTGATTGTATGTCAGTTTACCCATTAAAATAACCCTGAATTTTGCTGACTTGTTAATGTTTGTTGTCACAATCTGTAAATAAAATAATTTGATTTTACTCTCTTTAAAGCAAATGGACCTAACTTCTGGTAAAGAGACAGAGAATCCTGTGACTATGATGAACATCTACCAAGAATTTAATGACCAGATTGCTGTAAAATACAAGATCATGAAGTTCAGATCCAAGGTTTGTCTCTTTTGTACATCACGCTCAATCCCTTCCTATTTTTCTGTTTTTGGAGGGCAGAAAACTTTCAGTGGATAGCCATGCTGGTTGGTGTGTGGGTGGAAAAGGCAAAGTTATAACTTGCATGTATGTGTATGTTTTCCTGTAACAGTGACAATCTGAATCTTTCTCAACTCAAGAATAAGTGAAACAGAGTTTGGAGATGGGCCTAGTATAGAACAGAATTTTAACCCCAAAGCTAATATGATTAATGGCAGAATATTGATAAAAGGTCAGCATCATCATCTCTGTGTGAGAAGTCAGCTTTCTTTGAGATCTAAGGCTGTGTCCTGACTTTTCTTACTAGGACTTGTTACATTCAAAACAGTTTTCAAATATGGTTATGACCAAACAGTTTATATACGTGCCATCATGATTATAAATGTCAAACCTTGCTAAAATCCTGCCAGCAGATTAGTTAATAGTACAGTTTTAGCCAACACAACTTTGGGTATCAATTTTGTTTCTATATTGTGAACCCCAAACCACTAATGGACCTGGTTCAAGGTCTTCCTTCTTCCCCCCGTCTCTGCCACATATACTAGAAGTCAGTGTACTACATTTATGTAGCACTTCCAGTTGACTGTAATGCACTTTTTTGCCCAAAGCTTGCTGAGGGATACATACAACATGGCTTCACTTACTAGAATAGAGAAAGTGTACATGCCCAGGTGAGCTAGCAACTAAACTGCAGTCCTTCTGTGATGCTGACAGTACTGATTCCTGGACTGCCAATATTCATTTCTCTTAAACATCCTAATTTTTGTAATGAATATTGAGCATAAGGGGGAAAAACCACCTGTGTCCCTCTGGATAGGGCACTGGGCTAGGACTTGAAATTTGGTTCTTTGATTTTTCTTCCATTGACCTGCAGTGACATTGTACAAATTGCTTCACCTTGTTGCTTATTTTTTCCCTTCCACTTTTTATCTGTTGTTTTTCTCTTTAGATTTTAAGCTCTCTGGGGGCAGGAACTGTTTTTTATATGACTGTACAATGCCTAGTACATTAGGGGGTCCTGATCTTGGCTGGACCTTCTAGACACTACGTACTGTAAACCATTAATAAGACAGATAACGTTCCCTTTTTGTGGGAATTAGGATGCCATCTTGAGATTTAAACTGTTCATTGGATCCCTAGTTGTGCTTGACATTTGTGATTCCACTATGTATTTGGGCCACTCTACAAGCAGTTAAGAGAATGGTGAAGCGGAAAAGATTGCTCTATTGGAAAATAGAGGCAGACACGGTGTGGGATAGAGAATAGGTATCAGAGGAATCTGTTCATAAAGGTACAGTTCTGCAAAGCAAAATATGCAGAAATTGTGCTAGCAAGGGCATCACAAATTTGGACTGAAGTGCATTACTAGAGCTGTGTTGGGAAGCTTATTCAATCACTTCACAAGCACTCATTAACTTTTCTTTCCCTTTTCCCTCTTTAATATGTGTGGATAAAATGCAAGTGTCTCTTTGCAGTCCAGACTTGGATGAAGATGAGTACAACACTAGCATCATGTTTCTTCAATTAAGTGCTCAGATAGCTCTTCCTACTTTCTTGGCGTATCAAGTTGAGAGTTCACAAAGAATTACAGTGTAACTTTGGGATTAGTTTTGATTTTCTGGGATTAGTGATCAGTGCTGTCATTAAACCCTTGTGTAAAATGTTTGACAAGAGGTTTGAAAGGCAGAGGAAAACAGAGGAAGAATGAATAAAAACACAGGTGTGTAAAATGAGGGGAAAATCAAAATATTGATGGACAACTCTAAATGTTCTAAAGCATGATGGAAATGCAAGTGCTTCCCAAATGCCTCCCAAATAGCAAGTTCACCCAATAAATATCATACATCTGTGCAGCAATATGTAATCTAGTGCAATATTTTCAGCCTTCAATAGTGGACAGATTGCATGCTTCTTTGGCACATTCCAGCAACACATATTTCATCTGTTTCAGATTTTCTTATGATCAAAATAATTCTGACAAGTTTACCTTTGAATTTTTTTCACTGTTTCTACTTGGATGTTCTTATTATAATGTACTTGTAAATGGGAGATGTAGGTGGGTAGTTTTAAGATTGGGTGTAGAGCAGGGATATGCTAGCTCACTGCTCAGGAAGAGAAATCTGAAGAACCCTGAAGTTGAGAAAATAACTAAAGTTTAATGAAGTGGGCTTCAATAACAATGACTTGAAAGCATGCTTTGGATTGTCCTTTGAAAAGGTGCTGAAGGATCAGAAGAACTTTTTAAAAAACAAAACAAAAAACAAACAAAAAAAAAAACCTTGTGCACGTGCAGAGTGACAGTTAAAAGATGATACAGGAAGAGATAACAGATTAAAATAAAGATACAACTGCAGGTTGAGATTATAGATGTTGAAAGTGGGGTAAGCCACAGTCCAAAACCCTCTTTTATATAGGTGCAGTGTGTCTACACTGGGTGTTGCACTTACCCCAGTACAAATCTTGTCAGATAGACAGGCCTGTATTTCAATATGATGATAATGATGATAGCTTTATTCATTGCATAGCAAGATATCAAACAAAGGCCTTCTGTGTGAAGACCAAATACTGATCTGAGAGAGAGAGCAAACAAATGTTGTATCGTACTGTTCAGATGGGAATTTGCTACCAGGTCTGAATTGACTTTTCTCTGTATATTAAGACTAGCTAGATGGGGAAGGATAGGGGGAATGGTCTCCTATAAACTTTTGAATACTATATAAGCATACTTTAGCTAATCATAGTTCCTGCATTGTCAAAAAAGGATGGGAAAAATTTGATACCTTTTAATCACAAAACTGCATATCATATGAACTTTTCTTTTTAAAAGAACATGCCTTTTATTGAGGCATTAATACTTCAGTATTAAAACATGCCTGGCCTGTTCTTTATCTTTCAATAAACAAAGCTAAGTAGTAAAAGGCTTGCTTTCTAGTTTGCCAATTCTTTGAAATTCTCCTCCCTCAAGTTGCCTTTGATTTCAATGGGAGCTGCAGAATCAGGCCCTAAGACACAAATACAGCTTTCCTTGAGGTCGATTTTAAAATTGTAAATTAGCTTCTCCAAAGCCAGTAGGCTTAAACAGTTACTTACTTTTTTTGAAAAAAAGATTGGCTCTAAAATTTTGTCCTGTAGCTTTAATGTATATATTCAGTTCATCCGTTAACAGGGCTATTTTTGAAATATTTGGAAGAAGTTTTCATTAATTATTTCCTCCATTATAATCAATTTATTTTGAAAAAGGCATTGGCATCTGAAGTCAACTTGCTATAAAATTAATCTGCTTTGTTTTCATGTGCAAAGTGCATAGCTACAGTGGCTACGTGGATTTCTGGTTTGTGGGAAAATTTGGTTTTGTTCCAGTTCAGAGTAAAAATTGAAATTTCCCAGAAACTGGAAATTCCATAAGTTTCCTTTTTGAAAACACTGACACATGATATTTCTGAAACAAAATATGCTCTTCGACACCCCAACAGCTGCTGACTGAAATTGATGTGATTAGCAGTAACAAAACTGACAAGATTCTCTGAAGAGCAGCGGTGAAGCTGACCAGAATCCTGTAAATTTCAGTTGATAGCTGGCAGGGCTTGCACTTTTGCAGCAGCGCTGCTCAAAAACCTCTCCTTACAAAATGATTGAAAATACTTAAGTGAAAATATTGCTACATACCAAGCTGATGTGACCCGCTCAATAGAACTACATCTAATCCACGACCTGATGATGATTTATATTGGAACAAAGGGAAGATAACTTCAATCAAGGAAGTTTTGAAACTTAACGGCCAATCATTGCTCCTCCATGTCTAATTTCTGAAAGAACACTTAATGGGCAGATAGCATTTTTACGGCTCTTTACACTTCACTGTAGTTATGAACAGAGGCTCACATGCTCTCTTTTACTCCATAGTCAGGTTAAATCCACAAGAAGTGGTTTGAACCTATGTGTTTAAAAAAGACAAGACAGTAGTGGAGTCCTGGTCTATGACTAGGGCCAGTAGGACCTATGTCAATACAAATAACGCGCGCCACAAGTGACTCTTCACCATCTGTTTGCATAATGGGTGCAATGTGCTGTTCTCCAGCTGGTGCAATAGCACAGGATAGCCACGCAAATCCGGAATCCTTAGTCTCCAGGAAATTTTAACATAGTTCTGAACAGTAAGGCTGTATCTACACTGCGCAGCTTACAATGGCGCAGCTGTGCCACTATAGCCGTGCCGTTGTAAGGCAGGCAGTGTAGCCACTCTTTGTCGCCAGGAGAGAGCTTTCCTGATGACAAAATAAAACCACTCCCAATGAGGGACAGTAGCTTCGTCGGCTTAGTCTACACCGGTGCTTTTCGTCTTTAAAACTTTTGTAGTTTAGGGGTATTTCCCCCCCCCTCCCTCCTGAGTGACACAAGTTTTTTTTTTTTAACGATAAAAGTGCAGTGTGGACACGGACTAAGTGTGGTTGGAGCCTGTTTAGCATCGCTAGTAACTTATGAACATGATGTTAGAGATCTACTTGTCCAATAGCAAAGGGAGGCTAAGCTTTATAGCTGCTGTAAGGAGAGTAATGAGATCAGATGAATGAGCATTTGCATCACGTTTGGTTTTTATTCCTTTTTTTCTCTTATTGGAAAGAATGAATGTTCAGTATACTGATATTTAAAGAAAAATCTTAGCACCTAATACATAGTATTTAAAATGTTTTTATTTTGCATAGAAAGTTGAAAA
The DNA here is from genome assembly GCF_013100865.1 of Trachemys scripta elegans. NCBI lineage: Eukaryota > Metazoa > Chordata > Testudines > Emydidae > Trachemys > Trachemys scripta. Next base: position 206,423,510 of record NC_048298.1, on the reverse strand, counting down.
GAATTATGCTTTTGAGATCCCGGATGTTCCAGCAAAGTCTGACTACCTAGAAGTTAGGTACTCGGTGAGTAAAACTAATCTGATGAGAGGCCACATCGCTGGAATAGTTCTATTGAACTTAATCTTATTTACATAAGTACATATAATAACAGAATTTTGTCCTTAACTTATGGCTACACCCACTTTGCAACATGTAAACTAGTTGCTTTTTATTTTTAAAATTTGTCTTTTGGAGCTTATTTAACTTGATGGTTTTTGTTTGTTTGTTTTCCTTATATCATTGATGTGCTGGCCAGTCCCTGCTGTAGCTAGTTAATTACAATGAAACTGAAAGTGAATAGCAAATTAAAACATTTTAAATCAGTATATCCTAGATCTACTAAAGCTTTCAATTTATCTCAGTGTTAGCTGCACTCCCCAAAAAATAAAACATGAAGAAATTAAAACAAAAATCTCATTCATCAATGTTAATGATGGAGGTATTTATTATGGAAGTATTTATTCCTGATTAGTCAGGCTTCCTTTTTTATTTTTTTGTTTACTTTTGTGCCCTTTGGCCTCAGTTAAACAATGTATTTAAATGTGTGTAACTTTAAACACCCAGGTGAGACTGTTCTCAGCCTAAAATCAGGCATATGCTTAAGTGCCTTGTGATAGTGAAACTTACTATACACAAATGTCCTATTTGTATTGGTCTTTTATGAGGCTCCAGGGCAAGAGAAACTTTCTTTAGAAATGAGGGAAATACAGTAACAGACACACAAGTTCCCAGCAGGACTCTGGGACAGGGATAGTAACAACTAATTTTAATCATTTTAAAAAAAATTGACTAGGTTTCAAATTGACAGTATTCCCTTCTAAATATCTTTTGTTAATTGCTGATAAGGGGACATTATAGGCACCAACTTAATGCGGTCAGCCACTTTGCAGGGATTAAGGTCATATCTGAAGGGTAAAGTAAATGCATGTTAGCTGCCCAAAATGCTGCTTTAGCACTTCAGGAGCATTCCAGTCTTATCAGTCTGCAAACAGTGGATGTAGCTGGAAAGCTGTCAGATGCATAAAACAATATAATTAACTTGCAGTATTTATTTAAGCAGTTTCTATATTAAAAATGTTGAGTTATGTGGGTCATGGCTGATACCAACGCACTCTTGTTTCCCCTATGCACACAGATTTTGGCGTGTACCTTTTTGGATCAATTTCCTGGCTTATGTGTAGGCTTGCAGATTTCCAATTTTTTTTTTTTTATAATTTCCACAGATAATGTGGATTTATTTTTAAGTATTCTTTTTTCATTTTTTTCCTATTTAAATTTTCACAGTTGGGGAAAATTAAAGAGGAGGCCAGACAATTTTTTTTTAATTACAGTAGACATTGAGTTTCAAAAAGTTAAGCTTTATAAAGCTTTTAGAGGGGAGGGATAGCTCAGTGGTTTGAGCATTAGCCTGCTAAACCCAGGGTTGTGAGCTCAATCCTTGGGGGGGCCACTTAGGGATCTAGGGCAAAATCAGTACTTGGTCCTGCTAGTGAAGGCAGGCGGCTGGACTCTATGACCTTTCAAGGTCCCTTCCAGTTCTAGGAGATAGGCTATCTCCATTTAAAAAAAAAAAAAAAAAAAAAAAAAAAAAAAAAAAAAAAATTCATGAAAACACAAATTGTCCACATCATATGTCAAAATATACAGAGTAAATATCTTTAAATCAGCAAATCATACCTGTTTTTACTTTTCATTCACTAGTTTGTAACAAGCCTTATTCAAAACTCAGTGGATTCTGACTCAAGTTCTCAAGCAGCATTTTTCTTACTTTGCATTTCTGTACATTTCAGTTATTATTGATGGGAATACCTTTTCATTGGTTTGTGTAAGTTTGGTGAAATAGATGTTTGCAGATATTTACTGGTAAAAATGGAATTAATCAAAACCTACTTATGTAGAGTTTTGTTAAAACAATAGTCTGTATTATAGCAACCCAAAAAGTATTATTCTGATGTGATGGAGTTTCACCCCTGTGAAACTGGCCCATTTCAGATATGGTTTAGTTTGTTTATACTGCTGCTTGAGCATAATATGTTGACATGCCTTTTTTTTTTTTTTAATACGACTTACCCCTTTCTTTTGATTATGTCAGGCTGAATTCCCCCGGCTTCCTCAAGATTTGAAAGGAGAGACATTTTCTCATGTATTTGGAACGAACACTTCTAGCCTGGAACTTCTCTTGATGAGTAGGAAGATCAAAGGACCAAGCTGGCTGGAAATAAAAAATCCACGTATGAGGATTTGCATGTCAAATACTTAATAGATTGCTGAAAAATAAATTTAGAAGGGAATGGTAGATGAGTTGATCAATACAGTTCTATCTTGTCAAATGTTTTAGATTAGAAGTCCTTGAGGGCAGTATTATGAGAAGTGATGTTTTTAGATTTCATAAACAGGACCTATTAGAAAGCCGTTTATTCTGAGAGGCAAGCAAGGTTTGCCTATTTGGTCTATTTTCACTGTTGACCACTCTTGAGATGATTTCCTTCTTTGCTTCCTTCCCCCCCCCCCCCCCCCAATTCTGTACTCTCTGTTTTGTGCTCTTTGTGACTTGATCCTTCAGAATGTCATTTTTTTATACAAAAAGGTATAGCCTGTGGGCAACGGCACCACAGTAGTAAGGTGACTGGGCTTCTTGTGATACCCCCTTAAAGAGGAGTGGGAAAGAAAAACTTGATTTGATTCTGTGACCGAATTTCTAAATGGTTCTGAGTGTCAGTTTAGCTCCAATAATGCCACAGTGTAAAATGTTACAGGAATTTAGGCAATCGCCATGCTTGGCTTAAAGACAATGTTTGATCATAAGTGTTTAATTTTAACTTTACTCTGACTTCTGGAACTGTTTCTGGATAATACCCAGTACAAATTACTCCATCAATAGTTTACACAAAATGACATGGTTGGAAACACCCCGTGTGCTTTCAGCTTTGGTCATTGTTTGAGTGTTTGTTTATGGGGATCCCACTCTGTGCAAGTGCACCTAATATACATTCAGAATCTTTGAATATTAGTGTCTCTGGAGCCATGCCTGCTCCCTCCATGTCTTCATGCTTCCAGCAACTCCAGGGCATAAAGGGCAGAGCAGCTTCAACTATCTTAGTTCACTCTTACTAGCTGTGGCAGTGAGATGGACCCAGGCATTCTGCCTGCTGCCCCTTAGTCTATTCTCCAAATCTATCCTTGTCTAGCTTATTAGGGTTAATTCCTTAAATATCTCCCCTGTTTTTTTTCTTTACGTTTATACTTTATTTTAAAAAAACCCTTATTTTCTCTCAGCACTTTGTGCCACAACCACTTAAAATAGCAGTTTCAAATCCTGCCCATCTTGTGACTGGCTTATTCCCCGTCCAGGCTGTTTGTTTTTGTCTTGCCTGAGAGCCTTAATGCTCCATCTGCCAGTTGTCCCTTCTCCAGAACAAGAAAATTGAGAGAGGCTAAAATTGTGTCTTATAGAGCAGCCTGTGAGGGGCATTTCAGACCCACAAGAATGGGCATGGAGCTCCAAGATGGGACTTTCCACCTCTTAGTCTGTGTGCTCCCATGACATCCAGGATGCAACGGCAAAGGTTGGTATCCATAAGAAGTCAAATCTGGGACCGACTGGCCATAAAGACATGGTAGCCAAAGACAAGCTTAGCACTGTTAGCTGCTCCAGCAACAAAGACAAGTACTGCCTCTTCCACACTGAGGTAAGGTAGATCAGAGCATTGGATCAAACATGCTACCTGGTACTGATCTTACTTCCTTGAGAAAGGAAAAGTTGGGGGGCCTCAAGGAGACCTATTTCCTTTACACTCAGTTCTTTGGAGGAGAATGAAGTCCTCTCGTACTAAAGGGGCAAGTGACACTGATTCAACTTTCTTCTTGGCACTGAAGGGCTCTGAGGCTTCTCTGGTCCCTACATCTGATACAGATTCTTTTAAACCAAAAATTGAAATACTGACACTGTCAACTGAGGAACTTAGTGTTGTTCTGGTTATTGCATTATTGGTGATGGAAGTTCTCTTTTTTCCCATACCATTTTTTCTACTGAGTGTGCATCATCTGGCACTGATTCAATTGGCTAAGCTCCTGGTACAGACCTTGCCTGAGAGATCAGCACTGCAGATAGAGGAGACCTTTTCCTGACCATACTTTCTTCCCCATCCAGTGCTGCTGGGAGCCTTCACATCATCACTCTCCAAGATCAGGAGATGATTCATTCCTCCAGACCAGAATCCCTCATTTCAGAGCCCCAGCTTACCCACCATGTGGATGGCAGGGGCCCAGCCAACTGTATCCTAACTAACCTGGTTATAACCATATGCATACAACTTTCCACTATGCTTATTTAGGCTTACTAGGGTGCTTTTAGAAGTGGGTCTCCTTCCCGATTGTTGCACAGATGTAGGTCTCATTCTCCGGTGGACTCAGTTTCAAGACCTCCCATGGAAGTTCTCAGGGATGGGAGTGGATAAAGAGGAGTTAGGTCCTGAACCTCTGGTCCAGTATCCTTCAACTTCTCCCACAGACCCATCATCATCATCATCATGTCCTGAAAAGGCAGGCTCTTTTGCCCTCATACCAGCTCCAGATGACTTCAGAACTTTTCAAGAGCTGGTATCTTGAATTGTTGATACCTTGGAGATTGAGACATCAGTGATTGTGGGAAAGGCCCATCAATTATTTGCTTTCCTCCTCTTTTGGGCAGTTTAGCAAGGCCTATAAATGAAGGCATTTTGGAGCCAGCTAAAGATATCAGGGCCCTGATATCCTTGCCCAACTGCAAAGCAAGTGGGGAAAAAAAGATATTAAGTTTCATAGAGGGGCTTTCGAACCATTCTGTATACCTCTGACCCCGGTGTCTTTTGTAGTCCCTGTGGCATAGGAGAAAGCTAGGCAGCCTGGCCTACCACATGCTACTTCTGAAGAGAAGTCTCCAGAAAGCTTGATCTCATTTGAAGGCAAGCTTATGCCTGCACTTTGCTCCAACTACTCATAGTAATTACTTGCATTGTTCACTAAGTATGACTTTGTATGGCATGGGACCAGGTTATCTTCCTCTGTGAACAAGCTTCCTCCAGAAGCTAAGGAGGAATTAAAGTCTGTAATCTTTGAATGGCAACTGGTGGCAAAATCATCTCTACAAATGGCTATGGATGTTTTTGATACTGCAGCTTGATCTGTGGCTTATGGCAGCTACAGTGGAGAGGCTTTATGGCTTGAAGTGTCAGGCATCACAAAGGAGATACATAACACCTTAAAGGAATTGCCCTTTGAGAGGGCAGACTTATTTTGCAGTTGAACAGATGAAGTCTTGCATTCCTTGAAAGACTCCAAAGCCACATTGACATCTGAACAACTTGCATATCAGGGCCATGGTTTAAATACCCAGAGATTTCAATCCGAGTCCACCTATTTTCAACAATGGCCTCCTGATTATCCTCTGAGGATGAAACCCATGTGTACTCAAAGGAGGCCACCTGCTGCAGTCACCAGCCACTATGACTTCATTAAAACAGCATGTTTGACAAAAAGGTTAAGAGTCATAACCTAGCCAGACTAGAACCATCCCTGAACCCTATCTTTGGATGCCATCTTTTCCTATTTTGTCATGTTTGGACTGGAATAGCCAACAATAAATGGGTACTAGAAGTCCTCTTCTATAGGTACATTATGCAATTCCAGTCTGTGCCTCCTCTTCCCCCATCCATCTGCGGTGACCCTTCTTCTGAAAATCAACTGAAAGAATTAGCGGCCTCCCTGCTTCTCCTCGGAGGCATAGAGGAGGTGGAATTTAAAAAAAAAAAAGATGCCTGATGTTTCCTTACTGTGAAGAAAAAATGGGATCTTTGTCCTATCCTCGGCTTGAGAGAACTGAACAAATTCCTGAGATTCAGAATGGTAATGTCAGCCTCCATCATCCTTTGCTTGCAGGCTTAAGACTGTGTTGTGGCTGTCTACCTTCAAGACACATGATTCCATATTGCAATCCAACCAGCCCATAGGATATATCTGCAATTCACAGGAGGGTCCAATCGTTATCAATACAAGGTACTGCTGTTCAGCCTCTGTACAGCACTGAGCGTCCTCCCAAAATATTTAGCTCACTTTTTAAGGAAGCAAGGCATATGTCTGTCCATATCTAGATAATTGGCTGATTGGTGGCAGGTACCATCAGAATGTTGCTACAACTCTGAACTTTGTCCTCCACCTGTTTAGAGAGCTGGACCTTATCACAAACTACAACGAATCATCACTCAGCCCATTTCAGACAATAGAGTACAAATCGGCAAAGGCATGCTTTCTAGAAGAGAAGTTTCTGTCTATCTAGACAGTCTTTTCCAACATTAAGATAAATCAATCACTCACAGTAAGAACCTGTCTCCAACTGTAAGACTGCATCAGCTTTCACTTATGTGATGCCGCTAGCCATCACCTATGTGTGTTACATCCAATATCAGCCAGTCCCGTATCAACCTGTGGAACATCAAATGGACGTATTTGTTGAAGTTGTAGCTCATGTATTTGGTGATTTCTAAATTCATGGACAGATGCTCAGAATCTTCAAAAAGGGGGCCCTCACCTACAAAGGCATTGATTACACACTCCTTAGGAACTGGTTGAGGTGCTTACCTGGACCATGTTCAGATACATGGGATATGGTCCCAGAAGGAGATGAGTCTCCTCATAAATGTCCTAGAATTCCAAGCAATTAGATTAGCTTGCAAAGCATTGCTCCTGGCTTTAAAGAATTTCACTGTACAGATCAATTTATGATGTAAACCAGCAGGGAAGTGCCCATCCTTTGTCCTTGTGCCAAGAAGCAATCAGATTATGGACATGGTATAATGGACAATTGCTCTTCATCTTTCGGAAGCCAACAACAATTTAGCGGATTTTCTCCAGCAGACAATCTATCACCTGTCATGAATGACCTCAGCAGAGCTCCCTTCTCAGACCAATATTTCAGCAGTGGGGAAATCCCATTATAAGCTTAGTCACCATCCAAGAGAACACAAAGCGTATGTCCACACTCCTAGCCCGGGTGGACAGACTCTCAGTAGTGGAGCTCAAGTTAGTGCCCTAAAAATAGCAGTGTGGATGTTGGTGCTTAGGCTTGCAGCTCAAGGTCTTAAGCCTGGATGGTTGGGTGGGTTTGAGAGCCTGAGCTGCAATGTCCACACTACTATTTTTAGCATGATAGCCCATGCCCTGCTTGCATGAGTCTCTATACCTGGGCTGGGACTTGCTCCCAGCTGCAGTGTAGACACTCCCAAAGTGCCCAGTCTTCTTTGTTTCAAAGAGGGTCAGAGCCCAGGATCCATGCAAGACACCTTTCTCATATGGCGCAATCGAAGTCTCCATCTCTCTAATATCCAGGATTATATGGAAAGTCCGAATGCAGCAGATCCTGATAGTTCCTTGTTGGCTGAGGCATTTTTGGCTAATGGGTCACTTCCAAATGTCAACTCAGCCTCCAATAGCAATTCCAAACTGTTCAGAAATAATGTCACCGAACAAAGGTCACATTGAACCCGGACTTGAACTTGTTGCACTTGACAGCTTGAACGTTGGCTTGTTAAGTGCCACTGACAGAGACTGTTTGTTCTATGTACAAGAAATCCTATGGTGAAGCAGGAGTCCCTAGTGAGTAATGAAAAATCTGCTCCTCGGAGGTGAAAAGATTTTCTTTTTGGGCAGCCCAGCGCAGCCTTGATCTGTTGGAGGTTCATGTTACCAAGATCCTTGATTATATCATCCATCTACATTTTTCTGGATTCTCATTCAGTTCAGTTACAGTCCCACCTTGCAGCAATTCCGGCATGCCACCCACCCTGAGTCATGTTAGTTTTTTTTTCCTACACTACTGCATCCAGATTTTTAAGAGTTGCTTTCCACTGATTTATGGAGCCACCTCCCGAATGGGATCATCATAATGTCCTTTGAGGCCTCCCTTTGAATCCTCTTCTGAATATACTATACCACCTTACTCTCAAGACAGCTTTTTATCATCCCCACTACACCAGACAGAAGAGTCAGTGAACTCCAAAGTCTCATGGCCAACCCTTCTTGCACAGCATTCCACGAAGATAAGATGGTGCTGAGAAGCCATCCTAAATTTATTCCCAAACTCGTTTCAGACTTTCATTTAAATTTATTAATCTCCCTTTTTTTTTCTTTCCAAAACCACACCCTTACCCACAGGAGAAGAAACTTCATATTTTAGCTGTATTGAGGGTCTTGCTATGCTACCTGACTAGGACAAAGCCCATTATAAACAATGCCCCTGCCTTTTTTGTTGTTATAAGTAGTGGTTCCAGAGTACATGCCATTTTCCCCCCAGAGAATATTTAAATGGATCACCTAGTGTATTTCATTCTTCTGTCCTATGGCTGATGTTCCTTTTCCTCTAAATACCACAGGTCATTTGACTAGAGCTCAGGCTTTAGCAGGCAAGGAAGTATCCCCATTATCTCAGAATTGCAAGGCAGCTATTTGAAGTAGTCCCCTCACTTTTGTTAAACATTATGTCCTTGACTTGGCTGCAAAATCAGATGTCAAATTTGGGAGGGCAGTGTTAAAGTAGATAACTTAGTTAGAGGTAGTGTGGACTCCTCAATCCGACCTTCCAGATTAGGTGACTGGCAAGCAGCACCCTGAGGTGGTATCCACGTGGACAAATGTTCAAAGAATTAAAAACAGTTACTTACCTTATAATAACTGTGTGTTTTCAGGATGTTTTGTTGGTGTGGATCCTTCAACCTGCCCTTCTTCCCTGGTTTTTCAAAATCTCCCTTAAATGGAGATTCTGAATGAGCACGGGAACTGACAGATGGTTACAGCTTCTCTGCCCTTGGTTAGGGGACACAAGGACATGCAGGGCACAAACAGAGGCTGCTATTGGATGATTTTCATCTCACAGGCGTACTTAGAGGGATTCGCTTGGACAAAACAACTTGGAGAACCAGTTATTGTAAGGTAGCCATTTCCCCCCTGCTTATGATGACCTTTTCGTTCTTTTAAGTGGCTCATTTGTTTCCACAGAGCCCTTGAGTCATCCAGTCAGTTGGTGTAAGGTGGAGGCAACAGCACTGAAACCTGACTTGGTGAATATAGTTAAAGATCTTCCTCCTCCTCCTCTTGTGATCATGTCTCTCAGCATGAGGACAATTCAGAATGTGAAGACTCACCAGCATGAGGTAAATGATCAGCGTTGGTGATGAGTTTGATTTTTTTTGTATGGCATATGCTAAGTAAGAATTAGTAACTGGAAGAACTTCACCAGCCAAAAAGCCTTAATTGTGATGTCTGCAATAGACCTGATTCTGTGGATCTGATTCTGCAATGAGATCTGTGTAGTTGAACCCCACTGTGGGCTGATGTATCCATCTACTCAGAGCTCGTTACAAGATCAGGGTCTCAGTTTGTATATTAAAATTTTGTTGTTTTACGGAAAACGCCCCAAAATGCAATCTTTGGTTATAGTAGACTAAATCTTTTACTTTTAAAGAAACACACAGCGGATTATATATACCCAGTAATGTGGCTTTTACGCGTTATGTATTCTGATTAAAATAAAGGATTACCTCTGATAAACAAATTTTCATAAAAGATTGGGAAACCGATTTAAACTCGCATACCAGCTATTATGCTGCTGCCACTTTTTATTCATCAAGATAGAAAACTACAGCAGTAGATTTTAGACCAGTGGTGGGCAACCTGTGGCCCGTAGGCCGCATGTGGCCCATCAGGGGAATCCACTGGCAGGCCGCGAGACAGTGTTTACATTGACTGTCCGCGGGCACAGTCGCTTGCAGCTCCCACTGGCAGTGGTTTGCTGTTCCCAGCCAACGGGAGCTGTGGGAGCCGGCGTCCAGCATGTTCCTGCGGCCCGTGCTGCTTCCTGCAGCTGCCATTGGCTGGGAATGGTGAACCGCGGCCACTGGGAGCTGCAGGTGGACGTGCCTGCGGATGGTCAATTTAAACACTGTCTCGCGGCCTGCCAGCGGATTACCATGACGGGCCGTGTGCGGTCCGCGGACCACAGGTTGCCCACCACTGCTTTAGACTACCCACTGTAATTAATTAAATGCTTTAAACTGTATATTTTAAACATGCTAACAAGTTGGCCTCACCATGTTAACTTTCTAAAACTTGCACTAACCAGAATAAAGTTCCAAAAAAGCTAAAGCTAATACTGACCTACTAGCTTGTAGTACAAGATACCAGTATGGAATATATGTAGTGTCGCAAATTATTTATACAGACAGTTGTTTCCAACAAACTCTTTTATTAAAGCTGGTCAGAAGCATTCCAGCAAAACGTTTTTTGTCAGAGTTTAGCCAATTCACCAAAACTGAAGCATTCTGCGGAGAGCAGGTTCCAACGGAATCTGCCAGCTCACCTGCCTGCATCCTGGGGGCGGGGGAGGGATAGCTCAGTGGTTTGAGCATTGGCCTGCTAAGCCCAGGGTTGTGAGCTCAATCCTTGAGGGGGCCACTTAGGGATCTGGGGCAAAAATCAGTACTTGGTCCTGCTAGTGAAGGCAGGGGGCTGGACTCGATGACCTTTCAAGGTCCCTTCCAGTTCTAGGAGATAGGTATATCCTCAGCAGCTGGTCTAGTGGCTTGCTGAAGAGCCTGCTTTTACCAGGCTTCTGGCTCCTCAGCGAGCTGAGAGCTTGTGCCTCTTTGGCACCCCAGGGTTCCAGGCAGTCCTCCTATCAGAGTGTCCCAGGGTTGGGGACCACATGTTCCGTCCCCCACTCCTTGGTGCTTCATTTCCTATTTGCAGAAAACGTCCAAAATTTTGGAGTTTTGTTCCAAAATCAGAACAAAACTCGATCTTGAAATTCCAAAATCCTTCATGAAGCGGGGTTGCCTCTCTCCACCCTGTTCTGTATTTGATATCAAAACCAGTCATAGTATTTCTTGAACGGTAGCTTGTGCTACTTAAGATCAATAAACAATGCTGAAAACTTCAACAATTTGCAGCTGAAATTCACTTAAAGTAGGCAATTGCCTTTTTTAAAAAAGGAGGAAGAATTGGAGAAGACTGTTCAAAAGCAAGTGGAGGGATAGAGGCAATTTGATACTGTTAACCTGATGTAAATATGCTGTTGCATATTATCATAGTTTATTATCAAAGTATTTCTCATTTCTTGGTGTAGGTCATGGCTGTTGCAGCTCTAGTCCATCAAAGATTTTGTTTGGATAAAGCACCTCCTCAGCCTCCTTTCCAGACACACTTCTGTGGTGAGTAATTGGACCAAGTTATGGGTAGAGCAATTTTAAATATTTGCTTCAATAACTTCACTTGACTCCCTTTTTAATATCTATTTTTAAAATGTTTATTGGAGAGAGGTGCAAGCAAGAATTTCTATGTGAACAGTCCTTTCCCCGCAGTCTGTCAGCAGTAATGGTATGATGCCTGAGTGGTGGTGGGGAGAGAGCTAATTAGATGAGGTGCTTGGATTTTATTCACTACCCCACAGTTTCCTCCATATTTTTAAACTTAGTTGCTATGACATTTAGTTGGTAGAAATCTTAGGCTTTGTCTATGAAGGCAAAGTAACCTCCCTCCAAACATCCTCTGCCTCTCTTTCTGTCCTCTTTCTCCTCCCGCTTGTTGCTTTCAACATTTTTTTTATTGTTTAATTTAAATACAGTTCAGTCTTTTAAAGTAAAAGTTCAGCTAGAAGCAGGCCAGCAATAGCTTCAGTTGAACTCCTTTTTAAAAGGCTGAGCTGAGATCTCAAGGCAGTAATATGAAATTAAGAAATATGAAAACTTAAAAGATGCACAGCTGAGCATGTGGGTGTGGTCAACTGGATTATCAGCCCAGAATGCCTCAGATCCCAACTGATAGTTGTGTAGAGTTTTGGAGGCCCATAGAGGAGCTAGAATGTGAACTGTAAGTGCTCCCCTGGCACAATTTGAGAACAGCTAATGACATAATTAGGGTTTGGGTTTGAAAGGATTAGATTTTTATTGGCAAATGTTGATAAATATCAACTTCACCAATCACACAAATGATGAAAAAATATTTCCATCGATGATGATCAAAATTTACAGATAGGCAAAGTAAGAAAAATACTGCTTGGGAACTTACTAGGGTATGATTTATGGATATTAATTTGTATATTTTAACACGGGATGTTGACAATTTGTTTTAACAGTTACAGAGCTTTAACTTTCTGAATCTCAACATCCACTGTTGTTAAATCATTTTGCCTGCCCCTCCTCTCTTTTCCTGTTTTTCCCCCCCATAATTTCCCACATCTGTGAACATTTAAATAAATAAAAATAGAAAAAATGCTTACAAATAAACTGATATGATCTGTCAATTATTAAAAAATCTAATTCTGTCAACCCTACATCTAATGGTTTTACTTTTATTGGATTTATTTATTGTTAATTTCTTTTAAACTAAATGCCACTCTGAGAAACCCAGACAACTCTCCAATACCCAATTCTACAGGCCGCTTTCCTCAGATCCCACTGAGGAATACACTAAGAAACTACACCATCTACTCAGGACACTCCCTACACTAACACAGGAACAAATCAACATACCCTTAGAGCCCCGACCGGGGTTATTCTATCTATTCACGCACAATTATTTCAAATTTGGTGACAATATATACCTCCAGACCAGTGGCACCGCTATGGGCACCCGCATGGCCCCACAATATGCCAACATTTTTATGGCTGACCTGGAACAACGCTTCCTCAGCTCCCGTCCACTCATGCCCCTTCTCTACCTACGCTATATTGATGACATCTTCATCATCTGGACCCATGGGAAGGAGGCCCTGGAAGAATTCCACCATGCTTTCAACAGCTTCCACCCCACCATCAACCTCAGCCTGGACCAATCTACATGGGAGGTCCACTTCCTGGACACCACCGTACAAATAAGCAATGGCCACATTAACACCACCCTATACCGAAAACCCACCGACCGCTACGCCTACCTTCATGCCTCCAGCTTCCACCCCGGTCACACCACACGATCCATCGTCTACAGCCAAGCACTGAGATACAATCGCATCTGCTCCAACCCCTCAGACAGAGACCAACACCTACAAGATCTTCACCAAGCATTCTCAAAACTACGATACCCACACAAGGAAATAAAGAAACAAATCAACAGAGCCAGACGTGTACCCAGAAGCCTCCTGCTACAAGACAGGCCCAGAAGAGAAACCAACAGAACTCCACTGGCCATCACCTACAGTCCTCAGCTTAAACCTCTCCAACGCATCATCAGTGATCTACAACCCATCCTGGACAATGATCCCTCACTTTCACAGACCTTGGGAGGCAGGCCAGTCCTCGCCCACAGACAACCTGCCAACCTTAAGCATATTCTCACCAGCAACCACGCACCGCACCATAACAACTCTAACTCAGGAACCAACCCATGTAACAAACCTCGATGCCAACTCTGCCCACATATCTACACCAGCAACACCATCACTGGACCTAACCAGATCAGCTACAACATCACCGGCTCATTCACCTGCACGTCCACCAATGTTATATATGCCATCATATGCCAGCAATGCCCCTCTGCTATGTACATTGGCCAAACTGGACAGTCACTACGCAAGAGGATAAATGGACACAAGTCAGATATCAGGAATGGCAATATACAAAAACCTGTAGGAGAACACTTCAACCTCCCTGGCCACACAATAGCAGATGTAAAGGTTGCCATCTTACAGCAAAAAAACTTCAGGACCAGACTCCAAAGAGAAACTGCTGAGCTCCAGTTCATTTGCAAATTTGACACCATCAGATCAGGATTAAACAAAGACTGTGAATGGCTATCCAACTACAGAAGCAGTTTCTCCTCCCTTGGTGTTCACACCTCAACTGCTAGCAGAGCACCTCACCCTCCCTGATTGAACTAACCTCGTTATCTCCACACTGATACATACCTGCCTCTGGAGATTTCCATTACTTGCATCTGAAGAAGTGAGGTTCTTACCCACGAAAGCTTATGCTCCCAGTACTTCTGTTAGTTTCAAAGGTGCCACAGGACCCTCTGTTGCTTTTTACAGATTCAGACTAACACGGCTACCCCTCTGATATAAAATCCATGTAATTTTAACTCAAAAGCCATGGCAGAGTTTAAATTTCTTTAAGCGTAGCTGAGACCTTTTTTTTTTTTTTTTTTTTTTTTTAAATAGAAGTCCCTGTTAAAAGCAAGATGTTAGATTACATTGTCTTCTGCTTATCTGTTCTGGTTTAGTGACTTGCCAATTTCCAGCCCAGAAAACTGTCTTTTTAATCAAGTTTAAACTCTTGAATTTAGTTTTATAGTAGATAGCTTCATTTTAATTCAGTTGTTGAGTCTTGGTTTGGACTTGACTTCATTTTGTATGTTGTACAGTGCCAAGCACACCGTTACTACCTAATAAGATAAGGCGGCATTTCGTCCAGACCCATTGGATCCGAAGACTCTTAAATTAAAAAGATAGTCTTACAAAAAAAATAACTTCTAACAAATGACATTGTTTTTCATACCATATGCTCAAATGAGACCAAACCACTTATAATTTCTTTTGCAGTTATTTCCAAACCAAATGATTGTATTTTCCCTTATGACTTCAAAGAAATCATTAAAAGCAAGGTAACTTATTTTCTTAGCATTCAGAATAGAATGCCTTCTGAGATACTGCCTTTGAATTGTGGGAGAAGAGATTTGGATGGAGTAGTTTAGAGCGCTAGCTTTTGGCTCTGAAAATGTACATTCAAATCTTTACTTTACATCCTCTTTTTGAAAACATACCTGCTGATCTGTCACTACTTATGTTACAAAACTGTCATATAATTTGGCACAGTTGGCAGTTCGAAAGGTTCGGGAAGAATGTTACAGGTAAGATTTGAGGTACATTGGCAGAGCTTTGTGGGGCAGCTTTACACTGTATTTTATTTTGTTATACTTATTTCAAGCTGATTCTGTTAGACCAGAGGTGGGCAAACTATGGCCCTCGGGCCACATCCAGCCCGCAGGACATTCCTGCCTGGCCCCTTAAGCTCCTGCCAGGCCCCTCTCCTGCTGTTCTCCCTCCCCCCGCAGACTCAGCTCACTGCGCCACTGGTGCAGTGCTCTGGGCGGTGGAGCTGCGAGCTCCTGGGGCAGTGCAGCTGCAAAGCCCGGGCCTGACCCAGTGCTCTGTGCTGCGCGGCGGCGTGGCTGGCTCCAGCCGGGCGGCGTGGCTGTCCTGCCACTCTGCGCGGTGCGGCTGTAGCGCCGCCAGCCACCGGTGCTTCAGGCAGCACGGTAAGGGGGCAGGGAGCGGGGGGGTTGGATAGGGGTTGGGACGGTCAGAGGGCGGGGAATGGGGATTGAATGGGGGCAGGAGTCCTGGGGGGGGGGCAGGGGGGGGGGGAAGAGGGGGGTGGGGGGGGGGGGTGGGATGGGGGGCGGGGGCCTCCCCTAACTGGCCCTCCATACAATTTTGGAAATCGGATGTGGCCCTCAGGCCAAAAAGTTTGCCCGCCCCTGTGTTAGATTCTCATTTTCATGTGCAGTAAAGTCCATCAAAATTTCTTTAAAAAAAATCCTCTTTTCATATTTAAAGAGCCACTAAAAAGTTTGGCAGCACAAAAATGTAGCCTACTCTTTTTTTTGTGTGCGATAATAAGCCTGTGGGCAAATGTTATGTATATCATATGTAGCACTGTCTCGCTGTTCCTGACTCCTAGCAAGATTCTTGGAAACACTTGCACCCAAAGGCAAAACAGAAAAGGGTATGTGAGAAAACCTTTCTGTAGCCCTGTGCATGGGAACAAGAAGCCTTAAATTATGAAGCCTTCAATTATGCAGTGTTTATTGTAGTCTTGTAACTCATGAGTGAGGGAGAGGGTTTTTCATTTTAAACTTTAAGTTTTTATTGGGTCATTGAAACCAGGTACTCCCTCTTGCTCCTCTTAGAATTCTAACGTAGAGATTGCTGCAACAGAGAGAACGTTACTGGGATTTTTCCTTGCGAAGGTTCACAAAATTGACCCAGATATTATTGTGGTGAGTAACTATTAACTTGACTTTAATATATATAAACTAAGAAATATGTTGACTGGGCAGATGTTAACTTAATTCTTGGTTTCTTTGTGCCCTTAAAGCTTTTACATTTATTTCACGTTTCCTCATGGTTTAACTTGCTTTAATGGTTATAAAATAGAGCAAGTGTACATACTTACACATATGATATTGAATTGCTCTTCAGGAGTATGTTGTAGCCCATATCCCTTTAAATGTTGTTATTGAAAACATAATGACCTTCCTTAATTTAAAAAAAAGCTTTTGGGTTTACCAGAGAAGGTGGAATATTGATGGTTATGGGGCTATTCATCATCTGTCCAAATACTCATGTAACTTCTGTTAATGTCATTTGGATAGTTTGATACCAAAATCAAGACAAAATATATTTTTAAAAAATCCCTTGGTCAATTAAGTTTATTTTGTGGCAAAATAAGCCTTTCTTTGTACTTGATAAATGCTTTATATGGGAAATGTGAGATTTATTTTTACTTTAATGATTCATTTCCTTTTAAATAGTTAGGATATTTTAAATTATTAGTGAGTGTACTTTACTGAGTAACCTTAAATTGTTTTTGAAACTCTTTTTGAATAACACAGGGCTGAGTTTATAAACAAATTAACAAAAAATAATAATGAAGAAATAGGATGGAGGGATAACCAAATTACTGAAGTGAGCAGTGCTGGCAAAATTAATAATGGCTGGCAACAAATATCCATGTACTTCTGTAGTAGTTTTATAATTGTTGTGGAAAGACTCAGTCAGTGAAAATGCTGAGATTAACACTTGAAAATTTTGAATACCACAAGTTAGGTAACTGAGTGGCCTGATTTTTCAGAGCTAAGCACCTGCAGTTCCCATTGACTTCAGGCTGGGGCACAATGACCCTTCTTCAGGGGAGCAGAAAGGTGTCTTTAAAAATACTTCTGCACTCCCATTTCCTGAGTTGTGCTGTGTTTTCTGGTTTCAGTTGAGGATTGGGACTAGTACCTTCAGGGAACAAATAGTTATGTTTCTCTTACATATCTGAACTTTCCAGATGGTACTAGATTAAAAGATATTGTTTAGCAGTGTTTGATTTAAATATGTCAGAACTCTGCCTTTATCTAACATGATGCATTGAATATGGTATTCATGGTATCCTAGTAATATATAACTTACATCAGTAGTTGGAGGGTTTTATGAGTGGAGGGAGAAGGAATTACTTAAATATGTCTTCACATGTGGTTAAATAGAGAATTTAAATTGAGATCTGTCACTAGCTGTGAGGCATGAGAATGAAATTGAAAGAACCTGTATGAACTGTGAGCTAATTATAATGAAACAAAGTTTATTTCAGTATTCTGCTGAGCAGTGTTGTTAATGTCAGGACTAATGAGTACTGCTGATGAATAAATTCCCTTAGAAGTAAGGGCTTCCAATAAGAGGTATGCTGATGATGCCATCAATTAGATTAAAAAAAAATACAAAGGGCAAAGGAATTCTAAACACATGAAAGTAAGTCCTTTAATTTGCATTTGTTATAACCTTTTTCTGTTGCTTTCTTTTTGTGGCAAGGGTCATAATATTTATGGTTTTGATCTGGAAGTGCTGCTGCAGAGAATTAATGTGAGCAAAGTCCCTCACTGGTCCAAGATAGGTCGACTGAGGAGGTCCATCATGCCAAAGCTTGGGGTAAAAGATTGCTTAAGTCTCTTTTAAGTTCTTTTATGTTGCATGTGATTAAAATGAATTAATTTAGCTAATGTATTTTGAATGCCTCCCTGATGTATTTTGACTGTTGGTCATGTTGGATTTCTTGCATCCCAGTTCAGACATAATGAATGTTTGTATGACTATTTTATTACAGTAATAAGCTAAACTAATTTTCAAGTTAGGCAAAATTAGTTTACATTTCTCAACTAGATGGTGGTAATGACAGATTAATAACTGTAATAGAGAAAAGATGTCTTTGTCTTTTTGTCTAGTGCAACTGTATAATGAGGGGAAAATGTGGCTTGGATTGACTGGTGAATCATCCCATAGAGAGTAGTTAAATTATATTTCACTAGTTTTATTACGTTCTTATTCTGAGAACATGACATTCTGAATACTTAACTACAGCATCTCCCTCTTACATAGTTTTTTTTTATAGGCCTATGCTTTTTTCTGTTTTCATCACAACCACAAAACACTTCAGTGCTTTAATTTCTCTTTATAAGGAATTTCCTCCTTCTACATAGACATTCTCTTTGAAAGGTAGGAGAAAGACAATTGAAAATTTTTTAAGCGGAGGAGTTATTTTTGTCTTTTATTAGCTATAAAGACGATTAAAATATTTACCGGTAATTAAATTGATAGCAAAAATTCCACTTTACAAGTTAAACATTCACTTTTGTTTATCTTCTCTTTCTTCTTCCCTTCACCACACTCTGCTGATACTTTTTTGTGTCCACTTCATTCCCTGTCTTTCCCCACCAACATGTTTTTGTTCTCCTCCCTGTCATTTTTATGACTTTTTGTGCTGTCAAATACTAAACTGCTTGTTAGCATGCAAAAATTATGGTCTTAAAAAAAAAAAAAAAAATTCAGATTCCATGCCAGACATTCATTCTTAGTTTCCTGATCCTGCAAACCCTTTTGCATGTGCTTAATTTTGTTACTGAGAGTTGTAAAATTTCAATGGGGCTACATAATAACAAAATTAAGCACATGCATAGGGGTTTGCAGGATTGGGCCTTAGCTTTTAAAGGGAGCCATATGCCCAGTCCTTCATATCCACAGGCTTTGCTGAAATATAACCAAAATTCCTTTATGACCTGATCCAAGGTCCATTGATTTAAATGGAAGATTCCAACTGCCTTGAGTGGCCTTTGGATGAAGCCACGTATGCATATATTTGAGTATGTGGTGTGTGGTTTTTTTTTTTTTTTTTTTTTTTTTTTTTCATGGATAAGGGTCGAGGCGGCTTTGCTGAAAGGAATGCAGCCTGTGGTCGGATGATCTGTGATGTGGAAATTTCAGCAAAGGAATTAATTCGCTGCAAGAGCTACCATTTATCTGAATTGGTCCATCAGATTTTGAAAACCGAGAGGATAACAATTCCACCAGAAGAGATAAGAAATATGTACAGGTATAATGCTCAGTTTTTTTTTATGAAGTTCTGTGTTGGGGAATGGAGCAGCATTTAGTTTTATTTAGTTTGTCTATATAGCAGAGTGCTAATACTTAGTGTTTTTCATCTTAAAAAGTATTTTCCAAACACTGTTTCTCAGAACAGTGCTGCTGATCATGGCTTACTTCATTCAAATAGAGATACATTGTGAAAATGTTACTTTAGGTACATTGTTTAGTCTACTAATATTGAATTACTATTTGCAACTAAATGAGTTTGCTTCATAATTTGGCACAGGTACACTGCAGAGATCTTAGAGCCATGATACAGAATTTAGGCCTACTCTTCTGCAAAATTCATACTGACCTGTTTTAGGTTTAAACTTGCCATTCTCCCTCTTTCTTCCCAGTGATTCGTCTCACTTACTGTACATGCTGGAGAACACCTGGACAGATGCCAGATTCATTCTGCAAATCATGTGTGAGCTGAATGTTCTTCCGCTAGCACTGCAGATTACAAACATCTCTGGGAATGTTATGGTAATTTGTTTTCTTTCCCTTCACCTAAAAAGCAACTATTGCCTTGTGCTTTCTGTGTTTGGTATGATTAATGCCTAGTCTGAGTCGGTGCTTGTAAATTCCTTAACTATGCACAGTGAAGAGTGTGCATCCTTTGTCCTTCAAAGAGATGAAAACTATTAGTTGGAGTACATTCAAATTCAGATGACCTCCATAGGATTTTTTTCCTCTGACATTAGAGAGTTTGTACTACGAAAGTATTTTAGGTGAAAATGGACAGATGGTTGAATCATTTGGTAGACTTGTTTACATATGGTGCAAAATCCCCACAAACAAAATTACATAAACCTGAAAATGGATATTTACCTTGTTTAAAAAAAAAAAAAAAAGCATATGTGAGAAGACGGTATCTGGTTGAAATCTGTCTTAATTCATTTTTGTGCATCAGTATTTTGCTTTCTCTAGTTTGTTTTGAATTCTTCTGTTTTTTTTCCCCCATAGTCAAGGACAATGATGGGTGGGCGATCGGAGCGTAATGAGTTCCTGCTACTTCATGCTTTTTACGAGAGAGACTATATTGTACCTGACAAGCAAGTTTTTAAAAAGCCTCAGCAGAAGCTGGTGGGTCCCAAATATGTTCTTGTTTTGACTTGCTGCTTCCATGATTTTTTTTTAGATAAATTCTTGTAAAATCACTAATATCTTTTCCTTTGCACATCATTTTCTTTACGAAAACATGAAAAAGTAATTATCTCCAATCACAGGGATAGTTTATGGTCAGATCAAGAAGAACTTTTCCCAAGATATTATAACAGCTTATGTCATAAGTGTGAAGTGAAAAGCCTGTGATTTAAAGGGACACTGTCAACTTGAAAAAACACATTGCTGACTGAAGTTTTTTACCTACTATAATTACAGGAGCACTTTACTTCTTTCAAGCTCAGTAATCTTATCAAATATTTTTTCAGGTTTTTTTGTGTTTAATTTGTACATTTAATGGTATTTGGTATATAGTCAGTTCCTTTATTTTTCTGTGAACTAGTCAGTTTCTCCCTTCTTGAAAAGACCTTTATAGATTCCAATAAGGTTTTTAGAATAAACTTCTTTAATATTTTCTTCACATATGTGTCCCACTATAGGTGTGCAAATGTGACCAGTGTCTCAGTGGGGGCCAGCTATGGTCACTCAATTAGGGTGAACTGCAAAGAATGGGGCAGACAGTCAGTTACCATAAAGCTGGTGGATATTCCAATACTTAGATTTACCAAGCCAGCATAAAACAGTTTCTTTATTAGCTTACTGGTTACTCAGAAGTCCAAACAACACAGTTCCCTTAAAGTGATCCAGCCTCGGGCCTCCATTCAGGTACCCCCATCAAATATGATGATTTCTGAAAATTTTATTTCATCATAAAAAAGAAAAAGTTCTACCAATCCCAAAGGATCGAACACATTAATGAATGTTTCAGATCTTACCCAAATACACACTACAGCCAGTTCTTATTAACTAAACTAAAATTTCTTAAAATACAAAAGAGAGTATGATTAAAAGATCAATATACATACAGACATGAGTTCAGTTCATTTAGGTGCAGATTCATAGCAGAGATGGTGAGCTTTGTAGTTGCAAAGAGTTTTTAGAAATAGTTCATAGGTTATAGTCCAATGTCCAAATATCCTATTCAGGGGGTACCAGCATAACTGGGACCTCAGTCTCATGACTCAAACTTCCCCTGATGAAGCCTAAGCAGATCTGAGATGACAGAATCAGGACCCAAGGTTCTTTTATACAATTTTATGTTCTCTTTGACAAGTTGGAGTTCCTCAGGGAAGGAAAGGTAATGAGGATGACTTTGAAGGAGGTCCGTCATCAGTACTTAGCTATAGAATTAACATAAGGCCCTTTGCTTCTTCCTCCACCGTTCACAGATTATTTGCTATACATTTCAAAGAGAGATGAATACCAAAATATCCCATGTTTACAATTCATTTAAATGCTAGGATGTTCTTTTGACCTCTGATCAGAATACAGCATAGAAAGGGACTGTTGATTACATTGTTGACCCTACTCATACATATGTAAATACACAAAAACACAAACATTATCTCCCCACATGTCTTTTTGAGGGTTATTTATTTGGCAGGATGTTTAATCCTTTCTAGCCACGTGTCACAGCAAGACTGGATTTTTCTTGACTAGCGGGTTACAGGGGTGCACATGTACCCGGTGCTCCTCATTCTTAGAAGGTTTGGAGTTTAGCTTGAGCTAAGTCTAGTAGGTTGGACATCAGCTAGATTCCTGCTTATTACATGTGGAAGTTTGAGGGCTAATCCTCCTCAAAGACTCACATAGCAAGTGCCTATTTTGCCTGGGAGAGTCCCATATCCCTAGCAGGTGCTTGGTCTGCCTATCTTTCTCTGCAACAACTTCAAGTCGCAAGATGTGAGGCTGAAGCTCTTTCTTGTGGAATGATCCATGAAGGTGGCATTAGCTCCAGAAGAGCTATGCTTCAGGACCTGTCTAATGGGCAGGCCTGTGTTGTCCAGTGGTCCCTCAGGCAGATAGGTATCTTCAAAGATATCAGTAGGGAAATTGACACTGGGGCATCAAAAAGGGCTGCTCTAAACAATGGGGTAGGAGCTCAGGAAGGAGCACAGTGTCCTCACACAAAGAGAGGCACAGGAAAAAGTTGTTGTGTGATAAGCCCACCAAGTCTGATATGGTGCCAAGCATGAGCAGAAAGGAGCAAACTGTCGTGCAACTCGCTCTGTTCATACTGGGTCTGGTAGTGGAAGCACCCATGTCAACTCCAGCATCAGGAGAACAGATTCAGACTATACCAGGGACATTCTCGGTGCTGAGATGCCCAACAGCAGCAGTCACTTTCATGGTTTGATTATAATCAGTTTCACTTTCTCCCTTACTTGCACTACTACACTGAGGCAATGTTTAATTCATAAAAAAAATTCTTATCAGAATAAAAAAAAATGCAAGCATTGCTATTGATCTAAAGTGTGTTGTTTTTTTTTAAAAACACTATTTTCGTAAACTGGATTTTGGGCTTAAATTAATTCAGTAATATTCTTTTAAAATAACTTCACTTTCTCTCCACAATTTGGTGTCAGACTGTGCCACACAACATAGACTAGTGCTCTGTTCCATGGTGACGATTCCTAAAAGACTGTGTAATCTTTTGTGATCAGTCTCTTCCCAGAGCAGTGCAATTTTGTGATGGAAAGAGCCTTAATCAGGATATTAATCAAAATATTCATGTAGTAGATGTCTGTTAGAAAAAACTCCATTCTTATCCCATTCATTCCAATTTTTCTTTTTCTTTTGTAAATTAAGACTTCTAAATTAGAAACTTGATATTATTTTAAAAAGAGGCTAGATGTCAGAATTTTTTATGCCAAATACAGGTGGATGAAGATGAAGGTGTTGAAGATCAGAATAAATCCAAGATAGGGAGAAAGAAGGCAGCATATGCTGGGGGTCTAGTCTTGGATCCGAAAGTGGGTAAGATTTGGCAATTTTACTGCTCATAACAGTGTATCAGGTCATAAATGTGAAGGTTAGCTCCAGCTAAACTAAAATGCTGTTACATTGCTGTTTGTTCAAAAAGTTTCAAAGCAAAAGGCAGAGAAAATCCCCAAGCCCCTTGTATATGAAAGGAAAAAAATTCAGAATAATGATTATTAGAAAGGCCAGAATCTTGAGAAGGTGGGGGGAGGGGGAGAAGCAATGTAGCACAACTTTCTTGTAAGGATATAGATGCAGAAGTAACTTTATATATGTGCTTTCCATTTTGGGAACAAACAGGAAAAAAAGCTTAATTTTGTTTGCCAGTAGAGTAGTATATCTTTCATGCAGCATCAGGGAGAAATTAGGGTTTTTTGTGTTTAGATTGTGTATAGCATATTTTGCTAATGGACGCTTAAGGTTTTCTTAGTTTCTCCTATATATGGTGATAACTGTACAAAAGCATCCTACAGTAATACAGAAGCTATCTGTTTAACCCTGGCAAGTTAAGAGGGGTTAGATCGTTCCACTTCTGACATTCATTAATCACTGGCTAATAGCACATCTGAACCTTTTCTTAGGACTGTTGTTTGGACACATCACATAGTGCACTGGTCTCTGAATCCAAGCTGCTTCTCAAGTTTGTAAAGAGCACAGTGTAGACTGGCAACACTCAGCTTAGTCTGGGTTCAGCCATGTAATATGTGAGTGGGGGTCACTTCTTTTCCGGCAAAAACTTATGACACTCACGGCCCTCTCCCAGATCTCCCCACTTCATTGTGTGAAGTCTTCTCCTCCCCCACCACAGATGCATCCATATTAGTCACATTTATTGTTTATAGTTACAGAATTGGGCCCTGAAACTCAATGGAAATCTTTCATTTGGCTTTAATGGGAGTTGGATCAGGTACCTAGTGGGGATGAATAATTATATGGATCCTCACACTGTATTTTTATTTCAGGTTTTTATGACACATTTATTTTGCTTCTGGACTTCAACAGCTTGTACCCTTCAATTATCCAGGAGTTCAACATATGTTTTACCACAGTGCAGAGAGAGTCATCAGATGCACAGAAGAGGGCAGAGGTTTGTGTGTGCTTTATTAATGTTCTGATTTGAGGTTCAAATCTTCAGTGTGTTTCATGTGAATTAAATTGTAACAGCATCCTGGCTGGAAACTGATCCTACATGCTTATCATTATCATCATCATTATTTTTACTTTTGGTAGCACTCATTATGTGCTAGGTGATTTCCAAACCCGCAAGGAGGACAATCGTTGCTGCAAGGAAGAACGCAATCTAGGGAATTGTCTTTTTGCTTCCAAGTTCCTTGAATGTGCTATCTGTATCTATTGCATCTACTTCCTTTCAATAATACTCATCATGCTTGCACCCCTGGCATGTTGTTCCATTCCTTATCCTCTCCCGTACAAGAGGATTTATGGAGGGCTTAGTCAATCCTGTCTCTCCTTCCTCTACAACTTCTTTTTTCTGCTGCTAAATCCCTTTTCTGTGCCCTGTCATCTCTCATCCAAACTAATGAAACGTGTTTTTTTTCCTCATCCCTGGCCTCCTTGCATTTCCTCTTGCATCTGTACAAAAGCAGTACAGAAATAAACTTCCAGTCTTGCCATTCTATCCTCCTCCCATGGGCTTCTTCTTGTCTTCACACTTCGGGTTCATGCTTCTAATCCTTCTCCCCTTTTAGTCACTCCACCACTCCACCTCTATCTACATCTGTTTTAATTTCTTCCTACAGTTCCTTGCAAGCTGCTTTTCTAAACTTGCCTTTTGTTTTCTCCTTCTGTGCTCATCTTTGCATATTTCCATATCAGTCCTTTTATGCTTGGAACTCCCTCCTTCCATTCAGCTGAACAAACACTCTCCTTATTCATGTTTCTCCTTATAAAACATTTCTTCTATGAAACCTTTCAATTGCAATTTACCAGATGAGGTTGGGGGAAATCCATACAGCTGTAAGATTGGACCTTCACTTGGTGTTTTATGTCTCTGAAGTGTATTGGCTGTCTGATGCAAAATGTATGCTCCATGGGGCATACTTCATTTTACGGTCCTGAACACCAAAAATGTTTAACTGGAGAATATGAATTGACTGGAGCCACCAGGGGTGTTTGACTGTCTTTGTGGTACTAAGTACTTGAGCTCCAGACTAACAGTATGCCTCTTCAGTTGGATTCAATGATGGAATATACAGTGTGTCAATTCAGGAAGCCTGTTCTGTGCCTGCTGTATTTGGGGGGGTGCAGGTAAAATGGATTGATTCAAATCAAAGCTATTTAAATCACAAATTTTTACTAATGATTTTAAATCATCAATTTTAACTAAAAAGTACAAATGCAAAACATGATTATCTTCCTAAAATAAGGTTGATTCTCATTGGTTGGTAACCATTAAAACATTGATTTGCAACTAAATATATCCTTCACGCTTCATTTGGTCCTTCTTTTTGCAATCAGGAGGATACACTATATATCTATATACAGTTATTTAAGCAGTTATATAGCTTAACTTGCATTTATTCACATGCTTAATTTTTATATTTGTATTACGTTAGAAAATGGTGAATCATGCATTTCTTATTTACTTGGTGCTTAACTTTTTACATGTGATCTGGGTGAAATTCTATTTAGGTGGCAATTCAGATTCAGTTAAAAATTCACAAAATCAGCATTTTAGTTTTTCTTTTTTAAAAAATAAATAAAACTACCTTAAATGTGCTGGATACATAAGAAAAAAGCTGATTTAAAACAGTTTTGCATTTAAAACCATGTCCTTCAAGATTTTACAACTAGGAGATCTGATCTTCTCACACCTAGGACTTATCTGCACAGCATCGGCGAAGCATGCCAGAGTGGGTGTAATTTGTAAAGGTCTAATATGTTGTGGTCTAACTGCCCCACGTCAACCCTGCTGACGTGCACTAAAAAGTACCTAGTTCACATTAATGGACTATGTTAACATGAACTTGGCACCTTCTGGAACACAACAGCAGAGTGTACCCAGGGCAGTTAGAGTGCTTTACAAATTGCACCCCTTTGGTGCACTTGTTGGTGCTCTATAGACAAGCCCTTGGTTTCTCTTCAGAGATTGGAAGAAGAAAACAAGCTTTTCTGCTTTTTCAATTCCCAGTTGGTTTCTTAAATTTGAGTGAGCTAGTTGTTGAATTGAACTAGTTGAATAAACTGAAATGAAGAAAAAAATTCTATTTGCACCCACAGAAGACGCTATGCTGTCAAAAGCTGGTTTAATACTTCAATAAACTCTGCTTAGCCAGTGACTTCAACCAGTTCAGTGGTGTGACTTTCTTTAAAACTTGCCAGCAAACACAGATTGTTTTTGGTTTTTATTGTAACTAATTTTAATGGACTATAATAAATTTAGGCTCTGACATGGGTTGTTAGTGTCAGATTTAATTTTCAGTAGGTTTATTTTTTAAGACTAAACCTGAATTTAATTTAAATTAAAAACTCATTTTTTTCTAAATTGTTCATTTTTTATCCACCCTGGCTGAGGGTGACTCTTGGTTGTCTTTTAGATCAGGATGAACTGTTAAATCAAACAACATAACATTTCTGAATGGTCCATCTTCAGCAATATCTCTTTAATTTCCTGGCTGTCGACATTTAGATATTTTTCTTTCTCCTTTTGTGGTGATAATTATACATAAGTGTCCTTTGTTAACATAGAAACTTTTGGTTAATTCTTCTCAAGTTAATAAGGACTGTATCGTTCCACTTCTGACACTTTTGTTTCATAGGCTAATGCCTGATTAATTGAAGCCTATGAAAGTGGTTGTAGTTTTGCCACCATGTTCACATGCAGGCACAGTTCCAAAGTTGGAATCCTTTAAGGTTTATATCTGTACAATTATGTACATCTCTTAATTTGGAGTGTTTGGATCCAAAGAAAATCCATGGGCATATAGCAGAAAGTATTTGTAAATATGTAAACCACTGCACAGTAGGTACCCTGCCCCAAAGGGGCCAATAACGACGAGAAGTTTGTTGGTAAAGGCTGTCCTTGACTTTACATATTGGTCTGTAACTTGCAAAGCCAGGCATTGTTTTCTTAATTATAAATCCCTGAAACGGTAAGAGTGCTTTTTTCCCTGATAGGTGTATTCGGAAACTTCAGGTAAATGGGAATGGGATGGCAGTGGAATGGGTTACCTAGAGAGGTGGTGGAATCTCCTTCCTTAGAGGTTTTTAAGGTCAGGCTTGACAAAGCCCTGGCTGGGATGATTTAGTTGGGGTTGGTCCTGCTTTGAGCAGGGGGTTGGATTAGATGATCTCCTGAGGTCCCTTCCAATCCTGATATTCTATTTTCTGATTTAAATACATTCTTTTGGCTCTTAGCTGTAAACAATAATATATATAAAACTGCTCTTTTCTGAAAAGTGTTTGCAAAGGCCCCCACTGTTTGTGATCGTTTTTGTCCCTGCTCTAATTTCATATTAGCAGTATTGCCTGAGAACACAATTTTTAAACAAATATCCATCCCCTTTCAAAGCTCAAAGGAATAACATTGAAAATAGAGTGTATTTTTGTGCTTAAATTCCAAATGTGGACACAGTTATCACACTGAAATTGAGGTGTAAAATGATGTATGTGTCTTTCTGATATTCTTTATTTATTAAAAATGTATGCGCTTGGAAAGGGGAGAGGAATCACTTGTGGGAGTTCTCATTATGGCTTGTATTGGCAAAGCATTCAAGTTAGAATAACTCCCTTTGTACACAGCTTAAATGAGAAGCCATGTTGCTTGTCATTGTCCTTCTTTCAGAAGCAAATTCTGAGGTGGTGTGAGAATCAGGAAGGCAATATCATACAAAATAACATAATGCTCATAACCATTTCCAATAACATTTAAATATGAAAGTCAAAAATTACTCACCTGAGAAGCAACATGTGAAATAGTCACCCCTCCAGATGCTGCCTTCCAGGCTTCACACTTAATATTATCTAACTCTTTCACCTGGAGATTTAGGGCTTGTTTATGCAAACGGTACATGGCAAGCTGGGATGTAAATCTAGCTTGCACTAGTCTGCTGTTCACGAATTATCTGTCTGGATCCTGCTCCTGTGTCAAAGTGAAGTAGATCAAAGTGTGCTATGGAACTTTTAGGGTGCAGCAGCAGGATTCACATGAACAGTTAGTGCGTGGCAAGCTAGTGTGAGGTAGATTTACACCCCACCTTGCCAAAAACTAAGTTTTCTTATAGACAAGCCCTTAGTCTGTCTTTCCTTCAAATAGAATTGGTATCTGAAATGCTTGTCCCTACGGCTCTGAAACAATTCATTTTTAACCCGTCTTCTTGCAGTGGTGCTTACATACCCCAGAAGGCTTTGGTTTCTGTTCCTAGTGTGACATCTGAGAGCCAAGTCTTTTGGGGTGCATTAGAAGAGTTGCTAGTGTACTGGCAGTGAATAGACAAAAATAGACTTGCAAATTCTGGGTGTACTAGTGGTTCTGCAGCACCAAATTAATACAGCTGAAAGGCATGAAAACCACCTTCACTTCTGCTGTCTTGAACTGTGAGTGCAGTTCCCTTTTTACTCTGCAGAAATAAATAAACTAACTTTTTCACGTCCTTCTTGCTTGTTAATAGAGTAAAATCTACTTTTAAAGCAAATATTTGATAAACTAAATGATCATTTGACAGGATGGAGTACAAGAAGAAATTCCAGAACTACCAGATCCATCTCTAGAAATGGGAATTTTGCCTAAAGAGATCAGAAAGCTGGTGGAGAGAAGGCGACAAGTCAAGCAATTGATGAAACAGCCGGATTTAAATCCTGACCTCTATTTACAGGTGTGTCTTATGGAAGAGCTCCTCTGCCTTCACTATACCTTATTTAAGTCCATTGGTCAGACCACAGAAAAGGAGTGATTACTTTAATATTAAATGGAGGTTAGAAACAAATTGTAAGATGCTCACTTGTGGTTTAGAGAGGTGATAGATGTCAGAAATAGCTGTGAGTACTTGATAATATTGCATTCAACTTCTGTTTGGTGGTTATGGTGATTAATGTACTGGTTATATTCCTTTTCAGTATGATATCAGGCAGAAGGCTTTGAAGCTTACAGCTAATAGCATGTATGGCTGTCTGGGGTTTTCCTACAGTAGATTCTATGCCAAGCCTTTGGCTGCTTTGGTGACACACAAAGGGAGAGAGGTGAGTCATTAAATAGCTTTTTAAAACGGACAAGTTTGATGAATAAAAACCTTGATTTCATTCTTCTTTCTTTATGAAGTCTGTATTATTCTGTCTGTCTTCCCATCAGAACAAATGTTGCTTTTTTTGTTATTTTTAAAAACTGAGCAACCTAGCCACCGCATTTAACCTTCCATAAAACAGTATGAAAATATTTGGTTAGGAAATAAAATTTCAAGCTTCCAAGGGGTTATTGTGAATGGTTGGTGTGAGTGAGGCTAAAGTTTTAGTATCCTGGGGAAATATCTTGTATTTAAGATTCAGACACTTATTGTGCCAACTTCTTAAGTGAACTACAAGACAAATACAGTTTTGAACAAATTTATACCTGAATTAGTCTGCAGTCCATGAGTTCCACATGCTTTTTTTTATATTCTCGCTAGTCATACAAGACCTCTACCTCATTTTGGTTTGTTTGACCTTTTTAATACTCATATGTCTCTCTCTCTCTCTCTTTTTTAATAGGAAAGAAAGGTTTGCTTGCACATAGCTATTTAAAAAGGCCTGAGTTTTTCAGAATGAGCTATGTTTCATACCTATATATAATTATGGTAGAAACTGATGAAACTTACTATATCTTCTGTATTCTAGAGAGATCTGTGATAGGAAGGGTAGGCAGTAAATAGGTAAGGAGAAATGATAATGTTTTAATAAGTTATTTTTCCACAGACCTAGACTCAGTTCATTCTTTTAAAAAAAAAAACTCTTTTAATCATTCTTTGTGGTTAATGCTGCAATACCATAGCTAGAAAGGAGAGTGTCTTAAACCATTTGATGTGTTAACCTCTTGGTACCTAGGTTTTCGCCAGCCACTTAATGCTAATATAAATTGCATTACTGTTAGTAGCAGGAGCTGTGGGCTGTCTGTATCAAGAGGTTAATGAGAAAAAATAATTTCAGGAAAAGTCCTAGGGATCTAATTTAAAGTAACATATAAGATTTTTTTGAAATGTGATTAAATGGTATTTCTTATGATTATGCACCTGATGATACATGCATAGGTAAACAAGATGATATGAAATATCTCCAGGGAATGTATCTTGAATAGATGTAGATCAGATTTTGAAATGCTACATTTTACTGTGTTGTCAAACCATCCTGTAGTTGAGGGCTGCACACTAAATATATTTGCAGAAAGATTCGGTGTGAAAAACACAAACAAGGCTGGAAATTCATATAGTGTAAAGTACTGGAAAGCTGTCAATATTATTAACTTTTATTAATAGTATTTTGGTGAGATTGGGTTTAGCTGTGAGGACATATTAGAAGTAGGTTGGACCACGCAAGTGTGTTGTGCTGGCTAAAAACTCAAGGATCACACATTATTCTTTAAAAACTGTTTGAAATCATGTTGATGGGGCAGCAGTTACCTCGTATGCACACTTGGATTTAATGGCAAAAGAATTTCATGTGATGTGACAGAAATTCCTTCTATGAAGGGCAACATAGCTGTGCACATGAGAGGTGCAGCACATACACCAGGGATCGCAACCGTCGGCACGTGGCCCATCAGGGTAATCCGCTGGCGGGCTGTGAGACATTTTGTTTACGTTGCCCATCTGCAGGCCTGGGCCGCCCCCCCCAGCTCCCAGTGGCTGCGGTTTGCTGTTCCCGGCCAATGGGCCTTGTGCCGAAGGTTGCTGACCCCTGACATACACCATCAACGGAATCTCTGATTCAGATCCCATCTGACACAACTGTAATGACATGTTGGACACTCAGTACAGACTGGTACAACTGCAGGCATGTATAGGTTAGCTTTCAGTGGGAAAATTTGGGCAGCATGAATTTCATGCGTGTGATTCCAACAAATAAAATGTAATTTGTAAAGTGACTAGTGTAGTAATTGTAGTGGTTGTTCACTAGATGGCGATAGATACCTTGAGATCATTAAACAATTAAGACTTTCAATCTTGTCAATAAATGACTGTGACCATCCTTGAGTACACATCCTTTTAAATTGATCTTCTATGATTTTTAGTTTGTTTTTATGATATAGAATATCTATTGGGGTCGTTTCCATTTTAATCTGAAATATTGCCTAGTATCTCAAACCTATTTGTACAAGTTTTATATATTCTGTAAGAAGAAAAATACTTTCCGAAAAGGGAGAAAACGTATGAACACTGCTAAGTCAAATTTGGCCTTAAATGTTTATAAGCACAAGTGTGTGTTTGCTGAAACTGAAGACCAGTAGATATATTTTACAGGAATTATTTTTATAATCCAATGGGATTTAAAAAAACAACAATGGATTCTCTGCAGTATTTGCCATCCAAATGGGATGTTGTTGGGTTGGATTGTAGTACAGTGGTTCAGAAACTTTTACATAATGTGAACAAACCTTAATGAGTTTCATGGGCTACTTCTCTCGTGGTGACTACAGCAGTTGCTTGCATGGAAAAGTAATAGGAGAGTTTTTAATGTAATTTTAGCTGTCCTGTAATGTAATTTAGCAACTGGAAACAAG
The DNA here is from genome assembly GCF_013100865.1 of Trachemys scripta elegans. NCBI lineage: Eukaryota > Metazoa > Chordata > Testudines > Emydidae > Trachemys > Trachemys scripta. Next base: position 206,391,596 of record NC_048298.1, on the reverse strand, counting down.
GAGAGGCAGTACCACATGATCAACCATCTCTCTGCAGACCAGGGACAGTAAGTATAAGGTCACTTTTTTTTCCCAGCCTTTTTGACACATAGCCTTCCAGTGAAGAGTCAGATGTGTTTTGGCTTCTGTATTCACAAGTCCCTGGGAAGAAGGCTGTTTCTTGTGGGACAACAGAAGAGTTGCCAAGCTGCTGTCTGGGGCCAACTTGGTTGCCATTGGCTGTGACCCCAGATCAGTGATCTTTCCACATAGTGGCATCTCCTCCAGGACATTGTTCTTTACTGTTCCAATCAGTTCCCCAAATGACCCACTTTCTTGGCCGGAAAACTGGACCACAGAGGGGCAAAATTACTCTTCTTTCTTCCACCACAACTTATCTATAAGTTACAGAATTCATGTTGCAGTACATTAAGTGAAAGGATGAAGTTTGCCAGTCAGGTTAATTTCAAATTTTCTATTCAGATTTTTTAAATTAATTCTTTAGTGATAATTTGCCCAAATTCCAAGGCGCTGGTAGTCAAAGGGAGAAAAGATAGCATCTGCTTGTCACTAACTTCTGCGAAAGGAAGCTAGGGAGGAGGGGCAAGGGAAAGAAGAGAAAGTGAAATCAAAAAGCCCAAATAAGTTAATTGAAAAATAAAACAAAGGGAAGCAGGCATAGTACCTTACCTACTCTCTTCCTTTTCTGTCCCCTTTCTCTGAGCTCTGGCAGCAGGGAAATATAGGCTTCATTCCATTTCTCCTTGAGCATTGTTCAGCTGGGGAAGGTGATCAACATCTGTTGTTGCGTTCTGGGTCTCTGATCTATCTACATGTTTTGCCAGAGCTGATCTGAATGGGGCAGTTTGTCAGGCCTCCTTCCCCAAAATGTAGTGGGGGGGAGAGGGAAACAGATCCTCTTAAAATCTCATTAGTAGCTGCCTTTTTGGATGCCTTTGTGGATGCCATTCACACTCCCACTAGAGCTTTGACATCCAGTATGATTTTTGTGGAGGCATGCGACCTAGATACTTGAAGGCCCAAGCAGAAGAGTTCTTAGCTGATTCTAAATATTCAAATATTCAAATGTTCCACAAAAGCGCCTGCACCTCCTGGATAAGGAGTTGTTCATGAGAAGGATCCCTAAAGAGGGACGGGGAAGAAGAGGGGTGGGAAGGAAGACAGGAGCAGAACTGGAGAGACTATCCCACTTCTACCGTATGGAGAACCCAGCGGTCCAAAGTTATTTGGGACCAAGCACAGTAGAAGTGGGACAGATGATTCAAGTAAGATGGGAAAGGATCCTGAACTGAGGCTGGTGCACACTTCTCAGGTGCCCCTTCAAAGGCCTGCTTGGAACCCGACGATGGCTTAGTCAGACCCTGACCTTGCCCAGGTGGGGGGTGGGAAGGCTTGCGCCTGCCATTCCTGCCCCTTCTCCTATAGAAGTCCTGCCTCAGCCGAGGAGGATAGGAGCGCTGCTGCTACAGCTGAGACTTGAAATGTTTATGTTGGGTTGCTGGGGTTTCATGGATTTCATGGTAGCCCTGGAGTCATTTAGGCTACGCAAACAGACCTACCGAATCAAAAGCAGGTCCTGCATGATCTGTTGAACCTCAGGCGGGAGTCCCGAGGCCTGCAGCCATGAGCTATGCCTCATGGCTATAATGGAAGACAAGGTGCACACCACTGAGTCTTGCAGCGTCCAGTGAAGCCTGTAAAGAGGTCCATGCCACCGCCTTGCCCTCCTCCACTATCGCTCCAAAATCCTCCCTGGACTCTGTTGAAACCAGCTCCTTAAACTTGAGCATCGAGTTCCAGGAGTTGAAGCTAGTATCTACTCAGAATTGCCGGCTGGTTGGCAATCCTGAGTTGCAACCCCCACGTAAAATACTCTTTGCGCCCAAATAAATCTAGGCGCTTGGTATCCTTGGACATAGGCGCTGGGGCTTGTTGTCCCTGCCTCTCCTTTTCATTCACTGCAGCCACCACCAATGAGCAAGGCTGCGGGTGTGTGAAAAGCTATTTGCACCCCATAGACGGGACGATGTACTTCCTTCTCCACACCCTTCACGGTGGAAGGGATGGTGGCCGGGGTCTGCCAAATGGTCTTAGCATTGGCCAGTATTGTCTTGATGAGGGGTAGAAACACCCTCGATGGACTTTCCGGGGCCAGGATGTTGATCATCGGGTCCTTCGACGACTCTACCTCCTCGGCCTGCAAGCCCATATTTTGCGCCATCCTGTGAAGGAGGTTCCGGTGGGCACAGCTGTCTATGGGGGGCGGTCCAGAGACAGAGATGCCTGAGACCACCTCATCCGGGGAGGACGACAAGGAGGTTAATGGGCGAACAGGGTCCTCCTGACCCTCTTGGTCTCCAGGGGCCTCCTGTCCCGCCTCTCTGTCGGGGCCAACCATGCCTGGATCAGGCTCAGAAACTGGAGTTGGTCCCAGGGAAGGTCAAGCAACCGGTACCTCCTCAGCATCCCTAGGGGTGGGACGACTTGCCGATACTGCCGGTACCCACAGTTCAGAGGTCACCGAAGGGGAACCTTTGGATTGGGTGCCCTGGGCTTGGTGGTACGCCCATGGGGTCCAAAATGGCCACTGTGCTGGTCCCTGCCACTGAACAGGCCATGGCCCTGCCCCCACCTCAGGCTTTCCATGGCCCAACTGATGCCAGCCCCACCCTGAGTATCTGGACCCCGTCTCAGAGTCCGAAGACAGGGACCGGAACCACGATGGCCAGGGCGGTACCGAGCGGAGCTGGACTGGGGAGTGGTGTCCGGGATGGATGGCAATTCCACCTCCTCAAATGACCTGGCTCAAGGAGTCCCCCTTGCAGAGCCCAAGTCAACAGTGCCAGCTCCAAAGTCTTCGGCCTTGGGTATTCCTCTTTGGAACACGCCCCATTGGAGCGGAGGTGCTGCGGGTGTCTCTCAGAGTCCTTCCACAGTGCCATTCCTACCATTGCCGCCAAGGCACTGTGCACTGATGAGCTCGGTGCTGGGTCTTGCCACGCCGATGTAGGTTGCAGTCTGAGTGCCACCTCCATAAGGAGCTGCTTGAGGCAAAAGTCTTGCTCCTTTTTTGTTCTGGGGCTAAACCCTTTACAAATTCTGCACTTGTCTGCTTGGCATGCTTCCCCCAGAGCCTTTCAGCAGGCGTCTTGGAGGTCACCCATTGGCACGGGCTTGTTGCAGGACTTGCAGGGCTTGAACCCCTGGGACTTAGGCATGCAAGACCCCGAAGGAGAACGCAGTCGGGGTGGAGGGTAAACCCTCCAGCCCAACAGCTAACTAACTACAATAACTAAGAACTAACTAAGAATTAAACAACTACAAAATACAAACAAACAGTCTGAATTGACCCTGCCCCTGTCCTGCATCAGGAGTTCTGGGAATGGGTGGATCTTGACCAGAGGGCAGACTGTTATTGACATAAGAACACAAGAACAACCATGCTGGGTCAGACCAATGATCCATCTAGCCCAGTATCCGATCTTCTGACAGTAGCCCTTGTCAGATGCTTCAGAAGGAATGAGCAGAACATAGGAAATAGGCAATTATTGAGTGATCCAACCCGTTGTCCACTCCCAGAGCATGGGGTGGCATCACTGACCATTTTGACTAACAGCGATTGATAGACCTATCCTCCATGAACTTATCGAATTCTTTTTTGAACCGTTATAGTTTCGGCCTTCACAACATCCCCAGCACTGAGTTCTACAGGCTGACTGTGCATTGTGTGAAGAAATATTTCCTTTTGTTTGTTTTAAACCTGCTGCCTATTAATTTTTATTGGCTGACCCTGCTTCTTGTTACATGAAGGAGTAAATAATGCTTCCTTATTCACTTTCTCCATATCATTCATGATTTAACAGACCTCTATAATATCCTTCCTTAGTCGTCTCTTTTCCAAGCTGAAAAGTTCCAGTTTTTTAAATCTCCCCTCATACTGAAGCTGTTCTATACCCCTAATCATTTTGTTGCCCTTCTCTATACCTTTTCCAATTCTAACACATCTTTTCTGAGATCGGACGACTAGAACTGCATGCAGTATTTAAGGCATCGGTATACCATGAATTTATATAGAATCAGAGGGTTAGGAAGGACCACAAAGGTCATCTAATGGCATTATGATATTTACTTTCTTACTGTCTATCCCTTTCCTATGGTTCCTAACATTCTGTTAGTTTTTTGAACTGTCGCTGCACACTGAGTAGATGTTTTCAGAGAACTATCCACAATGACTCCAAGATCTCTTGAGGTAACAACTAATTTAGATCCCGTCATTTTGCAACCGTTTGTTTTCCAATAAGCATTATTCTGCATTTATAAACACTGAATTTCATCTGCCATTTTGTTGCCCAGTCACCCAATTTTGCGAGATCTCTTTTTAACTCCTTGCAGTCTGCTTCAGACTTAGCTATCCTATGTAATTTTGTATCATTTGCAAATTTTGTCAGCTCACGGTTCACCCCTTTTCCCAGATCACTTATGAATACGTTGAACAGCACTGGTCCCAGTACAGATCCTTGGGGGACACCACTATTTACCTCTCTCCATTCTGAAAACTGACCATTTACTTCTACCCTTTGTTTCCTTTCTTTTAACCAAATATGGATCCATGAGAGGACTTTCCCTCTTATCCCATGACTACTTACTTTCCCTTAAGAGCCTTGGTGAAAGACCTCGTCAAAGGCTTTCTGAAAGTCCAAGTACACTATATCCACTGGATCCCCCTTATCCACGTTTGTTGACCCCCACAAAGAATTCTAATAGACTGCTGAGGCATATTTCCCTTTAAAAAAGCCATGCTGACCTTCCCCAACAAGTCGTGTTCATCTGTGTGTCTGATAATTCTGTTCTTTATTATAGTTTCAATCAATTTGCCTGGTACTAAAGTTAGGCTTAGCGATCTGTAATTGCCAGGATTGCCTCTGGAATCTTTTTTAAAAATTGGTTTCACATGAGCTATTCTCCAGTCACCTGGCACAGAAGCCGATTTCAGCGATAGGTTATATACCTAATTTAGTAATTCACCAATTTCATCTCTTAGTTCTTTCAGAACTCTTGGGTGAATACCATCTGGTTCTGGTGACATATTACTGTTAAATTTATCAATTTGTTCCAAAATCTCCTCTATTGACACCAAATCTGGAACAGTTCCTCAGATTTGTCACCTAAAAGAATGGTTCAGGTGTGGGAATCTCCCTCACATCCTCTGCAGTGAAGATCGATGCAGAGAATTCATTTAGCTTCTCTGCAATGGCCTTATCTTCCTTGAGTGTTCCGTTAGCTCATCAATCGTCCAGTGGCCACACCGATTGTTTGGCAGGTTTCCTGCTTCTAACCTACTTAGAATCTTGGGAACCAGAGGAATGGAAAGAAAGGCATATCTGAAACTGCTCCTCCACGACAGTAGGAGAGCACTGCCTTGGGCGTCGTGGCCTATGGCTCCCCGGAACAATATAGGGGGAATTTCTTGTTTGTTTGTGATGCAAAGTGGTCCCATAAAGGTGTGGCCCAGTGTGTGAAGATGTCTGTCAGAACAGAGTTATGGATTTCCCACTCGTAGCCCACCGAGAAATGCTTGCTGAGACTGTCTGCTAAGGAGCTGTGGATACCTGGGAGTTATGCTCCCTGGATGGTGGTGTGGTGTCTGACGCACCACTTCCAAAGCCTGACTACCTCCAGGCAAAGTGGGAGAGATCTCACACCTCCCCGTTTGTGTGTAGATCACGGTGGTGATATTGTCCAACATTACTTGGATGTGGAATGAGCAAATGAGTGGAAGGAAGGCAAGGCTAGTTGCCCACAGTTCCAGGATGCTGATATGCAGTCTGGCCTCAAATGTGCCCTTTGCAGTTTGACTGTTCAGGTGGGCACCCCAGCCCAGAACAGACATCTGTTACAATAGCAGCACTCGGAGTGGCAAAGGGAACTCCCACTCGTACCTTGTCTTGGTTTGACCTCCAACCAAAGATGACGATGATCCTGGTGGGACAGTCACCCTGGAGTTGATGTGGTATTTGTTGGGCAAGCAAACCAAATTGAGCCAGGCCTGGAAGCAACAGAGATGAAGCCTGGCAAACAGTGTCACATACTTACACGCTGCCATATGACCTAGCAGCAATGGGCACATCTGAACTGTAGTGCTTAGTCTGTGTGAAATGAAAAAAATTAGGGTTCCACATTGTCTGAAACCTTTCCAGGAGGAGGAAGGCTCTTGCAGAAACAGAACCCAACATTGCTGTGATAAAGTTTATTGCCCTTGTGGGGGATAAAATGGACTTTTCTCTGTTCATACAGACCCCCAGGGGTGTGAGGCTTTGAATGAGATATTAAATAGCCAACCCAGGAGCCAGTCATTAAGGTATGGAAAGACTGTGTAACCCTGATGACTTATCTGGGCCATCACCATGGAAAAACTTGGTGCTGTCACTAGTCTGAAGGGGAGTACGTGAAATTGGAATGCTCCCAGCCCACCATAAATCGTAGGAACCTTTTGTGGAAGAGGTTACTTTCTATATGAAAACATGTCCTTCCTGTCAAGAGCCACAAAACACATCCCTTCTTGAAGGGAGGAGATTGATGCCAACATGACCATCCTCGATTTCAACTTCTAAATGAAGACATTGAGTTACCAAAGGTCCTGAATGGGTCTCCACTCTCCATCTTTTGGGGGAGGAGGGGAAGACTAGGAAATATGATTAATAGAACCCTCTTCCTTGATATGAGGTGGGATACACTCTATTGCCTGTTGGTGCAATAGGGATTCTACTTCCTTTTGAAGACTTGCTTCATGAGAGTTGTCCCATAAAAGGGGCCGAGAAAGCAATTTGTGGGGAGGGAAAAAGATGAACTCTATGGAGTATCCCTGAAGGATAATCTCCAAGACCCAACTGTCCATTGCGATTAGCTCCCACTTGTGGGCAAACAAAATAAGACAGCCTCCAAAGACGATAGAAAGGGCAGGTGGCAACAGAGAATTGGTGAGCAGGTCTTGAGTAAAACGTCAAAAGTAGCTCCTAGTCGTGAGCTGGGAATGGGCCACAATTGTGATGGTACAGGGGGTTGAAAAGTGGAAACACTGAGTTTTAGGTCTCTTGCAGGGAGACTTGGCAGGATGCTGGTAGTAGAATGGATGAAGAGGAGGAGGAAGTGGTCTTGATTTATAGGTCTGACGCTTTCGTCTTGCGGCCAGTGTATAAATCCCCAGGGAGCTGATAGTAGACCTTGAGTCCTTTAATGAGTGAAGAGTCAGTTTCTCATTAAAGAGGCTGGACTCGTCAAAGGGAAGGTGTTGGATAATATTCTGCACCTCCCTGGAGAAGACCGAGGATTGCAACCACAAATTCCTCTCATAGCAATACCAGTGGCCAAGCTTCTGGATGCTGTATCTGCCACATCAACTGCAGCCACAAAAGCCATTTTCGCGATCCTCCTCTAGAAGGGAGAGGAACTGGGCTCTGTCCTCAAAGGAAAGTTTGTCCTGAAAAGCCCCCAGCCTGAAGTAGTTATTAAAGTCATACTTGGCTATCTGGGCCTGGTAATTGGCAAGTGCACAGAGGAGCAGACCTTTCTCCCCAGGAGATCCAGTCTCTTCAAGCCCTTGCCTGATGGGACATCCCTGAGGTACTGAGATCTATTATATTCTGTAGCGGCCTGCACCACCAGGGATTTGGGAGCAGGATGGGAGAACAGGAATTCAGCTCCCTTTGCCAGACCAAAATAGCAAAATAGCATTTCTCTGCTGCCTTAGGTGTGAGAGCGTTGGATGCTGGAATGTGCCAGACCAATCTCACTGGTTCCAATATGGCCTCATTAATTGTGAAAGCCACCTTACTTGGGCATTGAGGCTGCAAAATGTCCCACAGTCGATGGTTTGGGTCTTGGACTTCCTCCAGAGATATCTGGAGATCACTAGCCACACTTCGTAGTGAAGTCCTGGTATTGTCTATGGTCTTCTGGTGGGGGTGCCTCATCCAGGGAAGAGAGGCGATTTCCGACTGAACTATTGGTATCTGTGCTTCTAGTTGAATATCATCCTCTTCCTCCTACACTGACAGAACCAGTTGTTCGCACAAGGAGGAGGAGTGAAAAGGCTCCTGGGTGGTCCCAGATGTCTGGAATAGGGATCCTATGGGACCCCAATAGGGCCAGAAAGAGGGGACAACTATTGGAGGGGGACCCCATGGCCTGGGAGATCATTGGTCGCCTAGGCAGGTCATGTTCATAAATCCTAGATCACCTGTCCAGGCTTTATTCGGACTGTGGAGATGAAGGAGGGGTCAGATCATGCAGGACCTGCTTTTGATTCGGTAGGTCTGTTTGCGTAGCCTAAATGACTCCAGGGCTACCATGAAATCCATGAAACCCCAGCAACCCAACATAAACATTTCAAGTCTCAGCTGTAGCAGCAGCGCTCCTATCCTCCTCGGCTGAGGCAGGACTTCTATAGGAGAAGGGGCAGGAATGGCAGGCGCAAGCCTTCCCACCCCCCACCTGGGCAAGGTCAGGGTCTGACTAAGCCATCGTCGGGTTCCAAGCAGGCCTTTGAAGGGGCACCTGAGAAGTGTGCACCAGCCTCAGTTCAGGATCCTTTCCCATCTTACTTGAATCATCTGTCCCACTTCTACTGTGCTTGGTCCCAAATAACTTTGGACCGCTGGGTTCTCCATACGGTAGAAGTGGGATAGTCTCTCCAGTTCTGCTCCTGTCTTCCTTCCCACCCCTCTTCTTCCCCGTCCCTCTTTAGGGATCCTTCTCATGAACAACTCCTTATCCAGGAGGTGCAGGCGCTCCTCACCATGGGAGTGGTGGAGGAGGTTTCTCAGGAGCTCAGGGGCAAGGGATTCTATTCCTGATACTTCCTAATCCCCAAAGCCACATGGGGTCTCAGACCCATTCTAGATCTGTGAGGACTCACCAAGTTCATGGTAAAGTTGAAGTTCCACATGGTCTCCTTGGGCACCATTATTCCCTCTCTGGATCCGGGAGAGCCCTCAGCATAAAAGACGTGTACTTCCATAAAGCTATTCAGCCTACATGCAGGCGATTCCTACGCTTTGTGGTTGACCACAAACATCAATTTACAGTCCTCCCATTCGGCCTCTCAACAGCCCCCCCGAGTGTGCACCAAGTGCAGGTCAGTCGTGGCTGCTTTCCTCCATCGGAGGCAGGTGCAGGGTATACCCCTACTTCGACGACTGGCTGCCAGAGCCCTGATTCCAAGACATGACGGACATCATTCAAGGCCTCAGGCAATACGCAACCACTACCACAAGGGGATGCCTGACTCTCCTTGGCCACATGGCAGCCTGCACTTGCGTAAATTGGCATGTAGACTGAGGTCTCTACAGGCGTGGTTTGCTTCAGCCTATCGCCTGGGACGCAATGGCCTGAATTCAGTGGTCACAGTGCTGGGACAGGTGCTCGAGTCCCTTCAATGGTGGCTCAACCCTCAGACGATGTGAGAAAGAGTCCCCTTCAACAGCCCTCAGCCTTCCTTGTCCTTACTAATGGATGCGTCAGCTCTGGCATGGGGAGCACACTTGGGAGACCTCCAAACGCAGGGCCTTTGGTCGCAGGATGAGCTCTCCCTCCATATCAACATCAAGGAGCTGCCTTTCATGCGACTACCATGCCAGACCTTTCAGGCCCGACTACAAGATCAGTGCATGTCAGTTCTGACAACACCACTGCCATGTTTTACATCAACAAGCAGGGTGGAGCCCGGTCCTGTCCCCTATGTCGGGAAGCCCTCCGGCTGTGGGAGTTCTGCATAGCCCACTCCATTCACCTGGAAGCGTCCTATCTACCAGGAGTTCAGAACACGCTGGCGGACTGCCTCAGCCGGTCCTTCCGCAATCACGAGTGGTCCATCCGGCCAGATGTCATACACCTCATCTTCCAAAGGTGGGAGTTTCCCCAGGTCAACCTGTTTGCCACCACAGCAACAGAAAGTGACCAATGTTCTGCTCCTTCCAGCGACACAGCCCAGGCTCAATCACAGACTCATTCCTGCTATCCTGGGGAGGCCACTTGCTCTACGCCTTTTCCCCATTCCCTCTCGTGCACAAGCGCCTACTCAAGGTCCACATGGACAGGGCAGAGAATTCTGGTAGCCCCAGCGTGGCCTCAACAACATTGGTACATCATGCTCCTGGAATTGTAAGTGGATGCCCCGATCACATTGTCTCTCCTCCCCGACTTGATCACTCAGGACCACGGTCGTCTTCATCACCCCAACCTACAGTCCCTCCACATCACAGCTTGGCTGAACTCCAAGGAGCTTCTGTGCTCATAACAAGTAAGGGAGGTCCTCTTTGGCAGCAGGAAGCCCTCCACTAGAACCACATATCTCGCAAAGTGGAAAAGATTTACTTGTAGGTTTGACCAGCGTCGTACACCCTCTCTTCAGGTACCCGTACCTCTCAGGGTACCTTCTGCACCTGAAACAGCAAGGCCTGGCAGAGTCCTCCATAAAAGTACACCTCTTTATGTGGCTATCTTTGCCTTCCACCCAGGAGCATCTGGACGCTTGGTCTTTGCCAACCCAATGGTTGGTTGGTGCCTCAAGGGTCTGGAACTCCTACATCCTCAGATCACACATCCTGTCCCCACGTGGGACGTTAACCTGGTCCTCTCCAGGCTAATGGGGCCCCCATTTGAACCGCTAGCGACTTGCTCCCTTCTCTATCTGTTGTGGAAGTAGGTTTTCTGGTCGCCATTACATCAGCAAGGAGTATGTCTGAGTTAAAGGCCCTTACCTCAGACCAACCTCATATGGTTTTCCACAGGGATAAGGTGGAACTCAGGCCTCACCCGGTCTTTCTTCCTAAGATTGTGTCACACTTCCACACTAGTCGGGACATTTTCCTGCCTTTTTTTTTTTTATCCTAAGCCTCATGCCAGTAGCCATGAGCAGAGGCTGCACTCCCTGAACGTTCGGCGAGCACTAGCTTTTTACATCGAGCACATTAAGCCGTTCAGGAGGGTGAACCAGTTGTTCATGGTGGTGGCAGACCGGATGAAAGGACTCCTGTTCTCATCTCAAAGAATATCCTCCTGGATGACGTTATGTATCCGCACGTGCAACGAGCTGGCCAAAATACCAGCCCCGGCTCTTACGGCACACTCCACGAGGGCTCAGGCCTCATCGGTGGTGTTCCTGGCCCAGGTCCGGATACAAGAAATCTGCAGGGCAGCAACTTAGTCCTTGGTACATATGTTCACCTCTCATTACGCCATCATCTGGCATGCCAGAGATGATGCAGCTTTCAGCAGAGCGGCGCTCTAGTCAGCGATTCCATAACTCCGACCCCACTGGCTAGGTAAGGCTTGGGAGTCACCTAATTTGAATCAATATGAGCAATAACTCGAAGAAGAAAAACAGTTACTCACCTTCTCGTAACTGTTGTTCTTCAAGATGTGTTGCTCAAATCCATTCCAAACCTGCCCACCTTCCCCTCTGTCGGAGTAACCGGCAAGAAGGAACTGAGGAGGTGCCGGGTCGGCAGGGTCATATATTGAGCGCCATGAAGGCACCACTCCAGGGGGCTCCACAGCCGACCCAACGGGTGCTGCTAGGGGAAAAACTTTCCAATGACTGTGCACGTCCTTCAGCATGTCCTTCAAAGGATCCTCCTCATCCCCACCTCCAGATTTCTGTGGGGGTCTTTCACAGCTCTGTCTGTGTATACCTGATCTGTGGGTAATCTCAGCTACAACACAAGTTTAACTACTATCTGATGACTCAGATCTACCTCTCTAATCTAGACCTGTGTCCTTCTGTCCAATTTAAAATCTCAGCCTGCCTCACTGATATCTCCTCATGGATCTGAAGTCATCAGTTCAAGTGCAACATATCTAAAACAGCTCCTGTTCACACACTCTCCTTCCCCCCCACATTCTCAATTGCTTTCCCTTACCTCAATTCCTGTGGAGAACTCCGACATTCTGCCTGTCACTCAGGCACATAACCTGGGTGTCATTTTTGACTTAAACGTCTCCCTAGGTTCTCGCATCCAGGTTATATGTAAATTTTGCAGATTCTTTCTGCATAGCATCTCTAAGGTGTGGCCTTCCTGTCCATCTACACAGCTAAAACTCTTGTCCAAGTTGTCATAATCTCTCATCTTGATTACTGCAATATGCTTTTCTCTGGGCTTGACACATACAATCCTGCCCAGCTCAGAATCCTTCAGAACACTACTGCATAGATTTTCATAATCTGTTGCTTTGACCATGTCACCCCTATCTCTGCATCCCTCCACTGGCTCACTCTTCTGTATCATATCAAACAAACTACTTTTGTTTTGTTTTTACTGTCAAAGCCCTCCATGACCTATTTCCCCCCCCAACCCTGTCTCATTCAGTATTGAAAGTTTGACTCCCATCTCCGATAGACCCATGATGCCAGACTCCATTGCCCAGTAAAACCTCCAAATAAGCACCTTTGTGTTTTCTCCGATGCTGCCCTTAGCCTTGGAAGATTCTCCCTGTAAACATTCGCAAAACTAATGCATTATCCTCCTCCAAATCTCTGCTTAAAAAATCTCCTCTGCCATGAAGCCTACAAAAAATAGACAATGGTTAAGCTCCTGCTGTGCTGAGACCACTGCCAATCATGCTGACCCATATTGTTTACTTGTACTCTCCTATTTGCCTTTATCTACTTGTCTCTTGTCTTACTGTAAGCTTTTGTTTTCTTGTTCTGTGTTTGTACAATGCTTGTTCCATGACTGGTGGAGCGGTGGGGGTAATAAACCAGTTTTATTGTAGGGGTGAAATGAGTGGGTTCCTTACTGATGTATTCTTCCTGGGTTAGAGCTAGCTATTCTTGTATGCTTTCCCTTCAGTTCTTCCCTGTAAGAGGTCCGGACTCACCCCTGCGGTGCCTCCTACTGGTCGTCCAGGGAATTAGCTCACCAGCCTCTGGAGCGCCCTCTGCAGGCCTTGTCCTCTACTGGCGCCCGGGGCCCTCCCAGGACCTGGTGCCCCTATTACTGGGATGCTGCCCCTTGGCAGTACCCCACAGATCTGGGTCTCCCCTCCCTGGGGAACACCCACCCACTATCCCCACCTTGCCTCAGCACTAGGCCACTGCCAGTCACCAACTAGCCCCCGCTCCCTGGGGCAGACTGCAGTATAGGCCACTCATCACTGGCAAGGGGGGTTTGAACCTGCTGCCTTGGCCTAGCCCTGGACTGCCCTCTGCAACCCCCAGTACTCCTTGGCCTACTACTAGGCCGCAGCCTGGGGCTTTCCAGGCTGGAGCTCCTCAGCCTTTCCCCAGCCCTGCTCCACTCAGGTACTCTTTGTCTAGCTCCCTGCAGCCAGGCTCTTCTCTCTCTGCCTTCAGAGAGAGACTACTGAGCTCCTGGCTCCCAGCCTCTTATATAGGGCCAGCTGAGGCCTGATTGGGGCGTGGCCCCAGCTGCAGCCACTTCCCCCAATCAGTTCAGCCTTCACACTGCATGTTTCCTTCCACTTCGTTTCCTCTGTTGTGTGCTGTTTCCATCTTGGTACTTAAATGTGTTGCTCATCAAATTCATAGAACCACCATCTGAACCATTGTCAAGGCATTTTCCAGCACTGTTTCTCTCATTGAAGATTGCTTTTCTGATGGTGATTGCATCAGAGATTGCCTCTAAGATTTGGACGGTAATGGCTGACTCTTTGTATATGGTGGTCTGTAACAATAAGTGGTGCTATGCCTACCCAAAACATTCTTATGAAAGCTGTCTCTGATTTTTCACTAGCTAATTGGCCTACCTGCTTCCATTGTTCTTCATGCCTCATTCAGTACTTTGTTAGGCTATGCTATATTGCGTAGCTCTAAAGACGGCTTTCAGTTACTCTCTAAACTGAGGTTAGCTGTTCTTTTAAATTACGTACATTATTCATAGTGCAAGGGTTTAAAGATAAGGATCTATCAGTGTCTATCCAGAGAATGTCCAAGAAACTCAAATTGAGCATATTCTCGCTATTGGGCTAATGGGAATTCCAGAAAATAAAATCGGGTGAAGAGACATATTCCACCAAGCATAAAAGAGACATGCATTTGAGGCTAAGAAAAATATTTCTAATGTAGAGATGTGCAAGGCTGCAACCTGTAGTTCAGTCCACACCTGTACACAGATTTATGCCGTCTAGAGTAATTACTTCTAGATAAGGTGCTCCATTTGGGAAATCATTACTGCAATTGTTCAATTTGAGGCTCCTAGATCTTACCACCTTTTGGATCTAGGGACTGCTTGTTAATGATCAGAGGTGAAATCCTAGGGCAGAACTTCCACTGACTTCACTAGGGCTGGGATTTCAACCTAGGAGAATGAATGAATATGTGTGGTACGGCAAAGAAGAACCAAAGTTACTCTGGTAACTTTCTCTTAGCTTTTTTGACTGCAGCGGCAGTCAAAAAAGCTAACCATGTTAGGAACAATTAGGAAAGGGATAGATAAGAGAAAATATCAGAAAGCCACTATATAAATCCATGGTATGCCCACACCTTGAATATTGCATGCAGTTCTGGTTGCCCCATCTCAAAACAGATATTAGAATTGGAAAAAGTACAGAGAAGGGCGACAGAAATGATCAGGGTATTGAACAGCTTCCATATGAGAAGAGATTAAAAAGGTGGGCTGGGGGGGGGGGGGGGGGGGGGGGGAAGAGCTGCCATAGGGGGGGGGGTTAAGGGGGGGGGGGGGGGGGGGGGGGGGGGGGGAGGGAACGACACGACTGATCAGCTTAGAAAAGAGATGACTAAGGAGGGATAGGATACAGGTCTGTAAAAACATGAATGGTGTGGAGAAAGCGGTATTTACCCTTTCACATAACAAAAGAAGCAGGGATAACCCAATGATATTAATAGTCATTAGGTTTAAAATCGACAAAAGGAAGTATTTTTTCACACAACACACCATCAACCTGCGGAACTTGTTGCCAGAATGTATTGTGAAAGCTAAAAGTATAACTGGGTTCAAAAAAGAATGAGAAGTTCATGGAGGATAGGTCAATCAATGACTGTTAGCCAAGATTGTCAGAAACACAACCCCTGCTCTGGATGTCCCTAAATCTCCAACTGCCAGAAGCTGAGACAGGATAGATGTTTCAATATTTGCCCTGTTCTATACATTTCCTCTGAAGCTTCGCATTGGCCAATGTTGGAAGACCGGATACTGGGCTAAATGGACCATTGGCCTTCCCTTTGTGGCCATTCTTATATGCTTAAGAAACCATTCTTTTTATATATTTTCTCTTAATCATTGATGGAACATTAACATATTTCTGAAGAGAACCCAGTTTGCATCTTTGTTGGTATTAGGGAATGCCAAAGATGGCAGGTTTTTATAAACATTTATTTTTAATTTGAAAGATTTAAAAACCAAAATAAAACTCCCCTTTGTTTGTGAGAGTAACTTTTTGGATTCATTCTTTTCTCAAATTGGCTCCGGTATAAAAGTTCCTTTTTAAACTTCTTTTTTATTCTTTTTTCAATCAGAAATGATTTAGTAATGGGCTTGCAGTAGTTTGAGGCAAAATCTGACATTTGACTAACTATATGACTGGAGCTCAAGAATTCTTTTTAGCATAGTCTGACGTCTGTCTTGTGGAAGACATGTTGTTGCTGATCTAGATAACTCCCATTGAAGTAAATGGCAAAACTCCCATTGACGGTCACGATTGTGACCCTGATGTCTGGAAGTGCCTCTGTGAATTCCACAAGCCACAGCTCAGTGACAGTTGATATTTTGGCTTTCGTGCCTGGGTTTCTTTAACCCATTCCCTTTCCAGATCTGCCTGCAGTTTAGTTTACGCATTCTGTTACCCTATCCTAAGCAAGTATCTTCTGGAAAATCTATAAGAAAAAGCTTTTATTGATCAGTTTCTTTAAACTTAATCTTAGCAAATTTAGTATGTATATAAACTTTAAACAAAAAAGGAATGTACATTTTTCTTACATGAATAATTGCATATTTTAACCTTACTGTTAAAGGTAGCCAAACCTGAGCTAAACAAAAATTGGTTGGAGGGTGCACCTAGACTTAAATCCTGAATGAAAAGGTTTGATTGGAGAACAGTTTTTTGAGCTGACTTACAATTGTCCATCCAGTGTTTTGTATCAGTGTTGGGATATACTATCGTGTATCATAGAAGTTAGAGATGGAAAAAGACCTCTAATGTTATGTTATGTCTCCCAGATGTATAAAGTTTATCAATACCGATACAAATGTCATAAAATACATGAATTTTATGCCAGAAGACTCTTCCTGCCTTTAAAAAAATGCTTTTATTTTCCAATCCCATTGAAGTAAATTTTTTATAAACATTTATTTTTATTTTGAAAGATTTAAAAATCAAAATCCCCCTCCCCCCCCCAACACACACTTTGCATGAGTAACATGTTATTTGACAGGTGTTCTGAAGCTCCACATTTTGGCATTGGTCCAGGGTGACAGAGCAGTAATGACATAGAAACTGCCATTCCTTCCTTGTTAAGGGTTTGGAAGAAGACTGTGAAGTTATTAACTACTATTCACCTCTAGGCAGATTGCAAGAAAACCAGTATGGGGTCTAATTGGCTGAGATTACCTGCTTTATATAGGTTTTTTAAAAATTCCCTTATGTTCTCTTTCATGGCTCCCACCATTTTCTTCTTCCCTTGTTTTTCCCTACTGTACTAGGTGGTTACTTGGGAGCTTGGAGTGAGAGATCATGTTCCTGCCTCTGTGTGGTGTGATTAGCACAGTTATTTAAATCTTATCTGGAACCCGTTTACTGTGTCTGTCACTTTTGTTGTTTTTAGTTCTGTGGAAGTAGTTTTATGTAAACCATGGAACACTAACTTGTGGTTTGTAATAAGATGCATTTGAATTAAGGGAACTGACACCCTTTGTCATAGAATAAAAATGTCTTGGTGAATGAAGGGCTGAGAAATAAAAAAGCTGTCACTTAAAACTGTATTAATAGATGAATATTTCTGTGTACACAGAAATGGCATTAGCTGTGATACTGCACCTATAGGAAACTTCTTCCTACCATCTCTACCAAGGAGCAGTGCAAAGTTCAGTGGAAATCTGATGCATGTGAAAGTCATTCCTCTTGCTTGCAAACTATTTGGTAAATTGAGCCAATATGTTTTTTTTCAATATTTTATTTTGACAGTAGGCAGTACTTTCCAACGATTTACCAGAATATACAGCTGTCTTCTGAGGGTTGGGGGTGGGCCACCTTGTCATTGTAGGTCATCATTTTTCTCTGCTTAAATTCCTACCCTACTTTCCATCTCACGTTATCGTGTATGTGACATGCTCCCACTATGCCACTAGGAGGTACTCATAGGTTATATCGATTTGTCTGCTTGAAGAAATGATTATGATTGCTTCTATACTCCATTCCCCACTGGCCCAGGGAAATGGAAATTCCTTGGACTTCGCAGCCTTGTGAGAGATTCCTTTTTAAATTTTGGTTTATTGTATGGCTACACTGAAAATAGAGTATCTGTATTTGCCTGTAAAGGGAAAAATATGGAAAAACTCTCTCTGGCAGTAGCTTTTGCTATCTGGTCATGTGGGGCTTGAATAATCTTCAAATGTGCGAATAATCAAATGAACAGCTCCCCAAAAAGTCTTCTGCTCTTTAATCTGTGAGCACGTCATCTAGATTTTTTCCCCCAGATAAATAGGAAGATGCACCTATGACAGGCTGACCAAGGGAAGATTAATAAATTATGGTTTCTATTTGTGTGTCTCAGTTTTCAGCATGGAGTGTGATCCTGTGTCACTTTGCACTGTTGTAAATACTGTGTTAAATTATAGCAAACTGAGGGGAGTTTTTTGGTGGTGCTTTTTAAGGAAGCTGTTTGATTTGTTGCCAGGGATTCCTGAGCCCACTAGTAATAGTTTTAGGTATCCTATTCCTTCTCTGAAAATCAATGCCAATTTTGGACTGTGCAGCTGTCCCAGTTTCCTTTTCACTAATTTTCACAGTTGGAATAGATTTTTTTTATTTTTAGTTGAAGTTGTATTGTATTAGTTTAATTCAAGCATAGCAGTTTCATTTTCCCATTGCCTCTACCTTTATTTAAAAAAAAAAAAGGCAAAAGTGATGTTTCCACATTCTCTAATACTTTAGAATATACCTGGATATAGGAAAGCATGATAGGGATGGTATTTATCTGACTATTCCAGAAATGATCCTTCTGTTCTTTTGTACTGTACTATGTACTTTTTTGGCTCAGCTGGCCTGCATAATAAGGGAGAGCCTCTTTGCTAAGCCAGGCAATTTCTTTTTGCTGTGAGGAGCATCTAAGGCATGCATGAGAGTAGATTATCACAATTATCAAGTATCGGTACTGACTTGGTATTTGTCCCTGGCCTTTTCTCTGTTAACTTAAGGGAACTTGTTTTGTATCCATCTGTCTGTTTCTGTCTCTGAGGAGAGCTGGAGCTAATAGTTTATTAATAGTCTACATCATTCTTAGAACGTCACATAATGTTTCTATGTACTGAGTGTAAATTTTATTTAATTTGTTCTGTATGACGTGATACTTTTGGCAGCTTAAGTGTCCAAAGGCATACAGTTTTGGCAGCTTTTGTCTGTAGTGATGCCTGGAGTTTGCTTGATGTTAAGCAGAAAAATAATTTGTTCTGAGAAGATTGGATTTAAATGTGTGAATAGTTTCTTTAATTATCAGTTTCTGCATCCCAGACAAAATTTTCTTTAGGACTGTGCTGTTTGCAACATGCAGACAAAAAGATCAGTGACAATACCTGTTATATAGGACATAAATCCTTCTTCCTTAACATCACAACTCAAACAAAACATTAAGGGATGGGGGAAAACAAGCCAAACAAATATGCATGCCCATTAGTTAAAAAGCAAGAGGTATTCGTTACATCATCTGTTTTAATTGCTTTGAGCAACTGCTGGGTACATCTTTTAAGATATTTTTATATAAACTTATGACTAGTAAAAGAAAACAACATACACTACAAATATATTTTCTAGCTGATAATTTCTAAACTAGACTCTCTTCTCCTTTCCCATTTCATTCTCCTGCCTCCTTTCTCCCATCTCCCCTCCCAAAAATGCATTTGTCTTAAAAACTTCTGTGAATCTGGTGGTTGGTACAGGTCTTAGAAAAATTGATCCTGGCATAGCAAATACCGTAGGTAACATTTTAATTTTCTAAAAAAAAAAAAGTTGTAATGGTAAAAATGTCTTCTCTGAATTAGTAAGCTGGTAATTAAAGCCTGAGAGGAGAAATGTGAATGGTATAGATAATTGGGGAACTTATATTCTCTTGAATATCATAATATAATACAGAGTCATTCAGAGACATTGAAGTGGGGCAAATTCAAAACTTATAATAGGAAATACCTTTTCTCACACACATACACAAGATATTGTAGCCAGGAGTTTAGTAGGATTCAAAAAAGTGTAGACTTTTGAATATCCAGTTGTAATACAAACATTAAAAAACCCAAGACATTTAGCAGTGATGTAAGCTTTTATATTTCAGGGTTTAAACCAATCTCTAATTACACTGCTCTACAGCCAAAATGCTTCTGAAATAAATGTAGTCAAACTTTATTAATTCTGGGTCACTGAGAACGAAAATGATGCTTAAAATTGTTGATTGGCTCTAGTTTTCAAGATATGCTATTGGGTCAGTATATACGACCCTTGACTTGGGAATGGCGGAGGATAAGTGAGTTATAAAAGGAAGGGATCTCAATTTAAACCAGAAATGACTGAAATACATCTTTGACTGGATCTATGAATAAATCTATGACTGGGTTTGGATAGTACTTGCTTTTTAGGCAAAACAATGAATGATGCAATCTGAAGCTGGTATTGCGTCATACATGATATGAATTGCATCATGTTATTCCTAGAAGTCATGGATGATGCAGTCATAACGAAGCTTACATCACTCTGCTGTACAAATTGCCCTCTATCAGCTCTAGAAATCATACAGTGTCGTGCTCTCATTTGTCAGTGTTTGATTTTGCAAAGGGACCCATTTCTGTTTAGCCAAAGTGAGCAGAGATGCCTTGTACTTGTGTGAACAGTGCAGATAACTTCTGCTATGTTTGTGGTGAAGTGACTTTTGCATCACAAAAGCGCAGTATAACCACTATGGTTAAGAAAGCCTATCACCTTTATTTTGGCTGCAAAATTGGAGATCAGGACAAGAGGTGGGCCCCACACATGTGCTGCAACACTTGTGCAACAAATCTTTGCCAGTGGTTGAACAGGAAAAGGAAATCTATGCCTTTTGCAGTGCCAATGATTTGGAGAGAGCCAACAGATCATACCAGCAATTGTTACTTCTGCATGGTGCCTCCAGTTGGGAAAGGTGTGTCAAAGAAGAAAAAGTGGACTGTGCATTATCCAAACATTCCATCAGCTATACGCCCAGTACCCCACAGAGAAGGACTGCCGGTTCCTGATGCACCAGAATCATTCTCACTTGAGTCAGACGAGGAAGAGGAAAAGGATGAAACTTCTGGTCCTGAACCATCAATGTCACAGGACCCACATTTTCTCCCATTCTCCTTCTCTGAACCACATCTCATAACACAAGGTGAACTGAATGACCTTGTCAGGGATTTGGAACTACCCAAGAGTAAGGCAGAGCTGTTGGGCTCCAGACTAGAGCAGTGGAATCTCCTGGCAGGTGATGTTAGGGTTTCCATGTTCCGTGACTGTCAAAAGGATCTTGTCCCATTCTTCTTCATGGAAGGTGATCTTGTAACCTGCAACTACATCGATGGTGTGATGGCAGCCCTCAACATCGTTCACGATCCAGATGAGTGGACACTGTTCATTGAAGACCAGTCTTAAAGCTGTTTTACTGCATAATGGCAATGTTTTGCCATCAATTCCAGTTGGTCATGCAGTCCATATGAGGGAAACCTATGACAACCCGAAACAACTTTTGAGGTGCATAAACTATGACCAACATCAGTGGCAGCTTTGTGGCGATTTGAAGGTTGTTGCTCTCTTGCTTGGTCTGCAGACTGGATACACAAAGTACTGCTGTTTTCTCTGCGAATGGGATAGTCGTGCAAGAGCTTCCCACTACATCAAGAAAGATTGGCCACTCCGACAGTCATTGGAGCCTGGGAGGGAAAGTGTTCAGCATCCACCACTTGTTGAATCAAGGAAGATTTTGTTACCACCCTTACACATCAAGCTGGGTCTGATGAAGAACTTTGTCAAGGCCATTGACAAAACACAATCAGCTTTCAAGTACCTCCGTGGAAAATTTCCAAGGTTAAGTAAAGCTAAGATAAAGGAAGGTGTCTTTGTTGGTCCTCAGATTCGTGAACTTCTTCGAGATGATGCATTTGACCATGCACTGCGTGGCAAGGAAAAGAAGGCATGGAAAGCCTTCCAGTTAGTGGCAATAAATTTTCTCGGAAACAACAAGGCAGACAACTACAGGTTGTTGGTGGAAAACCTCCTCAAGGCATACAAAAGCCTTGGTTGCAACATGTCACTAAAGATAAATTTTTTCCACTCTCATCTAGATTTTTTTTTTTCCTCCGAACTGCGGAGTAGTGAGCGACGAGCACGGCGAGCGATTTCACCAGGACATTGCAACAATGGAGAAACGCTATCAGGGCAAATGGAGCCCATCAATGCTTGCAGACTATTGCTGGACAGTGACAAGAGATGCTCAATTTAATGAATACAAGAGACAAGCCAAGAAGCGCCGAGTAGACCCTGAATAGGACTAAACTATGTACATAATAGTTTTTTGCCTTTTTGTTTCATAATAAATTTTATTTATATAACCCTTTTGCTGATTTTTAAAGTGTTACATAAACAGGGCAGGTGAAATATTATCATGTAAAGCAACCATAAACACATGAAAAGACCTAGGTTTACAATTTATGATTAAAACTCTACTATCTACACAATATACATAGACATAAAATGTAAAAACTTAAATATCTTAGAAACAGTAGCCAATCAGTTGTTTTAATTGTCATATTTGAATTCAGCACATCAAAATACGTAATAAATAGCCCGTTTTATCTCTGAAGCAGACGACTTCTCAAAAATTGTAGACCAGTGTTATTGGGGTTAGGAGGAAACTTTCCAATGGGGCAGATTATTCCTTAGCTGACTATCGCAGGGTTTCTTGCAGCTGGTAGTGGGCACTGCCAGTGAAGGAATACTGGATTGGTGGACTACTCTGATCTAATATAGCAGTTGTTATGTTCCCAAAGTATAGCTCCCCCTCTCCCCCAATGATCAGCAGAACTAATACTTCCAAATTCTATGTGCAGCCCCTTTGTTTCTGATGATGCACATAACAGCGTACATTACAGTGAAATGCTTGTTTGTTTTTTTGTGTTTAGCTGCCTGCTGTTAATGTCTGTTGCACAGGCTTATTTAGCAAAATGTCAGGAAAAAGTGGATGAAAGTGGGAAATAGAGATAGGGGCAGTATTTTGTGACCCCACCTGTTACAGTTTGAGGAGACAGGCCTGTTTAAGAATTAATACCTCATGTTTTTGTATCCATTAATTATGGCAGACAATGTCCCATTCTTATTGTTAGCCATCTAAAACTGTAATGAAACTGCATGTCTGCTATGTATCAAACTTGAATTATCTTAACTACTTGAAGTTGGCATATCACAATTTCTTTGTGCCATTGGTACTAATGCTCTTGATATTAATTGACACTGAAGAGGTTTGAAGTTTGTGCAATCATTGCTGTTGTAATATGTTCATTGCCAGATAACTGGGCAATTAGGAGATTTCATTCTTGATTCCTGGTGCAAATCAACATGGTCATAGTTTCTATGTTATAATCTATCTGTCTTGCTTTCTCAGAATCTTATTGGAGGAGTTTGAGTGCCCCTTACAGTTTAATTAGTGAGCGTGTCTCATCCACTTTGCTGTGCCACACCAGAGCTGATGGGAGAGGGGGGAATTTTTCAGAAAGATGACACCAAAAATTAAAATCCTGTATTATGCTAATATATTCTTTGTTCTAGAATTATAGCAATGTCAATAGCCACAATTTAACAATGACATCAACCCCTGGCATTTGCAAGCCAACACAATCAAAGCAAACACAGAATGCCTTTGTATACATAGCTGTACAGTATACTCCAGCTGTCTGAAGAGTGAAGGTCACTTCTCATTTTCCTGGAATAGAATAAATATCTGGCATATGTGTATAGCAAACTTTTAAAATCAGAAGGGATCATTTCATTTGAAAAGTATTCAACTTTTATTTATAAATCTTAATGTGAAAAATAATCTTTTTAAACCCTAGTTCCCAAGCAGAAAGATAACTAAGCAGGATCTGAAGCATGATTGAGAAATGGCATTTTGAGATTCCACATACATTCTGTCTAACTGATTTGTCAGATCAAACCAAGAAAGATTGCAATCTTTTTTTTCCATCTGGCTCCATAAAAGCTCAACCCAGGCTTCTAGAGTCACCTAGTGTCTTCTCCATTTTGTGTAATGCTACTACCATCACAGCTAATAAATGTATAGAGGCCCAGTTAAGTCCTTAGTGACATCTGTGCAAAATTATTTGGCCTTCAGTAGGTTTGCATAGGTGTCACTGATGAAATGTATATATGTGTAAGTGAGAGCTTAATTTGGCCTGCAGAGTCTCTAAGGCTAGGTCTACACTACCCGCCTGAATCGGCGGGTAGAAATCGACCTCTCGGGGATCAATTTATCGCGTCCCATTGGGACGCGACAATCAATCCCCTAATCGACACTCTTACTCCATCAGCGGAGGTGGGAGTAAGTGCCGTCGACAGGAAGCCGCGGAGGTCGATTTTGCCGCGGTCCTCACAGCGGGGTAAGTCGGCTGCGATATGTTGAATTCAGCTACGCTATTCACGTAGCTGAATTTGCGTATCTTAAATCGACTCCCCCCTGTAATGTAGATGTAGCCTGAAGGTATTGTGAAAATACTATCTGTTACTGCAAAAATAGTACCCAGCTCAGCTTAATGGTGTGTACAACCCAACTTGACCTCTGCAGTGGAGCGTAGAAAATATAGGAGGTAGGACATCTAAGCAGCAACCAGTGCTTGGTGGAACACTGTTGGGGGAATGGTTTGCAACACTGGGGTGGGTCATTATGCCAGCAGTCTCATCCACACAGGTGCTGCACTGCCATGGATAGAAGACCAAATGGTGGGTAACCTTGCACATAGCAAACCTTATCCAAATAGTGGTTGTGTGACGCCTCTATGCTGTTGGGAGCAGTTTTGTGGGTAGACGCAAGATATATAGGTTTGCTAGTGTGACTACGGAGTGGTTAGCACGATAGATGTCTCTAGTATAGACACTGCCAAAGCCTCTAGCATCTACCTCCTCACCCAAAGTCTAATCATTCTGGTTACTCTTGTTCTTGACAGTCTTTCTGTGAATATGGTTATATGTGACAGCAGCTTCTTGGTGAATGTAAGGTAGACAAAATTTACTTTCTGTAAATTTTACTTGAGTAAGTAAAATTCAACTTAGCTTGTCACCCTTGGCATTCCCCCCCCCCCCCCACCCGAAGTCCTATTGATCAGGATAATGAAAGAGTGATGGATTTTAAAGCAGGAGGCTGTAACTTTATTAACTTTTAATGGTGCACCTTCCATCCCCCCAAATTACCATGCATTTATTTGGGTCCAGTGTCGTGTTAAATGGTATCTTGCCAAATAACTATTCTGTGTTGGCCTGCTTCAACATAACCTCTAAGGGTATGTCTACACTACCGCCAGATTGGTGGGAAGCGATCGATTCAGTGGGGATTGATTTGTTGCAGAGTTGACGGGGGGGCGGCACCAGTTGACTCACCGTCGTGAAGACACCATGGTAAGTTGATCTAAGTACGTCGACTTCAGGTACGTTATTCACATAGCTGAAGTTGTGTAACTTAGATCTCTTCCCCTCCCCCTCCCCCCCCCCCCCCCCCGGCCCGCCAGTGTAGACCGGGGCTAATTTTCAGCTCACCTCTGAATACTCTCACTCTCTTCCCAGGAAGGGGATTGAGGGTACATGGTCTGTGAAAACTTCCCCCTTCTTCTTACAGGTATTGGATCAGCTCAGATGACTCATCACCTCGCTGGGAGAAATATTCTGCTGTCTAGTTATCCTAATTATAAAGTTTTCTTTATGTAGTAACACATCCTTTGAACTTTGTGTATAATACAACTGTGTGAATGAGTGTGTGAAAATATATTATTCTCTGTTTCACAATACATGATCCTACTGCCTCCAGGCATGTTCTCTCTTCCAGGACTTCTCAGGGGCTCCTTGGAAGACTGCCATAACTTGTTGCTCAGTTCCTGTGCTGGGGGGAATTCTCTTTACCCTGGATATGGGGTTTTTAGGGCTTCTTGTTTTAACCCAACATAAAAGGGCAGAGTGAATAAGGATCTCACTTCTAGTTTTGTTCTATTGAAAGTTTTTTTTTTTTTTTTTTTTTAAACCTCTGTTTCTACAGAGCAGGACTATGGTTATGCTTTTTGGGTCTCTTGGGGACTATTTGAAATATGCTACAAAACACTTAATAAATGTTGGATATGAAAGGTCATCAGCTAGGTTGAAACAATGAATAGAGAGCATATGTATGATAGCATTCTTTACAAAATAATTAACAAATATCTGAAGAATCCAGATATTTTTGTCCATTGTTACATGGAAGTGTGCTTGTTCGTTAGCATGTGTATTTTGTTGTAACAGGGTTGTTTGCCCATTAGGCGAAACAGGGCTAGCGCTCCTGTTTCGGTCCAGGTGTGGACAGTTGGGCCAATTAAGAGGGTGAAGCAGCATCTGGGGAGCTAGAAGAGGCCTTGTGAGATCCAGTGAGAGAGAACAGCGTCTCAGTCGGGGGTCAGACAGGAGATGGGCAGGGGAGGAGAGCTGCCATAGGGAGAAGGTGGTTCCTGAGAGAAGGCTAAAGGCAGGAGAGCCTCGAGGGGTTTGCTGGCTCTCCACGTCGGAGAGCGAGGGCTGAAACAGCAGAGGGAGTTGTTTGCTGCCTCTAAACTGGAGATCTGGAGCCATGGGCTGCCAGGGGGAGCAGTGGAGGGACTTACCTTCTGATGTCTCCTTGCTGGAGTGCTGGACCCCGAGGAAGCATGAAAGGAGGATACTTGAAATAGGCTGTGGTAGTTCCAGCTGGGAAGAGGAGGGTTTCACCCCAGAAGAAAGGACTGGGTTGGCAGTTGTAGCAGAGAGAGCGGGGAAGACTGACAAAGAGTCAGGGTGTGGCGGAAGATGCTGGAAGGTGTTAATGTCCAAGAGTATATGTGATTTTAAGCACAACTTGCACTAGGGTGATGTGGACTCTATTGTAGGACTTTCATTGCGGACGGTTATTCACTTATGGACAATTTGAACAAAGTTCATTAAAGAATTGGTAATGGACTAGAAGACAAGATTCTGTGGTGTTACTGGGGACTGAGAAGGGAAACTGAGGTGAGAGGTGACTTGCAGGGCTGCCCTGAGGCCACAAGGGGGTGCCCTTAAGGAAGCCACACTTTATAGTTGTTTGTAGGGGGAAGAATGGCAAAGTGAAGACTTTAGAAAAATTTCATGATCTCTTTTGTCAAGGCTCAGATCTGTTCTAGGACAGCTTTCATGTTGGTGATCCAGCTACTATGGAGCCCCCAAAAGAGTGTAGTCTAACCACATAGTTTTCTCTTTTAGTCATGCTATAGGGGATATAGGCAGGACAGGGGGCAATAGTTCTCTGGCAGTGAATTGCAGATATTGAGTTGGATCAAAGTCTGAAAGATGAGAGGGAATCCAAATTATAGGTAGCTCTCCTTGTACCAAAGAACATCCCTGGATATGTGTGTATACTCCTGAAGGAATTTTGCACCAAAACATTTTTAATTCTATACCATAAAAATTCTGAGCACAATATTTTAAAATTCTGCAAATTTTATTTATCAATAAATATATGTGGTGGCTCCAGCATGGCAGTGGGGAGCACAAGCCACTGGCTGCACAGAGATGGGAGATCACTCTACAGCTCCTGCCCAGGACATGTACATGGACGCTGACACAGCTCAAGGGCTGGGCCTGCCCCAGAAACACCCCAGGGCCCTGCCCCTCCATGCTAGGCTCACCAGGTGTGAGCAGGCAGGCTCAGCCCGGCAGGATCCAAGTGTGGAGGGGTTTAGCGTGGGGGGGATCCAGGTGTGGGGTGAGAGGGTTCTGTGGGTGGCTTGGTTGGGGTCTGGGTCTGGGATGGATGTGGATGCACAGGGGCTCATTCGGGGGTTCCATGTGCTGGGGCAGTGGAATTCTGCAGGGGAATCCAGGTGAAGGAGATTGGGTCTCAGTGGGGAGGGTGTCTGGGTGTCGGGGGATGGGGCTCAGTGGGGGGTTCTGTGTATGGGGGGCTCTGGGTGCTGGAGGAATGGGGCTCATTGGGGTGGATTTTGAATGCAGAGGGCTTGGGGTGGGGAGTGGTCTGGGTGCAGGGGTGAGGGTCTGTATCCAGGGGGCATGGGGATCAACAGGGGAGGTCTGAGTGCAGGGTAGCTCCGGATGAAGAGGGTGAGGCTCGGCGGGGTGGGGGTTTGAGTATGGGGAGATCAACAGGGGGTGGTCTGGATGCAGGGGGAGGGGCTCAGCAGGATGTGGAGGGGAAGTTTGGAGCGGGCTCTAGATGCAGGAGGTGAGACTCAGCGAGGTGGGGGTTTGGGTGCAGGGGGGGGTCGGAGGGTTCTGGGTGCGGGAGCATGAGAGTCGGCAGAGTGGTCGGTATGGAGGGGTTTGTATGCACAGATGTTGGGCGGACGGGGGAGCAGCTCCCTGCACAGTGACCACTCTCGCTGCGTCTGAGGAGTGATGTGAGCAGGAAGCGGGCGGGGTGTGTGTGTGTGTGTGTGTGTGTGTGTGTAATATCCTGCAACCTGGGGAGGTTTCTGGAGGTGGGTCTGACCTAGACCTGTTCATTCCTTGCAGGGGAGGAGGAAGTCTTGTCCTGGCCAGCCCAGCTGGGACTAGCAGCTGAGCATGGGGCAGGGTAGAAGCCACCGGCTGGGGGTTCCCTGGCCTCACACCACCCCACTCTTCCCACTACCTCCCCACAGTGATTTACCTCTCTGCCGGCTGCTCTGGGATCTTGAAATGACACTCCTGCACTGCTGGGAAAGCTTTTGCAGCTTCCTTTTGCTTCCCTGTCAGAAAGTTATTTTTCTGTGGGGAAGCAAAGAAATTTGCAGGGGACATGAATTCTGCATGCGCACAGTGGTATAGAATTCCCGCGGAGTATATATTAAACAGACTAAAAGGGATACATGGAGGAAATAACTGTCCATTGGGTAAATAATATCTATTCAAACACAATGTATTACAAATCATATATTTAGTGAAGCAGTGTGCCTTTATTCTTGTTCAAGTGTCTATTTAACAGGATAACTAGATTTTGTATGAGTTTTATAACTGTATATGATTTATTACAGATTACCATTGGAGTGGAAAAAGGGAAATTTGCTAATGGAAAAACTGTTAAATGATAACAGTGGGACCAAAAAGACAATGCAGTAAATTCAATTTTCAAGCTAATGGCTTATTGGCATGAAATGAGAAACCCCTTTTCACCATGAGTTGAACTGTTGATGCAGGTGTGTGTTTTAAGTATGTATATGTTTTACTTGAAGCTTAATGATATCACTGCTTTTCAGTTAATGGCGTGAAGAATAGTTGCTTTACATGGAAGGCTGGTTAATATGTCCTGTAAGAAGCATCTGTGGAATTTTGCAGTGGATATCTTTGTAGCCATATTATTTCTGCCCTTTTTGAGTAGTATCAGTTTACAGGTTAGAATCTGGAGCATGCAAATGCATTATAAAAACTGCTTTAAACACTGACGCACAAGCACCAAGTGAACTTTATGGGAATGGTTCTGATGTTTTGAAGGCAGGATTTCATTTCATGTATTTTGAGCTGGGGTGTTAAGCCTACTGCTTTGGCTTTTCCCTTTTAATCTTTCGAAATTACAATACTAGCAGCTAGCTACCTTTCTGTAGGGAACTGTAGTTGCCCAGGGTCAGGCATGAACAAAATGAGTTCTCATAACTGTTGCTCCTTGGATTTGCTGCTGTAAATACAAAACTACAGTACATAACCCGTGTTAATTCAAATGTCACCTGTAGATGCAGAGGAACCTTCATATAAACTTTTGTGTGTTTTTAGGATTGTTACATTGTGTACTTGTTCATGAATGAGTAGAGAAAAACATCTGAATTCCTGGGTTGATACATTATTGTATAAAGGCTGTATTGTATGGAATGTCGTGGCTTTGAAGTAGTTAAGTGTTTATCACATTGAAGATTTTTCTATGTTATTTCAGCCTCCAAACTTAAGTATGTATTTCTGGGGCTACTAAAATTAATTTGCGCCAGGCATCTCATAGCTCCATTTGACTGACTGATGATGAAGTATCTAATTCTTCTTTGTCTGTCTACCTTAAGGGAGTAATCTAGGTACCACAATGACTATGCCTCTCAATGTCACTTTGTTGCTTTTGTGAACCAACAATCCATATTTTTTTTACCGGGGATTCCTTTTGAAACATAAGGTCCTGGACGTGGATGCCTTCAAGGCCATTGATGGGCATTTATATAGAATGTCTGACAATTCATAATTTATGGACACTACAGTCCAGCTAACACACAGATGAGTAGGAACTGAGAGCTTCAGCGGGCTAGCTGCCAAGGGCTTCTTTCTACATATAATGGAAAGTAACAGAGCTATTGATGGATGACTCCACTGCAGTGTGTTTATATAGGTCTCCAATAAGGAGATCAGTCCAGCCTCCTCTACTGAGAAGCAGTTGTCCTTGAGAAATGGTGCTTTTGCTAATTCAGTATACCTGTTGCATTCCATCTCCCAGTAAGAAAAATACTCTTGCCTTGGTACTAAGCAGGAAGAGTAGCACTCAACATGAGTGGATGCTGTGAAAGATGTAGTGGTTGTCACTCTTTTACAGGTGAGAGTGCCACAAATCCAATCTTTTTGCCACACAAGAGAATTCCAGGTGCCTTCAGTTTTTCTCCAGAGGAAGGCAAATTTCCTGGAAGATGCCAACTTAATGGACTTGAGCAGTCGTCATCTGTACAGATTTTACCCAGTACCAATTTCCCACCTCCACAGAGTGATTAAGAAAATCAAACACGTCACGGTCTAAATTCTGATGACTATTCCCAGACTGGGCCATGTGTTTTGGTAGCTCCTAAACCTGCAATGGAGCTGACTTTTTCTCCCTTGAATCTTCTGGATTCTGTATATCATCGCAAGTGTCAGACGCTTGTTCAGATCCAAAGTCTCTGCAGTTAGCAGTATGGATCTGTCATTTTTACTGTGAAGTAACTAATCCATGGAACAAATTTTCCAGAAATGTGGAGGAGTCTCTATTATTTGTCTTTAAATCAAGATTGGAGGTCTTCTTTCCAAAAGTTAATTTCTAGCTCAACCAGAGGTTATGGATTCAATGCAGGAATCTCTTAGAACAATTCTTTGGTCTGTCTTATGCAGGAGATCAGTCTAGATCAGTGGTTCTCAACCCATGGCCTATGGGCTGCTGTGGCATACTACTTGTATGGCCCTGAGGATATATGTTGTGTGGATGTGGCTCACATAACACAGAGAGAGCGGCATATGCGGCACACAGTGATAAATAAGTTGAGAACCACTGGTCACAATGGTCATAACGGTCCCTTCTGGGCCGAAAATCAGTTATTACAGTAGACTCTTGGAGTTGCGAGTACCTTGGGAATTGAAGTTGTTCGTAACTCTGAACATGGTTGTTCTTTCAAAAATTTCCAACTGAACATTGACTTAATACATCTTTGAAACTTTACTATGCAGAAAAAAACATGCTGCCTTTAACTATCTTAATTTAAATGAAACAAGCACAGAAACAGTTTCCTTACCTTGTCATACCTTTTTTTAAAACTTTCCCTTCATTTTTTAGTAGTTTACGTTTAACACAGTACTATCCTGTATTGCTTTTTTGTTTGTTTGTTTGTTTCTCTGCTGATTGTGTACTTTCAGTTCCAAATGAGATGTGTGGTTCACCAGTCAGTTCGTAAATCTGGTGTTGGTAACACTGAGGTTCTATCATTTGTTCTATCATTTGTGGAGGCAAATCTTTCTCACTGGATGTCTATGATGTACTGTTGGTGAATTGGAATCCTTTGACTAGGAAAATTCTAATCAGTCAAATGGAAGAGATTTTGTATATGGGCACCATAGAGTAACATATTGCGTGCAGAGGCACCCATCTTGCACAGCTTCTAATACTTGTCAATAAATCAGATCTCAAAGTTCCCTGAAAGTTGAACTTTCAGCAGTAGCACTGTATCACGCTCCACTCCCAGTGTTTTTTTAATCACATACCTAATAGTCAAAAGTTTCTTAGAGATTGGTCTGTCTTCCCTCTTGTTCATAAACTGATACCTTCATGATATCTTCAACTGGTAGTACCAAACTGCTGGATTCCTGATTACATCAAACAGGGGAATCGGCAAGCTACACGCTGCACTGGCCATTCTTCTTTTCATAGCCTTTCATAAATATACACTGGTACTACATTGTCATCCCAAATTCAGCCCTAAAATGGCTGCTGATTTTTTTTTTTAACCTGAATCAGACAAGTGTTTTACCTATCTTCTTCCTTAGACCATATGTACTGTTATACAATCATAGAATATCAGGGTTGGAAGGGACCTCAGGAGGTCATCTAGTCCAACCCAGTGCTCAAAGCAGCAGGAAGTCAGGTCACATACACTGAGCCTTAGCTCTTACTTTTAATAAAACAAAAATATTCAAAAATCCCCTAGATTATTTGTGTTTTACAGCAGCAGGGCTAGAAGACAGGCTGTTATCCCCCCCATGATTTTCAAAGTGGATTTAATCCTTAAATTAGAAATATGTGATCAAGTGGATGTGCCAGTCCCTGAAAATATTAAAGCACTTTTGACTGTTTGCAAAGTGAATCAAAGGTATGCCTTCAGTTTCTCCCTGGCGTGGAGATCAGTGGAGTTGCTAACTACAACTCAGCCAACACCTTAACATGTCATTGACCTTAATCAAATACCATTTTTGGTAGACTGGTTCAGTTCTATAATTGCTATTCAATTAAATATCCTCATTTCAATGTCCCTAGGGGCTTGTCACTGTGAATCTCCCAATAGTGGAGAATCTGTAGTATAAAGATTTCAATGAGAAGGGAGAAGTTACTCATCTGTAGCTAAGCATTCTTCAAGCAAAACGACCTTCAGCACAGAGCAACACTTTCCCTTCCGTCATTACTTTTTCAGAATCCCTGTGCATCCTAAGCCCATGGAGCTATATTATCTATTCATCTGTAATAGGAGTTCAAATAACTTTTTGTTCTATGTAACTGGGATTTGTATTTATCTTTCTAATCCATGCTTCTAAGCTTATTGATGGGTTTGGAGCTATCTAGTTGCATATTTTTGTGTAGTATAGGTACAGGACATGTTCATTTTTGTGTGTGGGGTGGGGGGTTCAAAACTTTTATAGCTATTGAAATACTGTGATGTCTTTAATTCACAGAGGTATTTTATGGTAAAAAACTGTAATTTGATCATGGAGGTCTCCATTTTTATTTTATTTTTATGTAAGTGCTTAACTGCTTTATTTGGCTATTATCTTTCATAGGAAACTCTGGTTGCTTACTAGCTAGTAGGAAACTCATCTGACACTGGCATGGTCTTGAAAATATGAATGAAGGTGATGACCTTTAAGGAGAACAGTCTGTTGTCTTCTGCTTGGTGATATAGCCAATGTTTCTATATAAAATGGTGAAAATACATATTGATGCTTTTAATTGTTCTAACATTTCAGTTAGATATGCAGGTTTTCCACAGAGAGAAGCCTGGCTCCCAAGGAGTCTGAAGACTACATCAAATTGATTCTTTTTTTTAATACATCCCTTCTTCCATCAATACTACATTAAAGGCAGGGCTGGTGGCAATGCCTATTATTAGGGAAAATCTGGTGTCTCCCTGTGAAATCTGGTCTTTTGTGTGCTTTTACCCTATACTATGCAGATTTCATAGGGGAGACCAGCGTTTCTCAAACTGGGGGTCCTGACCCAAAACGGCCTTGCAGGGGGTCACAAAATTATTTTAAGGGGAGTCACGGTGTTGCCACTCTTCTATGCTGCCTTCAGATCTGTGCGGCTGGAGAGCAGCGGCTGTTAGGGCGGCAGCAGCACAGAAGTAAGGTTGGCAATACCATATTATGCCACCCTCACTTCTGCACTGCTGCCCTCAGAGCTGGGCGGTGGGAGATTGGTGGTTGCTGACTGAGAGCCAGCTGCCCATCTCTGAAGGCAGAGCTGCTGCCAGCAGCAGCGCAGAAATAAGGGTAGCAGTACCGCAACCCCCCCTACAATAACCTTGCGACCCCCGCAACTCCTTTTTGTGTCAGGACCACTACAATTACAACACTGTGAAATTTCTGATTTAAATAGGTGAAATCATGAAATTTATGATGTTTAAAATCCTATAACTGAAATTGACCAAAATGGGCTGAGAATTTGGTAGAGCTATTATTAAGGTTGCCCAATACATTCGGTTAACAAGACCAAGTTTTCAGTTGCTTATAACTTTGCCAAACTTCAGCAGTTTAGGCTGAAATTGTACATGCTGGGTATCTGCCTGTGCAACCTTAATTTGCCCACCTTGTGTGTGTGAATTATGATGATCTTTAATTATGTGATCACTTTTCCCACCAGACTCCTCAGTCAGTATATAGGATGCATTTGCTCTAGAAATGAATCAAGGTTGTGTGTTGCAAAGAAGGCTTTGTTCGAGATTTTGGAAGGTGTATAGTGAATAAGGCAGGGATTGCTGCAAGAGAGGATGGTCTCATGGTTTAGGCACTTGATGTGTCTTGGGGAACTGGATTCTATCCCAGCCTCTGTCACAGAGTTCTTGTGTGATGCTAGTTAAGTCACTTAACCAATTTTTTCAGAGGTTGCCACTAATTAGATTTTCCTCAGTTAGTAGGTGCTCTGTGTAATACCCTGGCTCTGATTTTCAGTAGCGTTGATTGATCAAAATGTAATCGAGGTCAGTGGGAGCTGTGATTTCAACATATGATGTGTTACGTAATGCTAAGTGCTCTGAAAAATCCAATCGTAGTAGTCCCAAATTTGGCACCCAATATTAGTGGATCCTTTTGACCTTAATGTCTCTGTGCCTTAGTTCCTCATCTGTAGAATGGGGATAATCGCACCCCTCACCTCACAGGGGTGTTGTGAAGATGAATTGTTTGGGAAGAACTGTAGTAACGAGCGCTAGAGAAGAGCCCATGAGGACATTAATAATTCTGCTTTCAGGGAAGAGTGTCCTTCAGGGGTCTGTGCTGGGACCAGTGATGTTCAACATATTCATAAATGATTTTGAAAAAGGGGTGAATAGTGAAATTACTCAAGATAGTTCAGTCCGAGGCAGACTGTGAAGAGGTACAAAGGGATTTCACAAAACTGGGTGACTGGGCAACAAAATGCCAGATGAAATTCAATGTTGTTAAATGCAAAGTATTGCATATTGGAAAACATAAACATAACTTTACATACAAAATGATGGGGTCTAAATTAGCTGTTACCACTCAAAAAAGAGATCTTGGAGTCATTGTTAATAGTTCTTTGAAAACACCCACTCAATTGCAGTGGCAGTGGAAAAAAGTTAGGAAGCATTAGCAAAAGGATAGATAGTAAGACCGTAAATATCACAATGCCACTATATAAATCCATGGTACGCCCACACTTTGAATACTGCATGCCGTTATGGTCACTCCATCTCAAACAAGGTATACTGGAATTGGAAAAAAGAGCAGAGAAGGGCAATGAAAATGATTAAGGTTAAGGAGCAGCTTCCATATAAGGACAGATTAATAAGACTGGGACTTTTCAGCTTAGAAAAGAGATGACTAAGGGGGGATATGATAGAGATCTATAAAATCATGACTGGTGTGGTGAAAGTGAATAAGTGTTGTTTACCCCTTCATGTAACAAAAGAAGCAGGGGGTCATCCAATGAAATTAATAGTCACCATATTTAAAACAAACAAAAGGAACTACTTCTTCACTCAACGCACCATCAACCTGTGGAACTCATTGCCAAGTATATTGTGAAGTCCAACTGGGTTCAAAAAAGAATGAGAAGTTCATGGAGGATAGGTCCATCAATGGCTGTTAGCCAAGATTGTCAGAGATGCCAACCCCATGCTCTGGATGTCCCCAAACTTCTGATTGCCAGAAGCTCAGAGTGGAAGATAGGGGATGGGTCACTTGATAATTTCCCTGTTCTGTTTATTTCCTTTGAAGCATCTGGTACAGGGCACCATCAGAAGACAGGATACTGGACTAGATGAACTGTTGGTCTGATGCAGTATGGCCACTCTTATGCTGTTATGTATGGATTGTGTGCAATAAATAAGGTGTGGGAGCCAAACTTTAAACAATATGGATAAAACAGAAGAGTAGGTGAACTTAGGGCATTAACGGTCAATCCATCATACACAACATTCCATAAAGACTAGATCTTGCTATGACTACACCCAAAATTCATTCATTCCTAAGATAGATTCAGAATTTAATACAAACCAGTCAGTTCACTTAATTGCTTTTTCTCGAAGCCCCATGCCTCTAGTGAGGAGTGCGAACTTTATTTCCTTGTTGAGCATTGGCAGTCTACCTGCACAGAATGAAACAGATCAGGAAGTCACCTGGCCTGTGTGTTTCTGTAGCAGAATGACTGAGGACAAGCTGTATCTTCTCGAAGGGTGTCTAAGTGGATTTCTAGATGTTTCCTGCTATTATCAGTTGACACAGCTTCCTCCTCCAGACGGGGTAAGAGCTCATTCTACGAAGGCACAAGCAGCCTTGGTAGCCTCACTTCAAGAGATACCACTGCTTGATGTTTACAAGGTAGCTCCATGGCGCTCCATCCACAAGTACATGAGATGTTACCATGTTCTGGACACCACCACTGATGCATCCTTCAGAACAGCAGTTCTACAAGCAGCAATATCACTTACATCCTCGCACCCTCCTCCTCTCTGAGTACCGCTGTCACCCACAATGGAATATACATAGGGACCAGCACTCAAGAATGGGAAGTTATTTACCTTGTTGTAAATGGAGTTTTTCGAGACTTATGGTCTCTCTCTATTATAATAACCTCCCTCCTTCTCCTCTGCTTTGGATCATGACTGGATTCGCAGTAAAGAAAGAACTGAAGAGATGGTCGGTCTGCCCCACTCCTTATGCCTTCAGTGCAGGGTATGCAGAGATCAGGAATACAGGCATGGACCAATGGACACTTATTTGCAAGAATTCTCCAGTCTCAGGCTCATGGAGTGCATGAATATACACAGATAGGGACCACACTTCTTGAAGAACTTCAGTTACAATAAGGTACATGACTTTCCTTTCCCACTCAGACTCATGCAGGGAGGAAAGTTGTCTGACTGATAAGGACAAGAAACGCCTTCTAGCAGCAAATATCTCCAATGTCCAGTGATGGGATACTAGATGGGGAGAGCTCTGAGTTACTACAGAGAATGCTTTCCCATGTTTCTGGCTGGTGGGACTTGCCCACATGCTCAGGGTTTAACTGATTTGCCATATTTGGGGTCAGGAATGATTTTTTCCCTGGGTCAGATTGGCAGAGACTCTCTGGGTTTTTTCAACTTCCTCTGCAGCATGGGGCACTGGTCACTTGCAGCTTTAAACTAGCGTAAATGATGAATTCTTTGTAGCTTGAAGTCTTTAAACCATGATTTGAGGACCTCAGTAACTCAGCCAGAGGTTAGGGGTCTATTACAGGAGTGGTTGGGTGAGGTTCTGTGGCCTGTGATGTTCACGAAGTCAGACTAAATGATCATGATGGTCCCTTCTGACCTTGAAGTCCTGTGAATCAGAATGCATCAGTTCAGATTTAAAAAAAAAAACTAAAACAAAAATGCTGGAAACTTTATTCCCAGCTGCCAACTTGTTTGAGCTCTTGTCCACTCAGGACATTTCAGCAATGGGCTTCTTGTTAGTGCAGGTGGAGGTGAAACCTGCAATTGGTATTGATTCCCTTAGAACTCATCTAAAAAACAAAAGAATGCCAGTCAGTGCTATGGTCAAGAATGTCCTCAAATCCATAAATAGTGCTCAAGTTTTACAATAGAGGAGAGAGGAGGTTGTGTATATAATAGTTGCAAGTAGATGCAATGAGTGTAGCCCATATTTAGAACATTGTAATTGCCAAGGAAGGGAACTTTTTCCTCAAAGGACTTCTCGGACTGCAAGCTAGAGGTAGCCTCTGGGTATTACAGACCTGGTCAGTATCATTCTTTGCCTGGACCAAAGAGCTGAAAAGAACTGATACTCAAAGACTCAACCACAGTATGGTAACCAAAATGTCACTGCACATAGCATTAGTTTCAGGCCAATCAATAGAAGCCATTATGCAGTTGGAGGGCAGTGGCACTGAGTGCAGTTGCAAGATTGATCCTGCAGTAACACATGTGATCTGGCGACACGCAGATTGAATAGCTGTTGACCTCACCCAAATTTAGCAGGGACAGGTGGACTATCTGAACCAATTACCAATCCATATAATTCACCAAACAGGTATTCTCTTATTTCCCTTATGTACTTTTTGGTGAGGGTGAATTTTAGGGGTGACTTCATTGATTGATTAATATACATTGTTACCTGTTCAAAAAAAGTCCTTTAGTATTAGGATATCCTGGTGGTGTTAAATTATTAGTGGTATCATACATACTGAGTGTCTGAAGCCTTGTTCTGATTTACTGTTTGGACCTTTTATTGATCAAGAGCCACTCACCAACCTTTCAACAGTGCACAGCTGAATTCTTCTGACCAAAAGGAAAAGCTCTTTTCCTATAATGGTACAGGAAAGGAATACATTGAAATGAAGTTCTAAAAGATACAGTGTGTGTAGTATATAATAGCAAGCTTCCTTCTCCTCATCTGGGGAAAAGAAATAAGTGATGCCCCTCCTTTCCAGGGGATAGGATGCTTCTTCCTGTTTGTTGTCGGCAGGGAGGCGGCATTATACTTACTGTGTAAAATCTTCTGGGCAGGGATAATCTTTTTATTGTATTTGTACTGTACCAAGGACAATGAAAGCCTAGTACCTAGTACATGACTGGGCCCCCAGGCACTCCTGAAATACAAATAATAATTACGGAGGAGGACGTTAGTTCTCTTCCTCCTATTTTGAAATTAAGTAGTAAAAGCTGTAGCTTCAAAAACAATCCAAGCCTGTGCTTCTCACTTCCTCCTAGATTTTTCATCACCATTGCTACCATTTCTTTGATCCCTGGGACTGCTTTAAATTTGCTATGTTAGTATCTAATCTGAGTTGGGAGTCTTAAAGCAGCTACCAACTCTGCTGCCTAAAATTAGACTCTCTACTCGCTATTTAAATTAATACAGCAAGTTCAAAGTAACCCTAGATGAGGAGAACTGGGAAGGCTTCTGGTGGAGTAGAGGAAAAAAGCTGACATCTTTGCCATTGACGAGCTGCAAGACCCTGAGGCTGCTTCTCCTCCGTAGTATTCTTCTAACCACTTGAAATTAGCTTCTCAAAAACAACAAATATGCTTCTTAAACAGCTTCACAGTTCAATTTTGCAATAGATGCTGAAAGTTTTTAAAGTGTTTGCTAGCCCACAAACTGCAGCTTGAAGAGCATTTAGGCTCACTAGTGATGTGGGCAGAGAATTAGCCAGGTAGATAGATCAGGAGAATCCCTTGTCCTCCTTGTCCTACTATGAACTATTTCCCTTCCCACTTCCCCAGTACAACACTTGGCTTTGCAGTAACTAAAGCTTGGATATCCCTTTTTATTGTGAGTGTATGATTGCCCAGCTTTGCGTGTGTCTAATTTGTGTGTGTTATAAATTTGACAGGCTGCTGTGTCCTTGAACCTGCCCTCCCATTTTTAAAGTAAAGTATGAGAAGCCTTTAAGCAGCTTAAGTGTCGGCCTTTTTGCAGCTGACAGGAAACTGATCTGCTGCTTGGCTTCTCTCTGTGGCCAATGGCATGTAGCTCAGGCCTGTGTTGCCTTCTGCAGTGACACTCATGTAGATGGGATGATGATGGGCAGACGGTGGTGACCGGAGGGAGGGCAGTGTTTTATTTCTTGCTGCATCGAGCTGTGAAAACCCTCAAAGAGTGGATGACACAGTATTTGGGGTGCTGCAGTGTGTAAGCATCCCCCGTTTTTGACCCCCATGGAATTTTTTGGACATGGTCAGAAAAGGTTGCAGCCTCTTGTTACAGCTGTCTGTTCTGTCAAAACAGTGGCTTGTTCCAGGGTTAAAGGTTGATGAAAACTGTTACTAACTTGAGACGATTGATGTTGGAAAATCTAATTAGTCAGTAAGGGCAATTAATTCAATCACTTATGGCTTAGTTAGTTTTTTTCTCTTCCAGGATATGAAGAATGTAATTTAGGAACACCTGTATATCAGTTTCTTTTTATTTTTTTAATTGAAACAGGAATGTATTTTCATTGGACCGTTATCAAGAGTTAAAGCTGTGATGAGTGTTAATAAACAGCACCTAAATTAATGTAGAAAAATTCCCTTGCATCCTCCAAATAGCAGTAAATAGTTTTAGTGTTTAGAAGAGGGAAATGTGTGAGGTACACAATTTTTTTTTAAAACAAATTGCTTTGGATTAAAGTGACTTTTACTCTTAAATTCATTCGTAGCTGCTTATATTTGCTCTATCAGGGAATTTGTCTTCTTTATTTGGGGGAGAGGAAGAGTGTTAAAGGGGGATTCCTTCTTTGTCTTGTTCAATTGATAAGACTTTATTATCCGCTTTGGTCCTCACTATTAAAGTATAATACAATTATTTGTATTATGCACTAGCCACCTGTTAATATCGTTCTTGTAAAGGTCATTGTGTGGTGCCCTGCTGTCTGAATTTAACAGGCCTATATCAGGTTTGTTGGCCACTGTTTTGTATGACACTGGACAAATGTTTGTGAGGAAAGAATGTGGATCTAATATCCAAAAGGAGTAGTGTGTATGTGTGTTTCGGGGGGGCTGGAGGGGAATCCTTGACGCTATTGTTAGGCAGTTGAGGCCTGAAAAAGCACTTCTTCAGAGTGGCTTCTACCTTTGAGGTTTTGCATGGCGCATAATGGTTCTTAATTTTTTTAAAAAGCTACCCAAATGACACAGAACTGGTGTAAATAAGCAGCAGATTTTCTTTCAGAGAGGATTACATACTTAACTGTGTCAAGCGCTGGTTGACTAGAGCCATCACAGTCTTGTCCTGCACAGGAGTGTGGAGGAGAGAGGGTTGAGCTTAGGGTACTTTTCAGCTGACTGAACGACGTCCTAATGCTATGAAAAGAAAATGAAGTGGTGATAATGTAATTGTACCAAGTGACGGGGGATAGATGCTTGATAAGTTATTTTTAATTGTATTCTGTTGGCAGTTAACTTTAATTCTAGTGTTGCATTCATTTATTAATATTTGTACAGTGGTTTGAAAATGTAAAGCAGAGTATAAATGAGAAATAATAATGAATTCATCTTAGAAGTTTTCACTGGTTTTGGTAATCTAAGGGCAGCGTGCATTTTTAGCATGAACTTTCACTCTCTCAACCTGAATTAGACAAACGATCTGGGGGGAGAATTTCTTTGAATACTCTCCAGCACCGCAAGCACCCAGTAGATATAGTAGATGTTACTGAGCAACGTTGCAGTGGCCCTTCTCCCCAGATTCCCTGAAAATGAAAGCTTCAGCTGCCAAAGGAACAAAGCAAGAGTATGAAGATCATTCCCAAACACCTGGTCTACCACATGGCGTAGTACATTCCATTACTTGCCCAGCCACAGGGCTGGCTGTGAGCCACCAATTTTCCAGTAACATTAGTGGTTGTTACTAACTGCTACATTTAATCTGCTAGCCTCACAGCAAGAGAGTGAGCAAGCTTTAGAAATTTCTGTGAAATTGAAAAAGAAATTTGTGGGAACTGCAGGATTGTAAATTTTAGGAGTTGTAAATGTCCCTGTTTTATAAGTATTCTATCCGTTGCAGTGTTTCAAACAATCTGAACTTCATTATGTATTTATAGATAGTCTGATGTGTTAATTTAAAAAAGGCAGTTATCGGAGTTAAATATTTGTTGCAGAAAATCTAGTTTTACTGCTTATTTCTACTATGAACAAAAGGATGCACAGATCACTTATAAATTCAGATCTCTTTTAAAAAAAAAAAAAGAGGGAAAGCTCTCTGCTTCTTTTGCTCAAGTACCCATAGTCAAAAGTGCCCAAGTGTAGTTTCTTTAGCAAGTTAAAGGGTGTATGTGGAGGGGAAGTTGCATGTAAAGCCATTAACCTAATGTGGTGGATTTATAAATCCTATTACTATAAGCCCTTTTCATTTCCACTGAGGTCTGATGTGTGCTTGATCCCGCTAATGTAAAATTCATTCTAAGTGATTACTGAAGTAAAACACTTTTAGTCAATTTTAATCAGGTTGTGTGAAATTTGCTTGAACACTGATGTTAAGTAAGACATGGACACAGTTTGGCCACATCTTAATTATCCTTGTGCATCAGTTAGGCTAGGAGTATACTTACTGTAGGGGAAATCCACCTTGAGGGTTGCAAACACAGGATATGGAAGAGAGACCAAAACTTTCATTTGGAGTTCTTGTTCTGTGGTATACTTGGCAGTTCCTCACAGTTGGCATCTCCTTTCTGCTGCAGTCTTGAGGCATTTTAGAGTCATGGCCAGCAGGGTGCCTCTTTCAACCCTCCATAAATTCCTACCTCTGCAACAAGATCTATAATCAGAGTGCTTTCCCTGGGCTGTCTCTGCTCTGGCTTGGATTATTTTTTGGAACCTAATCATAAAAAATTCCTCTTCCTTTCACCCCCTGGCTGAGAACTGGTGGCTCAGTTTAGTGGGCTAGGTCACCTCTCCTCTGCATGGAAAATAATCATGACCAGTGACCCCCTGCTGCTCCTCAGCTCTCACATTGGATTTAGGAGTGGCAGACACCTATGTGGAAGAGGAAAAAGTGGCCCCTTCCCCCTGCCAAAGACCACATCTGTCCCCCATGTGTGTTCATAAATTAAGACCAGAAGGTTCTACCGTGATGATGGTTTGGTCTGATTGCCTGCGTGTTACAGGTGATAGAACTTCACCTAGTTATTCCTGCATCTAGCCCAATAATTTGTGATTGAACTAGAGAATGTCATTTTATTTAAAGACTCTTTGGGATTGAGGATTTACCACATTCCTTGGCAATCTCTTCCAGTGGTTAGTTATCCTCACTTTTAAACTTTTCCCAATTTTTTATTTTGTTTTTTTAATTGAAATATTTCTGGCTGTAACTTCCAGTGATTAAATCTTGATATACGTTTGTCTCCTGGAATAAAGAGTTCTCTAGCATCAGCTCTCTTCTCTCTGAATAGGTGGTACTTACAGGACATGATCAAGTCTCTTCTCAATCATTTAAAAAGATTGTGCTCCTTTTAGTCTTTTATTGTAAGGTGTATTTTCCAGACTATAAATCATTCTTGTAACTCTTTTCTGAGCCTCTTCAATTTTTCAAAGTCCTTAAGATATAGACACCAAATTGGCAGAGTTTTCCTTCAAGTGATAGTCTATAGATACATTCCACTACTGGTGCTCATGCGCCAGAGAAGGGAGTCTTATGGCCAGCAGTATCTACATGTCATGAAAGCACCCAGATTCTCCTTGTGCTCCTCTACAAGAAGATATAAGGGTGAAAAGTGCCAGCCACT
This sequence comes from Trachemys scripta elegans, assembly GCF_013100865.1. Lineage (NCBI taxonomy): Eukaryota > Metazoa > Chordata > Testudines > Emydidae > Trachemys > Trachemys scripta. The sequence goes on along the minus strand of NC_048298.1, from coordinate 206,348,764 downwards.
ATTCGTTCCTCTCAACTGACTCACAGCTGAGAGACAGAGTACTTGCTGTGTCGGTGACTGCCAGTAAGCTTTTTTATCAGTTAGCTAATTTTATAGTTAGTAGTTAATTAGCCTGTTGACAATTTGTTAGTTGTTAGAACCTTTAATAATTTTACTTGTACTTAGTCTGGAACCCTGGATGGCCTCTTCCAGGTCTCTGATTTTCAAGTACTGGCATGCAATGGAGCTATGCTGATAATGAAGTGGAATGTGAAGTGCCTATATTGTCTTGGGGAATTCCATATCCCCAGGGAATGCTTATTCTGTAAGTCATTCAACTCTCAAGCAAGGAAGGTCAGAGAAGTACAGCTTTAGCTCTTCCTAATGAATCTCTCTCTGAGACTGGGGTCAGACCCAGGCCCATAAGAAGCTAAACTCAAGAGAGTCAGGAAAGTGCTGAGGACTGTTAAGCTTATGAAGTAAATACCCCTTGTAGGATTTTGAGGGAAAGTTCTCCCCTCAGCAGTGCTGCTCACTTGAGAATCCACGACCTCAATTGGTTACTGTAGATTCACAGAGGTCGGGAGGATCTGGCACCAAAATGCAATGAAGGCACATTAACGCCACTTTAGCTCTCCTCTCCTCCACTGGCAACCCATACCCTGGCATAAGCACTGGTTACAATCATCCCAGTGCTACTGCCCTCTGCACTACTGGACCCATCTTCAATCCCAGCAAGAACCTTGGATCCAGCACTGATAGCTCCAGACCCGGCACCATGCAAACTTCAGGTGCTGCAAGGGTTCACGGCACTGAGAGACATACTGATCTTGCCAGAACCAGAATCGCCTCTCCTCTGGACTTCAGGAGTTGTACTGACTCTAAGACAATGCCTCCTCAGTGCTTGTAGCTTATGCACTGCTACCCTCCACACCGAGATGCATGGCTCTTCCCATGGCGCCTGAGTATTCCCTTTCATCAGAATCATCAGAGGCATCCAATGACAAAGGGAGAATGGGAGGGGGACTATATTTCCCCCAGGGGCTCCCTAATGTCTTCCTCCAGAGAGAGGTACTGGGATGTTCTGTTGTGCCAAGGCCCTTAGCTCCTTATGTCTTGGCCTCTGAGATCTTATGCCATGGCAATGTGCCTGTATTGAGTCCCATGGTCCTAAGGTGGATCAGGACATCTAACTACCTAGGCGGTCCCTGTCAGCCTGAGCAAGAGCCGAGCCTGAACCAGAAGTGATGCCAAGAAACTCCCTGTACAGCTCCAGGAGGAGGATGAGGAGCTATCACTGGTTAAGGAGCTCCTGCCATCAGTGATCTCTGACCCCAGTCTCAGAGAGAGATTCAGTGATCTGAACTGCTCAGAGAACTGATTTCCCCATGGAACCTTAACCTGGTTCTTTTGGCCTTTGTGGGCATGCACCTTTTGAGCTGATGGACAGCTGCACCCTCCTACATCTCTAAATGAAAATGTCATTCCTTGTAGCCGTTACTTCAGCAAGAAGAGTGGGCCAAATTCAAGCACTGGTGGCTGGCCGACATTATACAGCCCTGCATCTGGGCAAGGTATATTTACAACACAAGTTTCCACTTCAAGTGGTCACTCACTTTAATCTGTAGCAACAGATCAACCTACCAGTGTTTGTTCCAAACCCACACACTTCTAAGACAGAGGCCACCCTTCACACCTTAGCTTTCAAGAGATCCTTAGCCTTCTACCTGCATACGATGAAAGAGCTTCTCTTAGACTGTTTGTCTCTACTGCAGAGAGAATGAAAGACTCTGCCACTTTGACTCAGACTTTTGCGCTGGATGTTGGACTGTATCAGAACCTGCTACAATGTGGTGAAAGTACAGCCACCTATGGTGCTTAGAACTCACTCAACCGGTGCTTGAGCAGCATCTGCAGCATTGCTGAAGAAAGTGCATATCTTGGATATCTGTAAAGCAACTATTTGGGGGTCTAACCACACATTTATAAGAACTATGCCCTGATAGAAGCCTCTAGACTGGATGCTGCATTTGGTAAAGCAGTGCTACAGTCTTTATTTGCCTGAAGACTCTAGTTGTGGACTATACAAATGGACAGTCTCTCGGAAGAGAATAAGTTACTTGTGCTACAGTAACTGGAGTTGTATAAGATGTGTTACCCATATGGACATTCTAGTTTCTGCCCTCCATCCCCTCTACCTCGGAGTCCTTCTACTCAGGATTCTATGGTTGAGAGAGAGCCGGCACACTTTGCATTTATATTCCCTTGTAGTGGAGCACAAGGAGACTCTGGGTGCATTACTGCTGTGCAGATGTCACTGGCCAAAAGACTCCATACCGAGGCACATGCCCATATGCACATTCTACTATGGGTATGCAAGACACCTTCAAAGAACTCCAGTTACTGTAGGGTAAGTTAGTTCTCATTTCCATTCACCAGTGCTGTGTATATAGGTAATACCACCTCCGTATTCCTGCTTGGTTAAGACCTCCTACAATCATGTTAGGCCTATTTGCCATGGCATTGCTTTGGGAGCTCATGTTCAGTGATTGTTAACAATGACCCCCTAAGTTCTTTCCAGGGTACAATTCAGAAAATATTAAATAGTGTTGGCCAGAGAACTGATCCCTGTGGGACTCAACTTAAAACATCCACATTAGTTGATGATTTCCTATTAACAATTACATTTTTGAAGTGTTCATTAGCCAGTTTTTTAATATACTTAATATGTTTCCATATTGATTTCAGATAGTACAAATTGTTTAAATCAGATTTTAATCATGTATCCTAGGTCAAATGTCTCTCAGAAATCCGACTATATTATGTCAACAAAGTAACCGTGTTCAACCAGACTTGTAATACTTTTAAAGTATAATATAAAGCTTGAATGACAAGACTTACTTTCCATGTGAACAATATGATTGGTATTAATTATATTTCTGTTCTTTAATTCTTTATTGTTAGTTCTGTATCAGCCGTTCCATTATTTTGCTCAAGATTGACATCAGACTAACAGATCTCTAATAAGCTTTGTCATTCTGTTTACCCTTTCTAAAATTGTCGCATCGTTGACTTTCTTCCGTTCCTTTGGAGCGTCTCCAGTTTTTGAAGACTTATTAAAAATTAACATCACTACCAGTGATTTTAGCATTTCAGTTATGTGAATCCTTTTGCCAGGATTCAACTTTATCAAGATTATTTTCCTTTTATTTTCTCTAGTTTATTATCAATCTCTTAACATTACTATATAGGCAGTTGTAGAACTTGCTATCTTCATGTTCCAAAAGAATCCCCATGTAAATGTTTAAGTAGTTAATTATGTTAGTGGAGAAATCAGAAATTCCTCTCCTCATCTTAAGCTAGTGTTTCTTGTAGCACTCCAAAAACCAGGAATGCCAAAACCCCTCAGGTTTTGTTTTCCTTGCTGTATATAGAAGGAGCACTGGCACTGGATGACAGTTGCCAAAGATCCAACCAAAAATCAGTGTCTGGTGACAAGAAGCACTAGCAGTCCTTTTCTCTCCCAATCTCCCACCACCAGCAGCTAAATATACCCAAAAGAAAACAGAGAATTCACCATTCAGAGCTTCTGCTTGGAGAGGGATATTTTTATTCATCAGAAGTAAAACTTATACATGATGTTTTATTTTCTTCAGTTGATGTGTTCAAAACTGTTGTCACCTAATGGAATTCTGTAGAGGAGAAGGTGAAACTTGTGGTCAAAACCTGTTTCCCTCTGCGTTCCCAAAGTGGAACAGCTTCAGCAGGAGAGATTGAGACCCATCCCAGAGTAGGGGATAGGTCTGAGAGCCCCAAGTTAGTGTCTCAAAACATTTAATTCAACCCAAAACATGTTTGTGTGTGGTGTTGCGTTTCATCGAGGAAAACAAATATATTTTTGGGCAGGTTGATCAGAAAGGAAAAATTTTCATTTCCTTTTTGGTTTGGCCACGTAACTGAAACATTGATTATCCATTTAGCTCTAGTTGTGAAAAAGCTGCATGATGCTGAAATCTCATAGCATAGGAATTTCAGATTTGGGAACTCCTCTCTTATGATAGTCATCATCTCTACCCGCCCTTCTGGGAAAACATTGCAGTCTGGAGGTCTGTCGATAAACACGCTTTCTAGGTGACTTTTATCGATTTGACTTTCAGAAAATGTGAATACACCTGAAAAATTCTTCTTCCCTACGTCTTTCCTGAGGGATTTACCACCAGAATTAATCTGTCTATTTCAGTGTCTTCAGGATGACGACAATGCAGCTCTCATCATAAGTTACCCAAAAGTTCAGCTCAGAGCATGCAATTATAATTGTTGATGGAAAGAAGGTAGTGGACATTTATCATTTGTTCTCACTAGATTACCATTTTTGTCTTTTCTCCATCCTTTTGTACTCTTGCTGTTGGACTCTGCCAGACATGCCTTTTGAATGAGACTGGGAAGCTTTCCTCTTTAGTTGTAAATTTTTCTTCTTGCAGATAGCATGTTCCACAATCCAGTTTTCGCTTTGTTTGGGTGAGAGAGTCATTTGAAAAGCCTCAAGATAAGTTCCAGTGAACTTTCTCCTCAGTTAGAGGATTGTATAGGTGCTTTAACCAATATGAATACAGTATATTTCAGCTTTGTGACAAATCTCTCTTGATAGGCTGCTATGTGGATGGATAGTCATGAAAAGGTCTCCTGCTGGCACAACTTTGAGCTATCTCTGTAACTTGCAGGGAAACACAGTAATACAGAAATTGTAATACCAACTCAGATCAATGATACATCCAGTCTGTTATGTTTCTAACACTACCAGATGCTTGAGAAAGGTGCAAGAAACACCATAATGGTCATTTATGTAACAACCTGCTTTTGGGGTAATTTTTTCCCTAACTCCTGGCAGTTTGTGGTTGGTTCATGACTTGAAGCATGAAGGTTTATAGCTTATAAATGTTTATCCTCCTACCCAAATAAGTATCTAGTCCTGTGAAGGACTGCAGGACATGCTGTCTGGAACAAGAAATTTACAGATCAGGGCAAAATTAATATATGTATGTCAGGAAAAGTCTTTCTTTTTTTCCTCCCCCTTTCCCCACATTCTGCAGTCTTACACAGGTGATTTAATGTCTTTTAAAATCACTTAAAAAGCCTCTGTTTTTGTTTGGTGTGGGTGGTTTTTTTTTTTTTTTTTTGTGAGCTTTTTCCTTTCATTTGCTCAAGACCCTCTCAATTTCTGTAAAAAGAACAGGAGTACTTGTGGCACCTTAGAGACTAACAAATTTCTGTAAGAAGAGGATGGACTGACCTTTCAGTTTAAGCAGTGTCCAGGAAATCAAGAGAACTGTAAAGGCATCTATTTCCTAATAAGATCTTTTCATCTCTTCTTCCATTCTTTAGCTATCTTAATGTATACGTATAATAATTAATTTTTAAAACCTAGAAAAATCTGTAATTATATCCGTGTATGGATTCAAGCCCCATCTGTCAGTGCTGATAGTTGGATCACTGTGTCGGATCTAAAACATCTTTCAAGGCCCCTCTGTCTCATTTCAGATATAATTCTAATGAAGGTATTGAATGACTAGTGTGACAGTAATGTAAATTAGTATTGGTTCATTCTATTTAAACTGAAAAGTGAGAGAGCTTTGAAAGAAAGAAGGTTTCATTGGCATATGAGTGAAGGCTGAGGATTTTTTATTAATGATTTAAACTTCTATAACAAGAAATAGGAAACCTTGTTAGCTGTGTTCTTAGATTAAGCAAAACCTTAAGGGTGTAATGTTCTTTTCTTCAAATGGATTTGTGAGATGAAGAATTTAAACAAAATTTTCCAGAGTCAAAGATTGATTGAGTTAAACTATGTAGATCAAACTCAATCCTGTCAAATTGTAAGGAAATAAGTGAGAGATTCATAAACATTGTTAATGTTTCAGAAAGCGAGTTTTGTGCAAATGTATTTTGAATTCTTTACAAATGAGATAACAGTAGGGCTAAATGACAAATTAAGGATTTTAAAAAAATAATCAGCATGTCTCTCCTGCAATAATGGATTTATGTGGGCAGTATGTTTTAGTTGTGTTTGTAATTAAGTTTTTTTCATTATTGGAATAGAAATGTATTCCTGTTGAGCGATATCTTTTTGTTTGAATTATGTGAATTGAATGAGTGCTAAAACTGAACTGCTTTAATCTGATTTCTGCATTTAAAGCCAGTGTTTAGATTGGTTTCCTGTAGGGTAAAGTTCAAAGGTTAAATGTTTGTTTTGCTAATATTTATCTCCTGGTTTTCTGAAATTAATAAATCCACATCCCATGGTATATTGTATAGTGAAACCCAGTGAGTTGGTCTCTTGAGTGATGCAGTAAAACTGGTTTGAAAACTATTAAAAATAAACTCTGAAATGCACATGCTCTACGTGGAGTATTAAATTGCTGGTTTTCTTGAATTAACCACAGACTAATACATAAATACCTTCCTGCTGCAGTTACATTAGCTGCTGCTTCTCAAGGGCTTGTCTTCACTTTCTAAATTAAAATAAATAAATAAATAATAATTCTGTGGCTATCAGCTGATTATAGGAGTTTGAACTCCTGTAATTAAAGTTGGGTGCTTTAGTGCATTTCTAATTTTACTTAGTGGTTGATGTTTTCAAAGCAATACAGATGATTTAACCACCTATCTTCCACTAATTTTAATTAAAAATGTAAGGTTAAGAGCCCTGCTCTGCCTCTGAAAATCTCAGTCATTGTCTTCAGTTGTTTTCTCAACTCTCTTTTCGATAAATGCTACCACGTTACTGTTGTAGGGCTTTAGCCAACTAGTCTCATATTCATTACATTCTTACTGGCTGCAGAGTTGACATCTCTTTCTGAAATATTTTTATGTAAAACACGGTTGTTTTTAATTAATTTTATAGATGTATAATGTTCTACTGGTAACAAAGGCATTGGCACAATATGTATTTTTCAAAAGTGTTGTTTTCTTATATAAGGAACTTGTTCTATCTATTATGTTTTCCCCCTTAAGCATCCACATGTTAAGGAATGCAGTCAGTTAAGGAAAAATCTTGAGTTTTAAAAACATGTTCCAGAAGATCCGGCTAGGATAGAATCAAATGGCATGGAAAAGTTAGGCTTTGAATGACCTTACTTCAGGTAGAGAGAGAGAGAGAGAGAGAGAGAGTGTGTGTGTGTGTGTGTGTGTGTGTGTGTGTGTGTGTAAATTTTACAACGCTAAGTGCAGATTTACTCTGGACAGTCATGCTAACTAATCTTGTTTTAAGAACTTCATCTGAAACTCCCACACATTCCCCTTGCAACTCCTAATTTTCCAGTTTATAAAATGTGTCATGTTTCCATATGCTGATGAAATTGCCTCACAGTGTGTCTGTATTAGTGGGATACCGTCAAGTGAAATTTGGCCGCAAACTTAGGTTTGTAAAAACAAGCATCCACAGAATTAGAGACTAATAGAATGTTTCCAGCATTGTTTTAATTTCTGTAGATTTTTAGAAAACAACAAACATTCCCATACAGTGATTCCAATATACTACAATGTATGTATGAGAATCAGAAATTGACTAGAAACAGAAGTGTAATTGACTAGGCTGATAGAAGTGCAAAAAGTAAAGGAGCAGCATAAATAGCAAGAAGTAAATTGGATTTTCAAAATCAAGGTGGTTTCTGTACCATACATAAATAAGTGTTTTATAAAAGTATAACACTCCACTGGATACTGAAGTGCCCCTTAACGTTACATTGGGTATTAGAGATTCAGCTCCAGTTCAGCCTTGCTGTGCTAGAGGGAAACTTCATACAAAATGTTTCTGAATTGAATCTGAAGGACACTGTTTAGAGTATGCAGATCCTTTAATGTATTCAGTTTCTGTTGGTACATAACCAGAATGGAAGTAGTAGAGTCCATCCAGTTTTTCGTTGTGAAGTTTCCTGTGGGCTATCCTAGGAGGAAGTCTGGAGTTATTTCTCAAATGGAGAGCTGGAAACAGAGAGATGACTTTTTTTTTTAATCTATCAGTATAGCATCATCTTTGATCTTTCAGGAATCATTAATTTTTAAGAGATGGTAAATTGGATTATGTTAAAGCTCTCCATCGGGCCCTAAAATATGTGGAGTTCTGTTTTTTCTTAATTTTCAAAAAAAGTCACTTCTACACTGTCACGGGAGTCTTTCAGTTGGGAAGGGTTTTAAAAGAGTTAATGTTAATAAAAATAAGATCAGAATGTATAATTGGTACACTTTAAATACAATTAGCATTCATTATATATCGTTTGCCTAAGGCTACATTTACACTACGGGGGGAGGGGGGAATTTAAGATACGCAAATTCAGCTACGCGAATAGCGTAGCTGAATTCGACGTATTGCAGCCGACTTACCCCGCTGTAGGGACGGCGGCAAAATCGACCTCTGCGGCTTCCCGTCGACGGCGCTTACTCCCACCTCCGCTGGTGGAGTAAGAGCGTCGATTCGGGGATCGATTGTTGCGTCCTGAGGGGACGCGATAAATCGATCCCCGAGAGGTCGATTTCTACCCGCCGATTCAGGCGGGTAGTGTAGACCCAGCCTTAGTCTGTCTCTTTTGGGACCTTCCCCTTAAGCTGCAGAATGTGGAAGCAATTCCAGTCCTTTGAGTAGTTTGAGGGTTTGCTCATGACTGCTGGGGCAGAAAGGAGTCAGTTTCTGCTCTGTGCTGGGGTAGCACAGACACTGAGGCTCAGGGAAGCATGTTTATACGTTCCCCACTGCTATATGGTAGTTGGTTGCCATATACAGGAAGTTCTGTGGGCCTGAAGTGGGGATTAGTCTTCCAGTCCAAGACTTAGTGAGCAAAATCTAGTAATGGTGATATCCTGGCTCAATTTCTGTATTGAAGTTATCTTCATGACACCCTCTAGCATCTTTTCACAAATAGGCAGGCTTCCTGGTAAATGCTGATGGGACCCACATAAAACTAGTAAAGCTCTGTGTTGGTTGCTTCACTGTTAGCATGGATATCTCGCAGGCACACTCATTGCTGCTATTTACCCCTTTCAGTTATCTGACTGTGTCCCTGTTTCTTTTCCCTTTGTCTTGAACCTGGGGCTGTCGGGCTATTTCATCAGGTCCAAAAGTGAAGCTAAAGCTGTCTTAGCTTCTCCCCGGAGTCTCTTTCCCCCATTCATCCTAACAACGAAGGCCATTCCCTCTCAGCTTAAAAGCAAGAGTAGCTCTTCCCTTACCAAATAAATGGCTCATATTCCTTTATGCTTCCTTTCAGTTAGAGTGGAAATACTGGACGTGATTTCCTTCCCCAGAAGGTGAGAGAAATTGTACTGTTTCCTGTCAAACTTAAACTCATTACCTTTCACCCTGCAAAATGTCCTGAAAATGTTGTCCCGCTTCATTGTAGCAAACTTAGATCTTTTACATCTGTTATGGGATATCTTTCCTTCCCCTCTGTCCCATCCCAAAATGTAAGGAAAGGATCCTGCACTCTTTGCACCCTGAGACCTTGAATTTTTACCTGGGCAGGACAAAAACTTTGAGGTAACTGCCCCTTTTTGTGAGTTGGATCAGCACAAAAAGGCGAAGTAGTTTGCGAACTTTCATTTTTTTCCATAGATTTGTTCAGCTATCTAATGGGTGTGTGTGTGTGTGTGTGTGTGGGGAAATCCCTTGATCTGTCACTCTGAAGGTCCCTCAGGTCAAGGGTCAGTCTGCCCCCAATATATGTGACTGATTTTATAAGTGACTTGCAAAATGGAAGTTCATCCACTTTCTTTCCATTGGTATACCTTAATGTCTTGGTGGTTGCAGCCTTTTTTTTTTTTTTTTTTTTTTTTTTTTAAACTATTTCTTTAGGAAGTTCTAACAGCTTTACAGGTCCTAGCCATGTAATATCAGAGACAATACAATAAGCATTACAACAGTTATGCATTTGTGTAGAGAAACATGGAGTAATATAATAATTGGATCTCTCTATTTAACAGGGTGTTGCCATATTAGAGTGAACATCTTTACACTACCCATGCTATGTCATTTCTAGTTATTTTATTAAGTTGAGTGAAATCTCTGATTACCCATGTAACCCACCAGCTGCATCTGTCTCATATTAATATTAAAGAAAAGGTGGGCTGTTTTTGCAGATTAATGTACTTTGAGTATTGAATAAGATCATGTCTACATTACAAACTTTGGTCAATGTAAGTCACATTGGCATAAAGTGCTGCAGTTAGTATATCGCTTGTGCATGTGTGTACTTGGCTTCTTGCATCGGTGCTGTGCATACTCACCAGGAGTGCTGTGCCACACGGTGTGGTGCACCATGGGGAGGTATTGCGTTGTGCAACCGGCCATCATCCAGCACACTCTGTCTTGTGGGAAGTTTTGGCAATACATGTGCTGGGGGCAGAAACGAGTCATGCAGGGATGACTGAGAGCAAGGGTTCAATTTCCCAATGTGCAACTGTCTCCATCACATAATGTCATCTATATCCTCTGACTTTTGCTCCTTGTTTAAAAATCCCATGAACCCATGCAGTTCTCCTCATTATCTTGTCATCTCTAGCAGACACATGGAGTCTGCACAACTCTGCACTCTTGTCATAAGTGTGGCAAACACAGGACACGCTATCTTCTGGTATTGGCAGAACCATAAGAAGAACTGAATCAGTGAGGAATATGATGATTTCTGGGAGGACAGAGTGCTGTGGGAGAACCAATTCAGCGTTGATGGTGGTGTTCACTTAGCAGCTGCAGGTAGTGCACTGCCATTTCTGAGGCCAAGAAATGAGTACTGACTGTTGGAATCACATCGCAATGCAGGTGTGGGATCTTGAGCAGTGGCTGCAGAACTTTCAGAAATGCAAAGTCACATTCCTGGATCTTTCTGCTGAGCTTGACTCCAGCACATTGACAGTGAGAAGTGAGTGTCATTCGCACTGGGGAAATGTGCAATGCTAGATTGCTACTGGATAGTGGGAAATCATTGTTGAGTTTGAAAATCCACTGTGGAGGCCGTTGTCATGCAAGTGTGCAGGGCCATTAACCATCTCCTGCTACGCTGGACTGTGACTCTTGACAATGTGCAGGACATAGTGAATGGATTTGCAGCAAGGAGGTTCCCAAAGTATGGTGGAGCAATAGACAGATAGCACATCCCTATTTTGGCAACACAGTATGTCAACAGAAAGGGCTACTTTTCTATAGTTATGCAAGCATTAGTGAATCACCAAGGACGCAACACCAATATCAGAGTTGGCTGGTCAGGGAAGGAACATGATGTTTGCATCTTTAAGTAACACAGGACTATTGAGAAAACTACAAGAGATTTATTTTCCTGAGCAGCAGATTACCACTGCATTCGTCTCACCCATGTTTGACTGCTGGGACTGACTATACAGCAGTGGAGTCTCAAACAGGTCCTGGCTTATGGCATAGATGGATCTCCTCTGCCCCTGCTTGCATGTCCTCAATCCTTCTCTTCTTCTTCCTCCACATCTTCTTTGCTGTTCACCCCTGGAGTCTGTGATTCAGGCTCCTCAGAGGTATCCACGGTGATCTGTGGGTTGCTGGTGGGGTCTCTGCCAATTATGGCATGCAGCTCTTTGTAAAAGTGGTAGGTCTGTGGCTGGCACCAGATTGAATGCTGGCCTTGTGATATGCCTGATGCAGTTCCTTTGTTTTCATGTCACCGCTGAGTTGTACCCCTTCTCCTGGGTACAACCTGCTTGTAGATGCCAACATTCATACAGCTGGTCCATAGTTATGCTTGCACAGCCTCTTCTCCCAAAAGACCCACACGATCCAATATCTCCTTTGTACTCAAGCTGGAGCATGTCTGGAGCATATAGCTGGCATGGTTAGATAGCCACTTGCATGCAACAATGGAGAGCTGCTAGATGTGCCCGCCAAGTTGGACAATCTGCAAATTTTTGAAATGCTTTATGCTGGAGTTTAAAGGGGAGGAGGTTCTTCCTGCGTCTATGACCCGTGGGCAGTGGCATTCACTGACCAGAGGGGTCAGCGTAGAGTCTTATGGGACAGCTGCTTTTGGGTAGTTAAGTAATGCAGGGTCTATACTGGTGCTGCCTCAACCTCAGTACATCGACCATATCTCAACACTGCTTACAGGGTGGTGTTACTGTGTTTCTGTAATGGTGAGAGAGAGATTTAAATGTAGACACAACACAACTAGGTTGAAGGTCGACATAAACAGTTTTGTGAACTTTGTGGTGTAGACCAGTCCTAAATGGTGTAACCAAATAGCTAAGTATCTATTTGTCCTCTTTCCAGTTTTCTGGGGGTATAGTTGGTGCACTAATTTTTTGATAAGACCCACCTGCCATATTTTTTTGTTTTGAGCCATTGCTCTAGAGTTGGACTGTTTTTCTTTTTCTAGCGGCAGGTTAACAGCAGCATAGGAGCTACTAGCAGATGAGAAATTATTTCATGGTTTGCTTTTGTGTGATCATTTTTGCTACAAGGCCCAGAAGGATTACCAAAGGATCATTTAGTAAGAAATACCCATTAATTTGTGATATTAGTTACAAAGTGCATCCCAGTACTCTCAAATGACTGGATATAACTGGTGTGAAGTATGTTGTGACAGTTGAGCTCACAATTTGGGTAATTTTGTAGGCCCAACTGTAAAATTAAGTAAAAATTCATAAGATGTTACAATAACCTATAATAACAAAAAGGTATGAAAGGGAGACAGAACAACTAAATTAGTTTAAACAAAAAAGGGTAAATTTGTATGAATAAGGACTGTGTGGGAATTATGCTTGTTAAAACAGGAGATGTAGACCCATAGGTTAATGAGCCCAAATTGATATGTCAGATGTTAGGCTTAATTGGTGGAGAAAATAATGAGAGGATGGCCTGTTGCACCCATCACTCCCTTTTGGGGTTCTTAAAAGAGAGTTTGTGGGGAAAATACAAAAGCGCACACCCACAAAAAAAATTGAAAACAGACCGATTACTGACGCAAGCTTCACATCATAGCTGCCACCCCACCTTTTCCTGGGACTCCAGGCCTTCATCATCCTGATCTGAAGAAATGTCCTGACCGGACCAGGCCCAAGAGAGAGGGAGCCAGATAACATCACCACCCTATCATCTCCAGCTGAATTCCAAACACTGCTTGGAATGAAAGGACTCTAACAGCAGCAGCAACAGGAGCTTCGGCTCATCTCACCTGATCTTCTCTTTTTCTAAAAAGGACAGTTATTACCGTCTTTGATACTATCTAAGGGACAGTCAACCAAAGGGTTTTTTCCTTTCAAAATTATTTCCATCTAAAGGAAAAAGTAACGAGAAATGTTAAAATGAATGCCTTATTTAAAACTTTGCATTTCAAATGTGTCAACTGTTTTTCCTTCTTTTCTGTATCTTTAATAAAAGATTAGAAGGATTTTTGAAGGTGTGTTTGCCATAGTACTAAGCAAGCTGAGGTCTCTATATACCAAACCACAGACTTTGTTTAAAACTGCTTAATGTTGTGACTGGGTTCTGTTAACACTTTTGACTCATTTATTCCATCTAAATTAATACGACAGGTACCACTGAAACAGCATCTTAGAAACATTTTCATTTATCATCCACAGGCTGAGGTTGCTGTGCTTTTCCAGATCAAACCCCATTCCTCGGGGGTAATTTGTCTATCCAGATCCTTTTCCCGGCATTTCATATATGGACTTTTTTGTTGTTGTTGTTAGGAAAGTTGTCTGCAAAGATTGATTATAAACTAGTTATTTTTTTAATTGGCTAGACTCTATTGCTTCTATTAAAATTAGCCTTCTAGAACAGCTGTTTCATATAGAAAAGGTGAAAAACATAATGACTTAATTGAAAGTACTTGTACCATGAGAGAGTGAGCCAGTCAGTTGTGATATCCAAATAAATTAGAAAAGTTTCTTTGCTGAACAGCTGGCCAACCATTTGGGAGGGCCATGGAGAACAATCTTTAAAGCGCTCTGGTTCGTGGTTTGGGTTAAAATCTGGATTATTTGCAATGGGGAAAAGTTCTTATTTTATCTGTAATTCTATCTAAAGCCCGTAGAATGGCCTTCTTGGCTGTTTAAGATTTGAATTCCCAATTATCTTATAGAATTTGTTGCCCTTCTGTACCCAAATATTTTCTGGAGGTGTGACTTCTCAGAATCTGGAAAATTTATAGCTAACTTTTCACATTTGGCATAATTTACTGTAAATCCAGATGCTTTTCCAAAGTCTTGGATTTCTTTAGATACTAATATTAGGGGAATAATTGGTATCGATTTAAAAAGGATGACATCATCTACCTACAAAGCTTTTCTGATGTGTTCCTGGAAGTTTTATTTCGTTGAAAGAAGCATCCTCTGTTCTGTATCCTCTGTGCAAATGGCTCCATGGCCAGTGTAAAAAGTAAAGGAGATGATGGACATCCCTGCCTAGCCCCTCTGTGTACTTCAAACAGGGAAGATATAATCCCATTAATTTGCACAGCTGCTTTGGGATTGGTGCAAAGAGCAGTTATCCATTTCAGAAACTTGGGGGTCAATGTCCATATGAGATGAAACTTAAAACACTCCACTCTATTCGATGAAAAGTTTTCTCTGTGTCAAGTGATAATAGAAGAAATGGATTTTTTTTTTTTTTTTGATCTGGCATTGGGAATGATTCCAAATTCTCGTCAAGCATTGCCTGACATTTGGCTGTCCTTAGTGAACTGATGCCGCTTTTGGCTGATGTGTTGTCATGACTGTAATTATCATCCCACATACCCCTTGAAAGTATTTAGTATGTGTTTTCCCTCCATTTTCACTTCAGTGGTACTGCTGTTTAGGTTCCAGCGGTATACAATACTGGAGTTACTTACAGGAGAACCTCTGAGTTCTGAACACCAGAGTTACGAACTGACCAGTCAACTGCACACCTCATGGAACCAGAAGTATGCAATCAGGCAGCAGCAGCAGAGACAGAAAAAAAAGAAAATGGGGAAAAAAAAGAAGAGAAATACAGTACACAATACTGCCTAAAACATAAACTACTAATAAAATAAAGGGAAAGTGGCATTTTTCTTCTGCATAGTAAAGTTTAAAAGCCATATTAAGTCAGTGTTCAGCAGTAAACTCTTGAAAGAACAATCAAAAAGTTTTGTTCCGAGTTACACCATTCCTGAGGTGTTTGTACTCTGAGGTTCTAATGTACTGTTGCAGAAAAGATGATGTTTTCCTTACCTTCAAAGTAGATTTCTGTGTATGTAGTTCCAGGGTGGGCTTGTGGATCATTGTTTCATATAATTGATTATCTCTAGAACTGTTAGCATGTTAAATTCTAGGGAAGTAGCTCCCCTGGTTCTTGTGTGGATTAGTAAGTGGACCAGGATTCTGGGAGACTATTCTTCCAATTTGTCTGTCTGCCTCTCAATTAGAGAGGAACCTGTTAGTAAGGATTACTGAAGCTGTTATCAGAACTAATTTTACTACTGGCAAAACAAACAAACAAACAAGGTGGACAAGCTCTGGTATACACTAGATATCTGATATCTGCAGGACAACCTAGTTCTAGTAGGCTTCACTTTCTATTCCTCCAAGTCTATGGTCCTGATATAGGCAGAGAGAATCTTGATGTATTCAGGTTAGCATTTTGGTCCTCACATTCAACCGCTATAGGAACAAACTTAAAGGATTTTAAACTGATTTCTCCTCAGACGCATCCTTTAGTGGGAGCATTGCGATCTTAATAGTGGAAGTTTCTTTAATAATACTAGCAGCAGTGGAAGAGGTAAAACTACTCTTTGTACGTTTTGCTTTTACATCCTTTCCTCTGTAAAGTCACATCACTACTTGTTTCTCTGAGAAATAGAGAGCCATAGAAGAGCCAGAATGGAAAATTTAACTGATTATTTCTCTTCTGTGATTAACAGTCAAGGTCCAAATTTGTTGGTCAAGGTATAGTCAAGGTCCAGACTCCAGAAAAAAAGTAGTAGTAATTAATAAGTAAATAAAAAGATTTTGGGGTCTCTTCAGAATTGCCTGGTAGTCCGGATTTGCCTGGTAATCTGTCTATTGACTAACCCTGTACTAGTCTATCCCACCCATAAAATGTAAATATTGAAGGGGTCAACAGAGCATATGCATATTCTAAGTACATGCTGTGAGGTTTAGTTTACAAGTAAAGGAGAAGTTAAGTTTAAGTAGAATTTCAGATATTCACTGTATTCTGAAGCTCACATGGGGATAGAAGTAGTTCATGCGCAGGGATTCTAGAAATCCGTTTGCCATGGAAAAACGCAGAATTTGCAGTTTTACAGAGAATCTTTCATTTTTACATTTTGTGAAAAAATAAAAACCATATATGAACTGCATTTTACTGAAAGTTAGGGTAACCATATTTCCCAAAGTGATACCACCTGGGGCTGACAGCCTGAGCCGAGCTCCCAGGGCCTGGCATTGTCGCTGTCCCCCTGCGAATCTTTTGGCAAAACTGGGCATTTGATGATCAGTTGGCAAAAGCAAATGGGACAAATGCCCAGTTTTGCCAAAAAAAAAAAAAAAAAAAAAAAAAGTCAGGACATTCGGGACAGGGCTTTAAAAGGGGACTGTCCTGGCCAAAACAGGACATACGGTCACCCTTGTTCAACTGATACCTCTATATAATGTGAACAGGGAAACTAAAGTCCAGTGTTTCATTTTAATTGTGGAAAAACTGATTTTTTTATCAGAATTTTATTTATTTTTTTATCACAGAAAATTAGGATCCCTGTTCATGAGCAGTAAAAGAAACGGGCATGGCTGAGCAGATGGGTTGTGAGGTAATGTGTTCTGCTCTGGATCCACTGAAATAGGGGTCAATCCAGTTGCCATGAGTAGTGCAATATTAATCACAGAAAGGAAACTAACAAGTAATACATTTTCTATTCTATCCCTTCTCTTTTCTCCGTCTTCCCAACCTCACTACACCCCTCCCTCTCTTCAGTATGCAGCTTTGAAAAACTCTTAATGATTGATATGATAGCAGTGCTGTCATTCTTTTTAACAAAAGTCATTTTTGTTCTAGGTATTTTAATAGAGTCCCATTAAAGATGTATTGCTGACTGAAATATTGGTATGAAGGGCTCTCACTGAGCAGAGCCCAGGAATTAAGAAGTCAGGAAATCGGCTGCTGCATTGCAAAAGAGCCTTGTGTGACACAGAATCTCCTGATTGGGGGGATCATTACTGCTATTATGACTCGACTTGCGTAGGAATTTTAAATTTCATCTGAATGTCAGTAATAACCCTCTTAGCAAATTATCCTGAATAAAATCACGAAGGCATTTTCTATAATAGGTGTTGAATTACTGGATAGATTTGCTAATTAAATACTCTTTGTTCTGCTGCAGTTGACATTACAGGGTAAGATCTTGAACAATTATTCTCAACAGCTGTACTTTGTTAAGGGAAAAATTAACCACAAAGTTTTTTTTTTTTACACTTGAAGTTGGCAGATTTTTTTGAAATGTGCTTGAAAAAAATTCCATCCTCCAATTGGTAATGAGAAAATAAATATGCAGGTGTTGCTGTGAAATCAGATAACTGCAGACTGCCTTATTAATGAATTTAGTAAGCCTTTATAGCCTTCTGTTTTCTAGCTGTTGGCACTTGTAAGTGATCCTCTGTCATAATGGGTAATATTAACATATATGCCTGTCATCTGATGAACCTAACTTGTCTGTGACCCTCTTGTAATTACCTTTATCAACTACTGTCCTCAGGGACAACTGAGAAATGTTCTTTGCATGGTCAAGTTTTCTTTTATTTAATGGGGGAATCATCCTATCAGAACGTATGCTATTTTTCTAATGTTATTGGGTTACATTATACCAGGGAATAGAAATCTACCTAGACTTAAGATCTCATTTTTGTGTGTGTGTGTGTATTTATACAAGGATGTCTATTTATTCTTCAGATCATATTAATATTAACTCTTCTGTGTAGGAATTGGCTTACTTTGGATATCTGTATCAATTTGTTTTTTATTCAAGAAAAAGAATGAAATGGGAAAATTAGAATAGTGGTGTTTGAATGTGAAAAGTCTTAGCCCTTATGTGGCAATATATGTATTCATTATACTTTACAAACTTAAACCAGTGTGAGGTGAGTAGGTAGATAAGTTGTGGTGCAGTATGATCTGAGTCACACGGAAGTGGATAAGGGAAGTATTTGAGGATAATATACCCAAGATATGTTTTGAACCTTCTGACTGTGTTTGACTGGTGTATCTGATGGTTTCGTTTCTAGAATACGTACAGCATATAATGCTGCGTCTACACTAGATATTTTATGTTGAATTTTTTACCACTATTGCAACTCCACTTGAGGTAACAAAGATCAGAACTGTACTGTACTTTGTTTGAGGAAAGATAGTCTTGTGCTAAGGTGCACTAAGTGGGACTTAGGATATTTGGGTTCAATTTCCAGCTGTGCCACAGACTTCCTGTGTGACTTTAGGCCAGTCCTTGTCTCTCTGTGCCTTAGTTCCCCATCTGTTGTGGGGGGAGGGTGGGGAAAGGAGAGAGGGAATAATAATACTTCCACTGTGTGTTTGTCTTGTCTATTTAGAGAATCAGAAGCTTGTAGTGCAGTGCTAAAGGTATGAACCCTAATGGCGATGCATTGGGGAAGTAGCGGGAATGGCATTATACGTACATATAATAGAATTTGTATTTGCTCCCCCTCTCCTTTTAAAAGGAGATATTTCTTAAGTAGGAACAAAGGAAATCCTAACAATGGCATTAGTACACGGTAACTGGAAATGATAGAAATGTCCATAATGCAGAAAAGGCAGAAGTGTTCAATAAATATTTCTGTTCTATATTTAGGGGGGGGAAAAAGCCAGATGATGTATTTGTGTTATATGATGATGATGCAATACTTTCCATTCCAACAGTAACTCAGCAGGCTGTTAAACAGCAGTGTGACAGGGTCGGTAGCTCACCGCTGTGGCGCCTCCTCCTGGCCGNAGGCGCCTAGGCCTGCCGCAGCCCAGTCTCTCTAGGTGTGGGGTAATCGCCCCACCACAAGCAGCTACTACAGTTAGACATTTTTAAATCAGCAGATCTGGATAATTTGCATCCAAACATTTTTTCTAAAGGGCTGGATCAGAAGCTCTCTGGACACTCTATTGATTTTTCAATAAGTCTTGGAACACTAGTGAAGTTGCAGAGGATTGGAAGACAACTAATGTTGTGCTAATATTTAAAAAAAAAAAAAAAAAAGGTAAACTGGATAATACAGGTAATTATAGTCCTGTCTGACTAACTTTGATCCCAGGCAAAACAATGGAAGGGCTAATTTGGCAATTCTTCAATAGAGAATTAAAGGGTGGGGTAAAATAATTAATGCCAATCAACATGGGATTATGATGAATTAAATTTAACTTTTTTTTTAATTACAAGTTTAGTTGCTACATATAATGGTATTGATGTGCGTACCTAGACTTCTGTAAATCATTTGACTTGGAATTCCATAACATTTTGATTAAGAAACTAGAATGATACAAAATCAACAGTGGCACATGTTAAATGGATTAGAACTAGCTAATAGATAGGTCTCAATGTAACCAAAAGGGGTTTCATGGGGTGTGGAGGGGACCGACAGGAATGTTTTTTGGCTATGTGCTATTTAACATTTTTATTTCATAGTGTGGATTAACTATTGGAATAATTTAGCAAGAGTTGAGGTGCATACTCTATCAATAGAGATTTTTAAATCAAGAGCAGATGTTTTTCTAAAAGATATGCTCTGGGGCAACAAGAATTAATTCATGAAAATCCCATGGCTTGTTATGCAGAATGTCAGAGTAGATCACAGTGGTTTCTTCTGGTTTTTATATCTATGGATGTATGAAAACAAAAATGATAGGAAATGTACACATATTAAGAGTGCCTCATTCTCCAACTTTAATAACAATCAAAAGATAGGAAATGCGAGAGTTAAAATTGCAGCCATAATTCTTCTATCTTATGATCACATGAATTTAATTTCATTACAACATGCTATTTTATTTCTGCAGGATCCCTCTCTGTCGAGCACTGTTTATTCTGTGCACTGTTGAATATATCAGGACAGTGTAGTGAAAATTGCCTGTAGAACACGTGCCACCTTCACTGTAGAATTGGCAAAGTGTATAGAGATTGAGGCTGGGGGATAGTCTTGTGTTTAATGCTCTGCCCCAGACTTCTAGTGTGTTGCTGGGCAAATCACTTAAACCGAAATTTTCAAAGAATACTACTGATTGTGCGCGCCTCTTTTTTCGCAGTACCCAACTTGAGAAAATGGAGGCCTATGTTTCAGAAATAGCACTGCGCACTCATAGCTGTTGCTATAATCAATCTGAGTTGTGAATGCTCAGCACGTCTGGTAGTAAGGCAGTGTGGAATTTGCCCAGTGCAGGAACTGAAGCAGGGTATGTTTATGCTTATGCTACAGTGGCACAGCTGCGCCGCTATAGCCCTATGCCAATAGGAGGGATTCGCCTGTCCGTGTAGGTAATCTACCTCCCCAAGAGGCGGTAGCTAGGTTGATGGAAGAATTTTTCCATTGATCTAGTGCTGTCTACACTGGGGATTAGGTCGGTTTAACTACTCTGCTCAGGGGGGTGTGGATTTTTCTCATGTAGTTAAGCTCACTTGATTTTCTACTGTAGACCAAGCAGAAGACAGCCATAGGGCTACCTTCTGAAGCTCGTCTCGCAAACTCTGTCATAGGGAGCATCTCTGAGGGGCGAGGGGACTGTTGAGAGCAGGGCAGCAGCAGACAGCAGTGTGGAAATTCTGGGCAGCACTGCCACCTACCTATAGGTAAGCCTGGGAAGGCCGTTCTAGCTTCAGCCCTCAGAATCGTCCAAATTATGCTGGGGGCTGCTCTGGGTTTTATAGCAGCCCAGGATCTCAAGGGCTTTTAAAGCTACTTTAGCCTCTATCCCTCCTTGCTGTGAGGTCTGTGGTGTGCCTCCTGTCTAACCTTTCTCTTAAGAAGGTCTGGCTGATGCAGTTACATTTCTGGTGGCCAATGATTGTGTTTCTATGCAAGAGTTCTCACTGTTCCCACCCCTGTGGTGAGAGATTGTATGATGAAAAAAATCTGTTCTAGATAAATCCAAAGAGAGACTGTCGGTGATTTTAATCAACATAATCAAATGTGAAGTGGAGATGGACTTGTGTTCAGGTTGGTTATGCAAATGTATTAGCTGGGAAGAGGTTTGTTGCTTTTTATTGTTACAGTATTTGAAGGCTTGTGGTCATTAGAAATGTAGAAACAGTGTTAGCTGGGAAGTCGTGGTTGTTAGCTAAAGACTGGATGCTGATATAGGGTCAGAGTTAAGGTTGCGTGTGGAACCTTAATTATACATTTTCAAACTTGCAAAAAATATTTTTCTACTTTAACTTTGCTGTAGAATTTCATGTCTATCAAATGTCTTCTTATCTGACTTTGACTTTTTAGTATCATTTTTTTTTCTTTTACTGGTACCCTCAGCACTTCTGTTTAAGGTGTGTGTGTGTGTGTATGTATTTATTTTTCTCTGTTAACTATCATGTTTCTCTCAAGAAAATTAGATGGTACTTCTATATAAGATTAAAATATAACTGGTACATTAAAAAAATCATGATGAATAATCATAGTTCAGTTGCTGCCCAATTGGGAGAAAGCATCAATGGCATACCACACAAGTCCTTTCTGGGTCCCATGCTTCAGAAAATTTTCATTAATAACTTGGAGGATAGAGTGGAGAGTGTGGCAATCAACTCTGTCGATGTTACAAGACTGAGAGAAATTGCAAATACTTGGGGAGATCTAAAATATAGCTTTCTTGATAAATTGGAGAAATGAATTAAAATCAGTTGAAATTCAGAAAAGACACTTGTTAAATAGTTCATGAAAGAATGATGAAATACACAAATATGAAATAAAGGAGACTTGTATGGGCAGTAGTTCCTCAGATTTCAGAGTTTAATAATAGGATATTTTTAATGAGTCAGTTCTACAACAGTCATTCTGCTGCCTTTCACCTTATCTCCCTCCAAAAATTGCAAATGTTATATTCAAATTATATTAAAATAAGCACAGAAATTATTTTGCCCCACTCAGCACTAGTTTGGTCTTAATTTGGTTTCAGCATATTTGTGAGAGTGTTAAACTGTAAAAAGAGAGAGTTTGGAGTGTTCAGAGGAAGACATTTTTTAAAATGTGATAGAAGATTTACAATGTAAGACCAAAAGTAATCAAGCACTCTTATTGTCTGAAGAAAAGTCTGAAAAAGACATAACTCATATATAAACTATGTTAAGAAAACATTGCTTGCAAAACTTAAGCGCTTAAAAGTTAGGAAAACTTCAGAATTAAGGTTGTTCTTGTGTGTGGTGTAATATCCTAGTTTTTTGTTTTATTTTTTTAAACACACTGGAAGAAAAAGTGCCACATGTGGAATTTCTTTTTTATCGACTCTGCATTTGGTTCAGACAGCTTTCTTATCCAGGGTTCCTGAGCCCAGTGGAGAGTGGGGGTGGTCATGGGATATGTCTACACAGCCTGCAGCAGTGAGTCTTAGAGCTTGGGTCACCAGACTCGGACTTGTGCTGTGGTGGTAAAAAATATCTGTGTAGGTGTTTGGGCTTGAGCTCTGAAATCCACCCTCTCTTCCTAGGCTTCAGAGCCTGAGCCTGAACGTCTACATAGGTATTTTTACCACCATAGCCCAAGCCCTAGTCTTTTGACTCAGACTTGCTGTTGCAGGCTGTGTAGATGTACCCAGAAAGCACAGGGGAGAGACAGTCTCCCTGCTTACAGTTTAGGTGCCAGGACCTGGCGTAGACCTCAGCAGCTCAATGTTGCAATTGGAGAAGAAGCAGGACTTTCCCTACAAGTAATGTTCATATGGGTGCTCCCCTTCAGGGGTGCATGAACCCCCCCCCCCATGTGCCTCTGAAGTGGAGCGCTCATAGGAGGACATATCTGGAAGAACTTCAGTTACTGCACACAATGAGTAACCTCTCCTTAGCCTTAGGTTGGAGCATACGTACTGTAGAATCTTTGAAGAATTTAGCTGCTTAAAATCTAAGTCTGTACTGAGCATGTGTGAACTGTGATTCTCTTCCCCCCCCCCCAAAGGTTTATAAAATGGCCAGACTTGGATAGATTTTCATGGAAACTGCAAAACTTACACAAAGGCCACCACCCTACCAAATTTCAAGTCTCTGCTGCAAAGCCTTTATAATAATGATGTTGGTATATTTATACAGAGAGATTAGTTTAGTTATCACTAGCCAGTGGGGACAAAGGTAGTAATGGTCTTTAGTCGCTGCAAGGAAAACATATGTTAAACATTAGAAAAATATTTTTTAAGTTATACATCAGAACTGTCCCGTTAAGGGACCATCTTTGACCATATTCATAGCTCCACTAAACAGTCTTACCAATGGCTAAGGTACACCTCTACCCCAATATAATGCGACCCAATATAACACAAATTTGGATATAACGCAGTAAAGCAGTGCTCCGGGGGTTGGGGTGGGGTGGGGGCGGGGCTGCGCACTCCGATGAATCAAAGCAAGTTTGATATAACGCGGTTTCACCTATAACGCAGTAAGATTTTTTTGGCTCCCAAGGACAACGTTATATCGAGGTAGAGGTGTTTAACAAAATAGTTCCTAGCTTGAAGCACTATTAATGAGTCCTGCACTTAGGACGGAAGAATCCCATGCAGTGCTCCAGACTAGGGACCGAATGGCTAGGTAGCAGTTCTGCAGAAAAGGACCTAGGGGTCACAGTGGACGAGAAGCTGGATATGAGTCAACAGTGTGCTCTTGTTGCCAAGAAGGCTAACGGCATTTTGGGCTGTATAAGTAGGGGCATTGCCAGCAGATCGAGGAACGTGATCGTTCCCCTTTATTCGACATTGGTGAGGCCTCATCTGGAATACTGTGTCCAGTTTTGGGCCCCACACTACAAGAAGGATGTGGAAAAATTGGAAAGAGTCCAGCGGAGGGCAACAAAAATGATTAGGGGTCTGGAGCACATGACTTATGAGGAGAGGCTGAGGGAACTGGGATTGTTTAGTCTGCAAAAGAGAAGAATGAGGGGGGATTTGATAGCAGCCTTCAACTACCTGAAGAGGGGTTCCAAAGAGGATGGAGCTCGGCTGTTCTCAGTGGTGGCAGATGACAGAACAAGGAGCAATGGTCTCAAGTTGCAGTGGGGGAGGTCCAGGTTGGATATCAGGAAAAACTATTTCATTAGGAGGGTGGTGAAACACTGGAATGCGTTACCTAGGGAGGTGGTGGAGTCTCCTTCCTTGGAGGTTTTTAAGGCCCGGCTTGACAAAGCCCTGGCTGGGATGATTTAGCTGGGAATTGGTCCTGCTTTGAGCAGGGGGTTGGACTAGATGACCTCTTGAGGTCCCTTCCAACTCTGATATTCTATGATTCTAATGGACTAGAATGAGCTACTATAGATTCCTTCTGACTTGTACCATTCTGTAAGCATTATTTAGAAATGAGAATATCTTTAGGTCCAGTTACTATTTTTAAGTCTATATTAATATTATTTAGGTGGGCTAATAGAGAGATTCTGCTGCCAGTGCTGATATCCCAAACACGGGTATGCATGTTGCTCCATGTGCCGGAGATTGGAAATATGTAGCAAATAGTGTCCATTGGTTTGACTTGTGCCTGTGCAATTGCTCTCTTTGTGCTCTAAACCGAGGTCATGAAGGGTGGCATGGGCCAGCGCTTCTCTAGTTCCTTCTTTCTGCCGCATGGCCTGAGTTGAAATCTTCTGTGTCTGAAATGATCTTCCTATACTTTCAAAATCTGTAAATATATAGTCAATATTTTTAATAACCTGAGTCTTAGCTTTTTTTTTTAAGTATTTGTATAGTGTCTCTCGCTTCTCCCTGTTTTGGGGAGCCTCTTCGCATGGAGAAGGTATGCCCAGATTCCTGGGGTTTAAGGACTGTATCTCCTGCCCACATTTCTTCTCCACCAGCAATAAACACAAGTGCTGCCTTTACTGCCTCTGAGAGGTTCACATCACTGCAGCATTTGTTCCTCCTTTTCTCCCTGAGCCCACTAGAGAAGAGAGCCCCATCTGCAGAAACATCTCCTGGAGAATGCCACGAGACCCCAATTGGATCCAGGCCAGGGAGAACCGCCAGTACAAGGACTTCAGACTGAGCAGCACCTCTCTGAGCATGAGCTTCGGAACAGAGATTGAAAACGTTAAGCCAAAGAGTAGGGGACATGGTCATAACATAAGGACAGATTCTCATCTAGGTCTGCCTCCAAGGAAAAGGATCCCTCCCCATCTTGGTCCAAGTTGGGTGAGTCCTCATTCGTGAGTCCTAAAGAATTAGGTCTACATAAATCTTCCAACCAAGAAGGGAAGGCACAAAGGAAGAAGGATCTGACTGTACCAGCTCTGATTCCATCTCAGAGACTGGAAGATTGGCACCACTGGCTCCAACTGGGAGTTCCATATCTCACCCAATTGGCCCAGACAGTTTTGTTTTCCTGACCTTCTACAAATGTCAACCCGTCCTCCCATCTGTATCCAACCCTTTCTGTATTTAACTCTTGAGAATGCCGGAATCAGACATACCAACCCTATCCTCTTCACCTCACAGCCTGGTATTTGGATGGGTGTCAGACATAGAAATTGCATGCTCAGAGGCTGACCTAAGTGTCAGCAGGAAAGTTTTTCCACAAGAAAATTCTTTCTAGCTCATTGGAGGAGTTTCTCTGCCTGGAACTGTCAGCGGGAACAGTTATCTCCAGAGTCAGCAGACATTCCTGTTGTTTTAGGCTTTCTCCTGTTCCACAAGACGTCAGGACTTTTAGCTTGCTGTGGATCCACTTGTCAGCAATCAATGCCTTCCATTCTCTCACAGAAGGTGACTCTGTCTTTATTCACGTGACAACAACTAAATTGCTGAAGTAGTTATACTGGACATTTGTGAGGCAACTACCTCGAGCTCTATCCTTGCCTTTAAAAAGCATTACACCTTACTCCAGGCCTCTTCTGCAGTTGCAGCTGTGGGGACAGCAGTATTAGACATTCATATCAACTGCATCCTTGCACCCATCCTCCTGTTCAAATACTTCTTACCAGTCGCCCTCATGTGGAATCCACATAGTGATCAGAACTCAAAGAAGAAAGGCAGATTACTTACCTGTAATTGGAGGTTCTTTGAGATGTGTGGTCCCTATCTGTATTCCACTACCCACCGCCCTTCCCCTCTGCTTTAGATCTTGTCTGATTTGTGGGAATAGGAGGAACTTGAGAAGCATTGGCCGATGCCCTCAGTTCAGAGCATTAGGGGAGCAACTGCGCAGGTGAGGACCAACAGACACTGTTTGTCAAATCTCCGGACTCAGATGTGTGGCACACATGGGCACCCTTGTATGAAATACATATAGGGCCCACGCATCTTGAAGAACCTCCAGTTACATGTAAGTAAGCGCCATTTAATGCTAGGTGAGCCAAGGATTTGTGTTCTTACTATGAATATTAGGGTGGCTATATATATTACCAGAAGAGAGAAATAGTTAGCTTCAGGTGCTAAAGGAGCACTCAAGGACGATAAGGCCATTGTGGAGAAACTAAATGCATTCTTTGCATTGGTCTTCATGGCTGAGGATGTGAGGGAGATTATCAAAATTGCGCCATTCTTTTTAGGTGACAGATCTGAGGAACTGTCCCACATTGTGTTATCATTAGGGGAGGTTTTGGAACAAATTGATAAATTAAACATCAGTAAGTCACCAGGACCAGATGGTATTCACCCAAGAGTTCTGAAGGAACTCAAATGTGAAATTGCAGAACTACTAACTGTAGTCTGTAACCTATCATTTAAATTAGCTTTTGTACCAAATGACTGGAGGATAGCTAATGTGACGCCAATTTTTAAAAGGGGCTCCAAGGGTGATTCCGGCAATTACAGGCCTGTAAGCCTGACTTCAGTACCGGGCAAACTGGTTGAAACTATAATAATGAACAATATTGTCAGACATATAGACAAACATGATTTGTTGAGGAAGAGTCAACATGGTTTTAGTAAAGGGAAATCATGCCTTACCAATCTACTAGAATTGTTTGACAGGGTCAACAAGCATGTGGACTAAGGGGTTCCAATGGATATAGTGTACTTAGATTTTCAGAAAGCTTTTGACACGGTCCCTCACCAAAGGCTCTTACGCAAAGTAAGCTGCCATGGGATCAGAGGAAAGGTGCTCTCATGGATTGGTAACTGCTTAAAAGATAGGAAATAAAGGGTAGGAATAAATGGTCAGTTTTCAGAATGGAGAGGGGTAAATAGTGATGTCCCCCAGGGGTCTGTTCTGGGATCAGTCCTAGTCAACATATTCATAAATGATCTGGAAAAGGGGGTAAACAGTGAGGTGGCAAAATTTACAGATGATACAAAATTACTAAAGATAGTTAAGACCCAGGCAGACTGCAAAGAGCTACAAAAGGATCTCTCAAAACTAGGTGACTGGGCAACAAAATGGCAGATGAAATTTAATGTTGATAAATGCAAAGTAATGCACATTGGAAAGCATAATCCCAACTATAAATATAAAACGATAGGGTCTAAATTAGCTGTAACCATTCAAGAAAAAGATCTTGGAGTCATTGTGGATAGTTCTCTGAAAACATTCACTCAATGTGCAGCGGCAGTCAAAAACGAACAGAATGCTGGGAATAATTAAGAAAGGGATAGATAATAAGACAGAAAATATCATGTTGCCTCTCTATAAATCCATGGTATGCTCACATCTTGAATACTGCGTGCAGATGTAGTTGTCCCATCTGAAAAAAGATATATTGGAATTGGAAAAAGTTCAGAAAAGGGCAACAAAAATGATTATGGGTATGGAACAGCTTCTGTCTGAGGATAGATTAATAAGACTGGGACTTTTTACCTTGGAAAAGAGGCGGCTAAGGGGAGATATGATTGAGATCTATAAAATCATGACCGGTGTAGAGAAAGTAGATAAGGAAGTGTTGTTTACTATTCTCATAACACAAAAACTAGGGGTCACCAAATGAAATTAATAGGCAGCAGGTTTAAACAAATAAAAGGAAGTATTTCTTCACACGATGCACAGTCAACCTGTGGAACTCCTTGCCAGAGGATGCTGTGAAGGCCAAGACCATAACAGGGTTCAAAAAAGAACTAGATCAATTCATGGAGGATAGGTCCATCAATGGCTATTAGTCAGGATGGCAGGAATGGTGTCCCTAGCCTCTGTTTTCCAGAAGCTGGGAATGAGCGACAGGGGATGGATCACTTAATGATTACCTGTTCTTTTCATTCCCTCTGGGGCACCTGGCACTGGCCGCTGTCAGAAGACAGGATACTGGGCTAGATGGACCTTTGGTCTGACCCAGTAGGGCCATTCTTTTATTCACGTTTTGAAAGCCACAAACATTTGGAATTAACTATGTGATGGATATTCTCATATGTTAAGTTGTAATTATATCATACATTAATCTTTGATAATATTTTTTTCATTTCAGATTTTGATGCACACTAAGGAGATGGTGCAGAAGGTAATGCTGAACATTTTCATTATACAACAACCCTTAAATAGCACACCCAGTGAAATGTTTTATTCTAAGAAAATTGTAACCCAAACAAACTTGAAATCACTTCTTGGGATGCCTAGTTTACAAATGTAATCCTTCCTAATGGATTATAGCTTTTTTCCTTCTCTTAACACCAATGTGATCTAGCCCCTGCTTGAAGCCTGTGTGAGAGTGTTTCAAGCAAATTAGCAACAGTGCTAATTAGAGTTTACTCAGAGGCCTGTTACGCTCTGTGTTCTAGTGTTTTACTAAGAATTGTTTTTGGCTCCCTATTATATGGTGATTATATGCTATTTGGAGTTTAATATAGATTTGTTTAACTGCACTGACCTCTCCCACCATTAAAGACATCTGGTCTTCGTTTGTCAAGGTGATAGGATCCCACTGGATTTATTGCTAATCCTGAATATCTGGGTAGCAATAATGGTGACAGTTGCCTTCTTTCACCTCTACCTTGCTAGGAAATCTTGCCTGTCTTCTGTTCTTGTGTGTTTTGACCTGGATATAATTCAATGTGGTGTTATGATAGCTTTTTTCTGCTAAGGAGGCAGACTAAAATGCTCTGCACAAGAAGGAGTTTCTGTGTTCATCTCCAGATACAGTAGTTCAGTCTGGAGATAGAAAACACATGGAACACTGTGGTTATTTCTTTATCCAAAAAGAAAAATACATTCTCTTTCAAGGCTTCTTGCCCGTGTAAGGACTAAACAAAAGAGGAAGACTGAGTCAAAGCCTAACTCTTTTCAGATCATATTGAAAGAGTTGTTTTTTGGCAAAAGCTTTCTTAAAAAAAATATTGAAGTGGCGGAGAGAGAAGACTTGTAAGCCAAATGCTGAATCTGGAAGAGGTGAAGGAAGAGCAGAGTCCACTGTGGATAACTTTGTAGTGCTCTTAATTACTGTATCTATCAGTCAAATATGACTGTGATGGGTTCCCTTGAAATTTGTTAGACAAGTGATGTTTCTTTTATATGATGTGGGTACTTTGCAGCAGTGTTGTGATGGTCGCAAATGGATCTTCAGGCTATCACGTTACTCTTCAAAGATGTTGGCTATAAGCAAACATACCTTGTCTTGAATAGTCTGAATGTGTCTGTCAGTCTGATGGTGTTTTCTCTCTTCCCTCTCAGCCAGCCAAAATGACAGTTGATAACAATAGGGGTGGAACTCTTAAGACCAGAATTGTTCATTTATTTTCATCCACTTCTTATTTACAGTATTCTATACCCCATATGGTGTTGAAAAAATATACTAACTGGCAAAACGTACAACTGAAAAGTCTGCCTGATTTTTCTTCTTTTAGCGTTTACTTAGTTGTCTCATGCTTGATTTCCCCCCCTTGAATACGCACACGTATACATGTATATTTACATATATACATTTTAATGAAACCTAAACTTTTAAATAAAATCCTGCTTTGCATTATTTGTATAGTTTACTGTTAAACTAATAATGAGTCATGTAAACATTTTGCTCAAATTTTGAAAATGCGACGGAATGCAATATAGAATCATAGAATTGTAGACTGTTGGGGAGCTTAAGAGGTCATCTAGTCCATTCCTCCCGCACTTATGGCGGGACTAGTATTATCTAGACCATCCCTGGCAGGTGTTTGTCTAACCTGCTCTTAAAAATCTCCAATGATGTAGCATCCACAACCTCCCTGGGCAATTTATTCCAGTGCTTAACAGACCTGACAGGAAGTTTTTCCTAATGTTCAACCTAACCCTCCCTTGCTGCAATTTAAGCCCATTGCTTCTTGTCCTATCCTCAGAGGTTAACAAGAACAATTTTTCTTTCTCCTCCTTGTAACCACGTTTTATGTACTTGAAAACTATTGTCATTTCCCCTCTTAATCTTCTCTTCTCCAGACTAAACAACCCCATTTGTTTTCACTCTTCCCCCATAGGTCATATTTTCTAGACCTTTAATCATTTTTGTTGCTCTTCCCTGGACTTTCTCCAATTTGTTCACATCTTTCTTAAAACGTGGCGCCCAGAACTAGACACAATACCCAATTGAGGCCTTATCAGCACAGTGTAGAGTGGAGAATTACTTCTCGTGTCTTGCTTACAACACTCGTGCTAATACATTCCAGAATGATGTTTGCTTTTTTTGCAACAGTATTACAATGTTGGCTCATATTTAGCTTGTGATCCACTGTTGATCCCCAGATCCCTTTCCGCTGTACTCTTTCCTAGGCAATCATTTCCCATTTTGTATGTGTGCAACTGCTTGTTCCTTCCTAAGGGACTTTGCATTTCTTCTTATTGAATTTCATCCTATTTACTTGAGACCATTTCTCCAGATCATTTTGAATTTTAATCCTATCCTCAAAAGCACTTGGAACCCCTCCCAGCTTGGTATTATCCGCAAACTTTATAAGTCTACTCTCTGCCATTATATAAATCATTGATGAAGATACTGAACAGAATCAGACCGAGAACTGATCCCTACAGGACCCCATTTGATATGCCCTTGCAGCTTGACTGTGAACCACTGATAACTACTCTCTGGGAATGGTTTTCCAAACAGTTATGCACCCACCTTATAGTAGCGCCATCTAGATTGTATTTACCTAGTTTGTTTATGAGAAGATTATGTGAGACAGTATCAAAAGCCTTACTAAAGTCAAGATAGACCAGATCAAATGCTTCCCCCCCATCCACAAGGCTTGTTACCCTGTCAAAGAAAGCTATTAGGTTGGTTTGACGTGATTTGTTCTTGACTATCTATGCTGACCGTTAGTTACTGAAGTACTGAAGTTATTGGTCTGTAATTCCCTGGGTTGTCTTTATTTCCCTTTTACTAGGTTGGGACTATATTTATTTGCCCTTTTCCAGTTCTCTAGAATCTCTCCCATCTTCTATGACTTTTTGAAGATAATTGCAAATGGCTCAGATATGTCTTCAGTCAACTAGGATGGATTTCATCAGACCCTGGTGACTTGAAGACATGAGTAATGGGCCTACTCTGTCCTTGGTCTTCCTCTTGCTTCTAATATATTTGTAGAATGTTTTCTTGTTGCCCTTTGTCTCTAACTGGTTTAATGTCGTTTTGTGCATTGGCCTTTCTAATTTTGTCCCTACATGCTTGTATTATTTGTTTATATTCATCCTTTGTAATTTGACCTAGTTTCCACTTTTTGTAGCCCTTTTTTGAGTTTCAGATCACTGACGATATCCTGGATAAGCCAGCATGGTCTTTTGTCTTACTTCCTAAATTTCCTATGCAGTGGGATAGTTTGCTCTTGTGCCTTTAATAATGTCTCTTTGAAAAACTGCAAACTCTCTTGAACTGTTTTTTCCCTTTGACTTGCTTCCCATGGGATCTTATCTACTAAATCCCTGAGTTTGTGAAAGTCTTCCTTCTTGAAATCCGTTATCTTTATTGTGCTGTTTTCCCTCCTACCATCTCTAAGAATCATGAACTCTGCCATTTCATGATCACTTTCACCTAAGCTGCCTTCCACTTTCAAATTCTGAATCAGTTCCTTCCTATTTGTTAAAATCAAATCTAGAACAGCCTCTCCCTTAGTAGCTTTCTCCAACTTCTGAAATAAAAAGTTGTCTCCAATACATTCCAAGAACTTGTTGGATAGTCTGCGCCCTGCTGTGTTGTTTTCCCAACACATATCTGGGTAGTTGAAGTCCCCCATCACCACCAAGTCGTGTGCTTTGGATGATTTTGTTAGTTGTTTATAAAGAGACTTATCTACCTCTTTTTCCTGGTTAGATGGTCTGTAGTAGACCCCTACCACTATCCTTGTTTTTTTTTAATCCCTTGTATCCTTACCCAGAGACTAGATAAGGTACGGTAAGAGAGAGGTGGTTTTGTAATTCCTTTGTTTAAAGCTGCTTGTTTTATTTAGATGAACCTTGAAGTGATTTATGGAGATACAGATTCCATTATGATAAATACAAATAGCACAAACCTGGAGGAGGTTTTCAAGCTGGGGAACAAGGTAAGAGAATTTTGAAGGAAAAAATATTTCTCATAGACTTCATACCTGGGTGTTACAAGAATATGTGTGAGAGAGAAACACCACACACAAATTTAGTGAAAAAAGGTTTGGGTGTCCTAAATGTGTCATCGGTTGAAATGTATACAAATGCAAGACAAAAATATGGGAGACCAGTTTCAGAATATGAAGGGTTTGTGCATTGCTTATGATGAAAGAAAGGGTAGATGGGTTTCCTAAACACATGTATTTTCAAGAGGTGATTTGAAGAAAGAGGGGAGGGGGATTCTAAGGAGGTGAGAATGAGGAGACTGGTGCAGAAGGAGCCATGATAGAAAGGGAGCAAAGGAAGAAATAAGGTGAAAGGACTGGCATCTGTGTAGGAAGTGGAAAAGGATACAAAGAAAGTTGAGAGAAGAACTGTAGGAGGAGGCAGGATAATATAGAGCCTTGCAGTTGAGGGTGAGAATCTTGAATTTTATGAGAAGCTGATGCAGGGCAGAAAGTTAACAGTATGAAGCGAAGTTGTGGCACAGTCTTTGGCTTGGCATGGGGGCATTTTGAACACACTTAAATGTTTTTTAGAAATTAATTTTCTATATATTCTTGGTTGCTGTGTTACATGGGATGAAAGAAAATATACTACTCTCTTAAGACTGTTTGGAAATTTAAAGTTAGGATTGAAGCTCTGTGCTGCATATGGCCTAGTTGCGTCATTATATGGCAGCGGATATTACCTCAGTTCAATAGAGCAATCCTGATTTAGGAAAGTACTTATGATCTATTGATGTCAATGGGACATAAGAACACTGTTAAAATTAAGCATTGTTTGTTCTGAATATGTGGTAATTATTTTTCTGCAACCCAGCATCTCCCACTGTTCTGGACGTATGGGCTGCTCTTCTCTTTCTATAACTCACGGAGGTGGATCAGCATTTTGGCACCACACAGTCTGGTTATATTACCACTGCTCCTGCTTGCTGCCAGATTCTTTGCCTCCACAGCAGCAGACGGAGGTGGTTTCTTTTGCTCCTGCCCTTCCTCCTCCTATTTTAACTTTTCTGCCCAGTTTTTTGGGCAGTGGGGAGCAGTATTCTCCCTCCTCGGCATTCCTCCTCCTCCTCCTCCCTGGGTTGGTTACCCCTTTGGGGATTAAACTTCCCTGAGCTTCCACGGCAGCATGTCCCTGTTGGCTCCTCTGCCGGGTCAAATTCAAGCATTGTTCTCTATGTGAGGCAGCTTTCCTAGGCTTGATAGATGGTGAGTTGTGCCCAGCCTGGACTCAGCCTTCTGTCCCTGACTTCGTTAGGTTAGGGTTACCATACGTCCGGATTTTCCCGGACATGTCCGGCTTTTTGAGCATCAAATCCCCGTCTGGGGGGAAATCCCAAAAAGCCGAACATGTCCGGGAAAATAGGGAGGGGCCGGCGCCGCTGGGTACTGGGCTGGGGGCCAGGCCGGGGCCGGCGGTGCTGGGCCAGGGGTGCTCGGCCGGGGGCTGGCCTGGGGGTGCAGGGCCAGGGGCCGGGCCGGGCCCGGCGGTGCTGGGCGGGGCCGGGCCGGGGGTGCAGGGCCGGGGGCCGGCACCCCAGGAGCCGAGCCAGGCTGGAGACGCTGGGGCCGGGACCGGCCGCCCAAGGGAGCTGCTCGGTTGTGGGGGGGCCAGACTGGGCCGCGCCTCCTCCCCCCACCCCAGCTTACCTGCTGCATGCTTCAGGCTTCCCACGAATCAAATGTTCGCGGGAAGCAGGGGAGGGGGTGGAGTTGGGGCGGGGGCCTGGGCGGGACTGGCGGCGGGGCCGGAGCCCCGTGGAGTGTCCTCTTTTTGGACACTCAAAATATGGTAACCCTGCGTTAGGTTCCAGGGTTGAGAGTTGGACAGGCAGGTGGGGTCACCATTCTACTGAGGCAGCCATGACTCTGATGGGGGTAGGGGAATGGAGCTGGAACTCCAGTGCAGAGCAGAGAGAGCCTCCAAAAGTGAGGGGGTGTAAGTCCCAGGAGGCGTCTGCAGAACAAATTGGGGAGGCTTGAGATGGTCACAAATTCTCTTCCTCCTCCCTGCTCCCGCCAATCTTAAAATGGTTCCCAAGGAGAAAAGAAGCAGGGCTTCTAATCCACTCCACCTCCCAAAGCTGACCAGGAGAGTTGCAACAACAAATTTCCCCTCCCATCTTGGGGACTGGGACCCAGTGGGGAGGATTCTGAGACAGACCTCTTGAGAGGGCCCCTGGTCCTAAGGCAAGTGTCAAAAGTCCTCCCCAGAACTGCAGCAGAGCTTCTACTCCTCCAGTAGAAAGGTGAGTTATCTGGCTCTGAAACCTGACAGGCTCCTGTCAGTAAGCCTCAGAGCAGATTGCTCCCTTCAATATCCTCCCTGGAGGCTGCAATACCGCTTCACTTCTCCTTCAAGGAAGTGATTAAGGATAAATGGAACAAGCCTGATCAGGGCAGCATATTAACAAGAGTGACCTCAGGCTCTATAACATTCAAGAATCAAAGGGCTCTGTTGTTGAGATACTGAAGGTTGATGCCACTGTAGCGTTCCTTGCCAGGGATATGGTTATTCCCTCAGAAGGGGAGTTCTACCCAAAAGAAACCATGGATAGAAAGATGGGAAGTGTAGACGCGATAAATCGATCCCCAATCGCTCTCCTGTCGACTGCTGAACTCCAGCTCGGTGAGAGGCGGAAGCAAAGTCGACGGGGCAGCAGCAGCCGTCGAAGTAAGTGATTCTAAGTCGATCTAAGATACGTTGACTTCAGCTACGCTCTTCTCGTAGCTGAAGTTGCGTATCTTAGATCGATTTCCGCCCCCCGCCTCCCCAGTGTAGACCAGGCCTTATAGCATAGTTGGCCTCAGGACCTACTTATGTATCTACCATTTCCAGTATTGGGGAAGGCAGTCCAGAAAATAAAATGAACAGGCAATGGTAATTCTGATAACTTATTGTTGGCCAAGGAGACCTGTGTTCTCAAACCTGGTAAAGCTGAAACTGGAGCACCCATTCCTGCTTCTGTGAACATCCTTTTGAAGATTCTCTTCTTCATCCTGACTGAAGTGGTTTCAACTAAAAGCCTAGCTATTGAGAGGGAAACACTAGAAAGCTCAGTCTGTCCTCCATAGCCAGTAAGATATTGCTTTCATCTAGGAGAGGATAGATACTAAAAGCGTACTCCTGTATCTGATCCGGATTCAACATCTGGTGCCAAGAGCACAATGCAAATCCCAGAAAACAGCCATTCTGTACATCCTTCAAGAAGTCCTAGACAGGCCTTCAGCCCGGTATCATTATGTTTCAGGTTTCTGTCTTTAGTACGGTGCTATTTGCAGGATCCTCCTGGGCAGACAATCCACAGGTAGCCAGATTCCTTCAAGCATTCTTGTTAGCCAGATTGGTAGGCAGGCCACTCTTCCCAAAATGGGACCTTCATAATTCTCTCTACATATGTTCGCTGTTCATTACTGTAGTGAGGCGGCCTGGCCACCGACGGCCCCTGAAAGAGAGGAGCCTGAATTGGCACCCAAGTGGGGGGAGCCACCGCCACCTGTTCCCGCCCCCCGGAAGTCAAGGGGCGGGACAGGAAGTATAAAAGCCAGGCCCCAGCACTCAGTTGGAGCCCAGCGGCCGGAGAGGCCAGACATGCCGGTGCGAGCTCCGGCTAGACCGAGCCTTCCCAGAGCCAGGTACCCCGACGCGGATGGACCGAGCCTCCCCAGAGCCAGATACCCGGATGCCGGCCGACCGGACCACCCCAGAGCCAGGTACCCCGACGCGGATTGGCCGAGCCTTCCCCGAGCAAGGCACCCCGAAGTGGAGTGGCCGAGCCTGCCCCGAGCACGGTACCTCGAGGGGGAGCCCGAGCGCCCCCCTGACCCGGGACCGGAGGAGCAGCCCGACCCCGACGACCCTCTGCGAACTGAGGAACCCATGGTGTGGGACCCCGCTGCCGAGCCCAGCGATGAGCAGGTACCAATGGAGGGGGAAACGGAAAGTAGCCCGGGGGTAGCTGACCCCAGTCTGGCTACAACAGAGGAGCCAATGTCGGTGTGTTGCGGTCAGGACCCCACCGACACAGCGGCAGACTGACTGCCGCTCTTAGGGCCCCGGGCTGGGACACAGTGGAGTGGGTGGGCCTGTGTCCCCCCTGCCACCCCACTTACGGGTGGCAGCCTCCCACTCCAGCCAGCGTTCCGGCATCGCAAGTGAACTATTGTTTGTTGCCCCGCCCTGACCAAGGGCCTGGGGCGTCCTGAGCTTGTTAGTGCTCAGCTCCTGACACAAGGTCCTGAGCCCTGAACTATTGGTTGTTGCCCCGCCCTGACCAAGGGCCTGGGGCGTCCTGAGCTTGTTAGTGCTCAGCTCCTGCGACCCGGATCCGAACCCCCTGAACTATTGTTTGTTGCCCCGCCCTGACTGAGGGCCTGGGCTTACTAACTTTGTTAGTCCTCCGCTCCGGTGACCCGGATCTGAACCCCCCTGGACTATTGTGTGCTGCCCCGCCCTGATTGAGGGTCGGGCCTTAACTCCTGACTTTACTGCTCAGCCTGAAGGAAGGTTCTGAGCCCCCTGGACTATTGTGTGCTGCCCCGCCCTGATTGAGGGCCGGGCCTTAACTCCTGACTTTACTGCTCAGCCTGAAGGAAGGTTCTGAGCGCCCTGGACTATTGTGGGCTGCCCTGCCCCCGACTAAGGGCCTGGGGCGTCCTGAGTTTGTCAGGGCTCAGCTCCTGATCCACGGACCTGAGCGCCCGAACTATTGTTTGTTGCCCCACCCTGAGCCAGCGCGTGGGCTTGACTGACTTTGTAATTCCCAGCTCCGGCAGTGAGGACCGGAGCCCGGACCAGAGTTGCTGCCTAACCCTGACGGAGGGCGGTAGCCCATTGCAGAGGCCGTATACCTTTGGCATAGCCCCTGCCAGAGGGGCGAAACCCCGAGACCCTCACACCCCGAGACCGATCCAGGCCGTGTAAGTGAGGCGGCCTGGCTCCCGACGGCCCCTGAGAGGGCACGACCCCCGCACCGAACCTTTACAATTACTTTCCAGATGTCAAGAGTTGTGGGACATGCTGGGCTGCAGAATGGAAAATTTCTTAGCAATGATTTCCTTTCTGCAGCACCGTCTCCCACAATTCTATCCACCTTGGATGGCTTATGAATCAAGGCTCAGATATTAAGTGAAGTCGTTGCCATATGACTGTCTTCCTTGGTCTGATATCCACAGATACTTTATCTCTGGAATGTGTGTCAATGATGTGCAAGTTTTACAGCTTAGGAATAATTCATCTGGCAGCAGGTGGAACCAGAAGGGGCATGGGAGACTGTGCAGCGTCAAAAATCTGATCTACCTCTGTGAGCCTGAGAGAGAAGAGAGCAGCGTGGATATCCAGAATGGTGGGAAATGCTGATAGCAGAAAGAAAATTATCAACCGCAATTTTCTGTGCCTTAATATAAGCCAACATGCCATACAAATACATACAATCAGTGTAAAGTTATCTAGTCCATCTCTCATCCAATGTAGCATTGTATATTTACTAGTCTCGTTCTAAGTGTGCCTAGCTTCAGACACTTCCCAGAAGAGATTACACTGATTAATAGATCTCATTATCGGGAAAATTTCCTTGCTCTTCAGCATACACTTTTCCTTTCTTAATTTCATTCTGTTACTACTTACATGCTGTTTAATTCTTCATCATGTCGGTTATCAATTTTTTGAAGTCCAATGGAAATTGTTAGTTAAAGACCAATCTCAAGATATTTAAACCTAGACTGGAAAACTATGAAAGAAATTCTAGGAATAATCCTACCTTGGCATGGGTGTGGCTGAGGTGACCAAATAGCTCTTGTCCATATCTAACTTCTGTGAGACTGAACAAGGAGAGAGGAGTTTCCACTCAGTGGGAGAAGGGGGAAGAATCAAGACATCAGTAAATGAAAATTAGGGGGGTATGGGAAGCAGTCAGAACAGGTTTTGGGGGAATGAATGATGCAAAGATGCATTGTGAAAGAAGTGAAAAGAGAAATGATGTGAGGAAAGAAGGGAAGCTCCTGACCAGCCAGCATGGGAACCAGGACCCAAGCTTGTTTTCTAAGCTAAACACATTTGTGTGTTCCTAGATTTTATTTTTTTCTTTTGAAGGGCTGATGAGAGAAAAGAGGGAAATTTCATCTTTTGCCCAACAGAAAGATAGCAACCCAAGCCTTACCTCACACTTCTGTAGTCAAGTGAAATGGGTCCCAGTTCTAGAAACTACACACAAAAGGGGAGGGTGGGAGATAGGAAAAAGGGGAGTATTTCATCTTTTCCCAGAAGAGTTCAGGTTATTCTGTGGAAGCCAGCACCCAGTATATTTTATTTATTATTTATTTATGATTTATTTAGAAAAGCAACACACACAAAAACAACCAAGCATGGGCTGCTCGCTCAGTTCCTCCCCAATATTCACAAACAATATTTATTTTGACACCATCCTGCTTGTCCAGGAATGCAGCTATAGCACAGTAGCCACCTTCTACCTGGAATTGGACTTTTTATATCTGCTTCTAGTCATTAGGTTCAGCTGCTCCTGTTTCCGTCCCCAGGCTTCCTCTGAGCTCTGCTCCTCTGGGTTCAAAGTTCGCTCTGCTCAGGCAGACATTGCCTGGTTTTGAGTTAGAAACTGGGCTGAGGTGGAACCTGAACTATGAGAGGACCCTTTTTAGAATCCGGAAAGGTCTGTACTGCTCATCACACCGAATTGTAAACCCCTGAAAAACATGCTCCATGCTGGAAATAATATCCTAACCTTAACTGTAATGGTAGTTAATAAGTACTACTATACTGAAGACATCTGTCCAATCTATAAAATTATGTCTATATAAGCACACAACATAGAGTCTGACTGCTATGCAACTTCAGCCTGATGCATGTATTGTTAAAAGTAATGTGTGTTCATAATTACTGAGATGTTGCATTTGGTTTAACGATAATGTATCACAGATTAAAAGTGAAGTGAACAAGCTGTACAAATTGTTGGAGATTGATATTGATGGGGTCTTCAAGTCCCTGCTACTGTTAAAGAAAAAGAAATATGCTGCTCTGACAGTGGAGCCAACAGGAGATGGGAAATATGTTACCAAACAGGAATTGAAAGGATTGGACATAGTCCGAAGAGACTGGTGTGACCTTGCAAAAGAAACTGGAAAGTGAGTTTTGTTTTTAATATTGACTATTTTCATCTTATGCTGTACGACTCTTGAAAAATACACAATCTTCATTAACATGTGAGCTGCTAGATGTTGCTAATGCCTCTCTCACGGGGAAAAACGTTGCTACTGTTTATAGCCAAGTGTTCAGGTTCTAAGTGATTGCCATATGTGAGGTGAGGAAGGAACTTTTCCTTAAGTCAGATTGACAGTGCCAGTGACCTTGGGGTTTTTTCATCATCTTCTGCAGCATGGAGTGCAGGTCACTTGCTGGGATTACCTGGGTATATCTCACTCAGTTCCCTGCCATTGCAGTGGCCTTGGGCATTGGTGCACTTTGGTCCCTTCTATTCTCCTCTTGTGACCCATAATGCTATTCTCTCCTGAGGGCCATCACCTAATTTCAGTTGTTGGGTTTGGTGTGCAGGCGCTGGGTAGTGTTGGTGGCCTGTGATATATATATATATCGGAGGTCAGACTAGATCATCTGGTGGCCCATTCAAGTCTTTAAACTCTGACTCTAACTCCTGTATTAAATACAGAAAGTGCTTTAACTTATTTTTAAAAGGACTCAGAACAGCCTATCAAAATATTGAAAGATTTTAAACCAGTAACAGATTATGTGTGTTTACTTAAAAAGGTCTATTTTTACTGTCTGTTGGTCTCACTTTCTTGTAAATCTTAAATTTGCATTTCCTCTGAAGCAATTAGATATATAGTACAATAAACCTGAATTCAGGAATTGTGAGAAATGAATGTCTACTCACATGTTTTATCATTGATTTGGGTTCTTAGGTTGAGAATTTTTAAGGTGTAGGGAGTTTGATACTACACCTTAGCAAATTACAGCTTTAAAGAGTTGTTAATAAATGTTAAGCTTGCAGAAGCACTCAAAATGGAAGATGTGGTCACTGTCCTGAAGAGCCCCTTTGTCATTCATTTAGATCCTTTTATTTGTAAAAGAAGATGGTATGTGGTATCAATGATTATTTGATTTATTGGCATTTACTATGTGCAGCATTATATGGAGCCTCTCTTGCACTCAACTTTTACAGAGATTATACAATTAGTACTAAAGAGAGAATATTTTTGATTGGGCAGAGAGG
Source organism: Trachemys scripta elegans (assembly GCF_013100865.1). NCBI lineage: Eukaryota > Metazoa > Chordata > Testudines > Emydidae > Trachemys > Trachemys scripta. Next base: position 206,307,934 of record NC_048298.1, on the reverse strand, counting down.
TGGTCATCTTATGGCTGAATCAATTTGTATTGCATACAGCCTCTTGGAAAATATTAGTTTTAAATAAATTATGGCTCCAAATGTACCCAGAAATTGATGCCTCTTTATCTGTAAATATACACTACACACTTGCTTACTATTCTTAACTGTTGTGTTTTCTAAGAAAAGATGCATCATAATAGAAACAAATTTCCCCAAGTTAGGAATGTATTAGTAATTAAAGCTATACAAATGTTTGTCAGTGTTCTTCAGTGACTAAGTACTGCAGCTGGCAGACCCTCTATATACATTTTTCCAGAAATAGGCAGGAAGTTAGTGAGCAGATTTCATATTCAAATTTTCTCTCATTTTGGATACCTGTTGTGGATTAGTAAACGTCAAAACTCCACTTGAATGGGTGAGGGGGACATTAGAAATGCATTGGGTCCATCATTTAAAGTAGTGTCAAGATTAAATAATTGAAATTTGAAGTATCCTAATAAAATAATTAAAGCATGTGAGAGATCATGGGAAAAGTGTTGTTAATTTTGAGGTAAACTTTGTCCTCAGTTTGTCTGTAGTTTTTAGAGGTAACAAAGAGAGAGGTGCACATATTTACTGTGGTGTTTTTAAAATACTAAGATACCCTCTGTATTTTAAAGAAAGTTTTTTGTTTGCTTCTATTTCTTTACAGCTATGTAATTGGTCAGATTCTTTCTGACCAGTCCCGAGACACAATCGTGGAAAACATTCAAAGACAGCTAATAGAAATTGGAGAAAATGTGATAAATGGCAGAGTCCCAATAAGTCAATTTGAAATCAACAAGGTAAATGGTATCACTCATCGGCTACTGCTAAGATTTTCAGGTTTTTTTTTTTCCCCCTAAAACTATTTTGCAAGATTTCTCTGGTTAAAGATGCTGTAGTATATATCTGCTGTTTCACCAAACTCAGGCAAGGGATGGACAGTCATAAATGATTTCTTCATGCATTTGATATGATATTACCAGGGTTTTTAGTTTGTCTTTCTGATCAGTGATCCAGAACTAGTGCTGGGAAAAGTTTAATGGTTCCTGGAAATATTGATACTGGTCCACCTCTCTGATTAGGCTACGTCAGAAGAGAAAATGTCTATTCCCCCTCTATTTTTAACTTGATTATTTCTTTTAGATTTATCACTCTTACATTTCTGTTCCTTTCATTTTCCCTGGCACTAGCACTTGGGCCCCAATTCAGCAAGGGACTTAAGCAACATGCCTGACTTGAAGCCTATGAATAATCCTGTTTAATTTCTATTGTGATATTCCCTAGGAGCCTCAGCCATGGACCAGGACCCCGCTGTGCTAGGCGCTGTACAAACACCCAACAAAAAGATGGTCCCTGCCCCAATGAGCTTATAATCTAAGTAAGAAAGGCAGTGGGACTATTCGTGTTTAAAGTTAGGCATGTGCTGAAGTACCTTGCTGAATGAGGAGCCTAGGGTGTCTCTCACTTTTTCAGAGTCCCAAATCTGAGTTGTTTTTTGTTTTGTTTTTTTGGTCTGTGAGGCCGTGCTCCAAGAATAGTGTGATACTTTCTTTGCCACAGCTGAGAACATTGTCTCCCAAGCCATTACTTTAATTATTTAAACGTGGAACATAAACATAAATGGAAAAGAATCAAAAAGTTATTTTCATTATAGAGTATGTCCAGAAGTCCAGTACAAATTGTTGGGTTCTCCCTCTCTAAGGCACAGAGACTGGAGCTGAAATTAATTCTGATGCCCTTTCTAGGACTTTTTTTTCTTTCTTTGTTAATAAAGCTTCTCTCTTCCCATTGGAGGCTTATGAAAAGACTCTTCTCTCCCAGCTTTGCCACAGTATAATAGTGCCCCTTCTCTGTTGGGCAACTCTCTGGTCCTCAAGAAAATATAAACAAAGTAGTAATGAAAATCACACACTTTCATGTCAGCGCTTGTGGAGTCAACTGTTTTGTGGTTCATTGACAGCTGTTCCTTTATTACCTCATCTGTCTTTTCTTGAGGACCAGTATGACTACAACCATTTCAAACCAGTTTTCCGTTAAAAATGAATGCCATTGGAGATATCTTCCATTCTTCGAGTACTTGCTGATGTCAATTCCATTCTAGGTGTGTGCGTGCTCACGTGCACGGTCGTTGGAGATTTTTGCCTTAGCGGTATCCGTAGGGTTGGCAGTGGCCCCCCCTTGAATGCCGCTCTCATGTGTCGGTATATCAGGTGCCACTGGCCCTACGCCCTCTCAGTTCCTTCTTGTCGCCTGTGGTGGTTAGTCAAAGTGCCTTTCCTTGAATTGCAAGGGCTAGCGATTTCGTTTCTACTGACTTTGAGCCTTAAGGCCTTGTAAATAGTTTGTTTATAGTAATTAGTGTTAAGTGTAGTTAGAAGTTAGAGTCCCAGCAGGGACTTGGCTCCAGGCGGAGCATGCCCTGGTCTCCTGGGTTAATAATGCGCGGACTGAAACAGGCCTACGCCTGTAAGTGACCCCCATAGCAGCTGCCTCAAGTGCTTGGGGGAATAACACATGAATGACAAGTGCGGTACTTGTAAAAGCTTTCAGCCCAGGACTCAGAAGGAGCGGGATATTCGTTTGCGGGCTCTCCTCATGGAGTCCTTTGCCCAGCTTCCGAGCCATCCCACCAAGACTCACCTAGTACCTCGGCCTCAATGCGCAGTGCATCCCCAGGACCGGGTTTTGCCTGGCACCAATCCCCATCGCTGGTGCCCAAAAATGAAAACTAGAAAGCACAGCTCCCCGGCTCCAGGCAAGAAGGGCCATAGGTCATCGGGCAAGGGACCCAGTTCAGGCCGCCTGGCCACTCTGGAGCCATGTGTGCATGCCTCCCCAGTCAGGGCCCTTAGCCTCTTAAAAGGTCCACCACCAACTCCCAGGAATGGTATGGGACCCAGTACCCTGATGGCACGGACGCCCAAGCTGCCGGCGCCGAGAGAGTGGAGGCCTCCGCCCGTGCTGCCGACATGGCACATGCCAAAGGCTCCCCACGAGGGCAAGCTAGCCGTTAAGACCCCTCGGGGCAGTGGAGCACTGCTGATCCCCCGAGCCAAGACAACATTTTCCATCTCCATGCCACAAATCCCTAGAATTGCAGTCCAGATCCACTTGGGCTCACCCTTGGTCACTGGCACTGCAGTCATGGTCCCTGCTGTCTCGATATGGATCGCCTAGAGGGAGGTGCTGGTCTCTGTACTACCAGCACCGTTCACCCTCCCACCAGTCTTCCTCCCGGTGCAGATCTCAGTCGCCTGCCCAGTGGGAGCGCTACTTGTCATGTCTCTGGTCCCCTCTGCACCAGCACCAGTCTCCTCGATACTGGCACTGATCTTCTCACTCCAGGCACTGGTCTCTGGTGGCGATGATCAGACTTAGGCGTAGATGGGCCCACCGTGGTCACTGGAAGGGGATTCCTCCAGCATGTAAGAGCAGTTCAGCCCCTTGCCCAGACTCCACCGGTGCGATTGAGCACTTGAGGCCACGTTGACATTGACGGTGCCACCTTGCCAGCATGGCCAATGGCCAGGGCACAAGGCTACTCCCTGCAGTTTTCGGGTACCCGTCCCTCTTCAGGGACTCTTCTCATGAGCAACTCCTCATTCAAGAAGTTGAAAACCTCCTGAACCTGGGGGTGGTAGAGGAGGTTTCTAGGACATGACAGGAAAGAGGTTCTACTCCCGTTATTTCCTGATCCCGTAAGCAAAAGGGGGCCTCAGACCTATTCTGGACCTGTGATGCCTCAATAAGTCTCTCAAGAAGTTGAAGTTTCGCCTGGTCTCCCTGGCCTCCATCATCCCCTCCCTGGATCTGGGAGAGTAGTACACTGCCCTTGACTTGAAGGACGTTTATTTCCATATTCCGAGGTGTTAGATGTTTCCTCCATTTCATAGTGGGCGGACATAATTTCAAATTCATGGCACTCGCGTTTGGCCTCTCATCAGCCCTAAGGGTCTTCACAAAACGTATGGCACCAGTGGCTGCTTACCTGAGACGTTGCGGAGTCCAGGTCTTCCCGTATCTCGAAAATCAGCTCATCAAGGGCAGATCTCGGGAACAAGTACAGAGAAGCCTCAATCTGGTGCGTTCCACCTGCTGCGACCTGGGCCTGTTGATAAACGAGAAAAATCCACCTTAAAGCCAGCCCAACAAATAGAGTTGGTTGGGGCGGTTCTCTACTTAACGTGACCCAGAGCCTTCCTTCCAGAGGTGTGTTTTCAGGCCATGTCGGACCTGATCTCCCATGTGAAGAACCACCTGGCTCATACCTGCTTGTGGTTATTGGGCCACATGGCCTCCTGTACATACGTGGTCAGTCGTGCTTGGCTCCATCTCTGGTCTCTGCAAGCATGGCTGGCGTTGGTTTACCTCCCCAACAGGCATGATCTAGACCGGGTGGTCAAGGTGCTGGATCGCATCCTATTGTCCCTGGATTGGTGGATGAACCCCGGGTTGGTGTTACAGGGGGTTTGTTTTGCGGCCCCATCCCTGTCGCTGATCCTGGTCTCTGATGCCTCGGACCTGGGCGAGCCCAGCATGCAGGGCCACTGGCTGTGAGACGATTTGGCCCTCCATATCATCATCAGGTGGTCAGTATGATCTTCCAAAAGTGGGGGACTCCACAGGTGAACTTGTCAGAACAGGAAATGCCACATGTTCTGTTCACTCCGGGGGATGGAAAGGGTTCCCTGTCGGAGGCTTTCTAGCTCCCGGGATTGGGGGCCCTGATGTACGCCTTCCCACCAGTGCCGTTGCTCCACAGAGTCCTCATGAAGATCAAACAGGACAGGGCGAAGGTTATCTTGATAGCCCTCGAGTGGCCTCACCAACACGGGTTCGGCACGCTGCTGGACCTTTTGGTAGACACCCTGCTGCGGCTACCTCTCTGGCCGGACCTGCTGTCCCAGAACTATGGCAGTCTTCTGCACACAAATCTGGCAGCGTTGCACTTGACACCATGGTTACTGCATGGAAGAACAGGAATGCTTTGCCGAGGTTCAACAGGTCTTGTTGGGTAGGAGAAAGCCCTCCACCACAGTGATTTACCTGGCCAAGTAGAAAAGGTTCATGTACTGGGTTTCGGAACGATGTATCTGGGCCGAGCAGGCCTCGTTGCAGGTGACTCTGGATTATCTTCTGCACTTCAAGCTCCGGGTCTTGTCCCTGCCATCAGTCAGGGTCCACCTGGCCACTATTTCCACCCTCCATTTCAAGGCAGGTTGGCCTTCGCTCACAACATGATGACCTGGTTTTTGAAAGGTCTGGAGCATGTCTACCCTCGCATGCGGGACCCTGTCTGTCCCTGGGACTTGAATCTCGTGCTGTCAAGGCTCATAGGGCTTCTCTTCGATCTTCTGGCTTCCTCCTCTCTTCTCCGTCTCTCCTGGAAGTTTTTGTTCTTTGTTGCGGTAACATCTGCCCGCAAGGTGTCTGAGATCTTCTTCAGAACTTCCCTATACGGTATTCTACAAAGATAAGGTCCAACTGCATCCGCACCCGGTGTTCCTGCCCAAGTTTCATACCAGCCAGGACATATACTTACCTGTCTTCTTCCCGAAGTCTCATAAATTGGAAGAGGAACGGAGGTTGAACACCCAGGATGTCAGGAGGGCGCTGCCTTGTACATCCACAGAGCAAAGCCATTTTGCAAGTCAACGCAGCTGTTTGTTGCGGTGGCAGACAGGATGAAAGGTCACCTAGTGTCTGCTCAAAGCATTTGGTCTTGAATCATCGCCTGCATCTGCTACCGCTATGAGCTGGCAAAAATGCCTCCACCAGTCAAGGAACACTCCACTAGAGGGCAAGCGTCATCAGCAGCCTTCCTGGCTCGGTGCCAATCCAAGAGATCTGTAGAGCTGCTACCTGGTCATCTGTCTACATGTTTATGTCCTATTATGCACTTACCCAGCAGGCCTGGGATGATGCTGGCTTCGGCAGAGCAGTTCTGCACACTGCAAGACCATCTCCATTGACACTGCTTGTGAGTCACCTAGAATGGAATCGACATGAGCAAGCACTCGAAGAAGAAAAAAATGGTTACTTACCTTTTTGTAACTGTTGTTCTTCAAGATATGTTGCTCATGTCCTTTCCATTACCCACCCTCCTACCCTTCTGTCGGAGTTGCCCACAAGAAGGAACTTAGAGGGCGCAGAGCCGGTGGCACCAGATATACCGATGCATGAGCATGGCACTCAAGGGGGTGCCACAGCCAACCCTACGGATACCTCTAAGGCAGAAATTTACGACAACCGCGCATGTGGGAGCACACACACCTAGAATGGAATAGGCATGAGCAGCACATCTCAAAGAACAGTTACCAAAAAGTAGATAACCATTTTTTTTAAGTCCTACACACTCCAGTGTTTTGTTTGCCTTTGAAATATTTAGACCTAAATATTAGTTTAAAAGTTATGTTGATGAAGTTGTAGGTGTAGAGAAGGGGATTATTTTTTTTTTCAAACTCTTTATCTTCATGTGAAGTAATTATGGAATAGAGGGGGGAAATGATTTATTGTAAAATTTTAGTAGTCTTATCTATAGAAATATTGAAACCCTGGTCTACTTCACTACTTCTGTTACAAAGTTTTTAAATAAATATAAATGTATCAGACACTTAAGATTTTCAAAACTGAAAAAAAAATTCTTTCACTGCATTCTTGCACTGTGTATAATATTTCATACTTTGATTAAATCTAATTTTTAACCATTCTGGCTGTCTTTGTGCTTGTTTGAACTTTTGTTAGGGTTCCAATCAGGGTTATTATTGTGTTTAGCTTTTCAGAAAGTTAATGTATAAAATTCCAGGTTGCTCTTCCAATAATGTTAATTAGGGAGCATGAAAGACTGATACAGAAATCTGAATGTCTGAAAGATATATTTATTATAATGTTATGCTTTGTATTAATGTCATATTTCAAAATTGTTTTCTGGTGAACAGTAGAGGGATGATGAAGACAGCTATTTATAATCTTCTCTTTGTTTTTTACTGCAGTGATTTGTCCAGCATTTAATTTGCATTATTCTCAAAGATATGTACCTGTTTTCCCCTTTGATCTCTTAGGCATTGACAAAGGATCCTCAGGATTATCCTGACAAAAAAAGCTTGCCACATGTGCATGTTGCCATGTGGATAAACTCTCAAGAAGGCCGAAAGGTGAAAGCAGGAGATACTGTGTCATATGTGATCTGTCAGGTAAAAAAAAATCTTGGTTACGGCTAGATACTATTTAGGAGTTTTGGGGAGAAAATAAAACAAAACAAAAATCCCTCAAACCCTTGAATGGCATTATTTTGTATTTTTAAAGAACATTATTAAGTAACGTATGCCCTAATTTGACATAGCTTCATGTACTAGAAGTCCAGAGGGGACCATTGATCATCTAGTCTCACCTCTTGCATAACACATGCTATAAGACTTCCCTGAATTAATTCCTGTTGGAACCAGAGCAGTCTTTTAGGAAAAACATTCTATCTGGATTTAAAAATTTACAATGATGGAGAATCCACCACAACTCTAGATGAGTTATTCCAAAGGTTAATTACCTGTGCTGTTCAAAATTTACACCATCTTTCTAGACTAAATGTGTATAACTTCAACTTCCAGCCATTGGATCTTGTCATACATTTTTCTACTGAAGACTGAAGAGTCCTATATTATGAAATTTCTATTCTCCATGTAGGTACTTATAAAACTGTCATCAAGTCATGCTATAACTTCCCTTTAGTGAACTAAATAGATTGAGCTCCTTGAATGTGTTGTTATAAGGCATATTGTCCAGTCTTTTAATCATTCTTTTGGCTCTCCTCTGAACCCTCTCCAGTCTTTCAATATCTTGAAGTGTAGACACCAGAACTGGACATAGTTTTCAGTAGCGGTAGCAACAGTGCCAAACTCAGAGATTAAAATAACACTTGATATTCCACTGTTTATATATCCAAAGATCACATTAGACTTTTTGGTTATCATGTTTAAGTGGGAGTTTACAGTCATCTGAGTACCCACCATGACTCTACGTCTTTTTTCAGAGTCACTGCTTCCCAGAATAGTCCCCCATCCTGTCAGTATGGTCTGCATTCTTGGCTCCTACATCTGACTTTACAGTTGGCCATATTGAAATGCGTATTGTTTTCATGTTCCCAATTTACCAAACGATCCAGAGCACTTTATATCAGTGAGTTGTCCTCTTCATTATTTACTACTACCCCAATCTTTGTGTGATCTGCAGAGATGGTTTTATGTCATTTAAAAAAAAAATGTTGAACAGCATAGGGTCAAGAACCATTCCTGCAGGACCCCACAAGAAACGTATTTGCGTGATGATGGTTTCCCGTTTACAATTACATTTGAAGACCTTTCCATTAGCCAGTTTTTTATCTATTTAATGTGTGCCATTGTTGATTTCTGTATCATTCTAGTTTCTTAATCAAAATGTCATATGGTACCAAGTCCAAATGCCTTACCAAACTCTAAGTATATTACATTAACACTGTTACCTTAACAATATCAACCAAAACTGTAATCTCATCCAAAAAGATATCAAGTTAAACCGGATATATTTTCTGTAAACCCATGTTGATTGACATTAATTATATTACCCTTTTTTAATTTTCTATTTGAGTCCCAAATCAGCCCTTCCATTGTTTTGCCTGGGATCAAAGTCAGGCTGACAGGCCTATAATTACCTTTGTCATCCAGCTTTCCCTTTTTAACTATTGACATGACATTCACTTTCTTCCAGTCCTCTGGAATTTCTCCAGTGTTCAAGACTTACTGAAAATCAAACAATTAACCATCTAGCGAACTCCTGGACCAGCTCTTCCCCTCCCCCCCAAAAAAAACCAACACTCTTGGATGCAAATTATCCAGACTTGCTGATTTAAAAAGTAGCTGCTGTTTAACATCCTCCTGAGTTACTGTTGGAATGAAAAGTATTGTGTCATCATCACATGATATAAACACATCTGGCTTTTCCCCCAAATACAGAACAAGAATATTTACTGAATGCTTCTGTCAATGCAGAAAAGGCAGTCCTATCATTTACATCTAGAAAGGGATAAATATGATTATTAAAGCCCTACCAAATTCACAGTCCATTTTGATCTGTTTCCCTGCCAGAGGATTTTATAATGGTCAATTTCATGTTTTCAGCTGGTGGGCTCCTAGCAGCAGGGGGAGATTGGACCATGTTCACAGGCCTCCTCCAGCTGCAGGAACCTTTGGGGCTGCTGCCAGCACCGGAGCTTCGTTTAGCAGGGGGAGGCTCTTGGAGGTGGGCCTGATCTCCCCTCTCCCCCTTGAGAGCTGCCAGGCAAGGAAAGGACAAGTCCTGTCCCTTCCCAGCCTGGCAGGGACTCACAGCTAGGAGTCCCCTGCTCTTCCCTCTAAGGATTCTGACGTTTTGTTCTCCCACCCTCCACCTAGCTCCCTGGTGGTGGATGCGGTAAATGAGTCAGGTAGGCAGTGCTTTCTAAGTCAACCCCATATGACAAGAACCAGAAAAGGCTGGATCTCTTTGGGCAAAGGTCCTGTTCGCCAGCAGCTCAGCAATTTAGGATTGTGAATTATCAAGTGGTCATGGCCAAATATAACTTTATAAATTATAACTGATTCATGGCTTTTATTGACCATTTGCCACAAGAGCATGGGGAGCAATTCCAGTCCATCATCTCAGAGAGCCAATTGGTGGCCAGAACTGCTCTTCAAGCATCCTTAGATGCTGTTGACGCTGCTGCCAGGTTCATCTCTATGGCACTGGTTATGTGCAGGGCATCGTGGCTCTATATCTCGGGATTTCCTTGAGACATACGGAACACAGTGGAGGACTTCCCCTTAGATAGTTGTAAATTCTTCTCAGAAACCACACGAGTCCTTGCACACCCTAAAGGACTCTAAGGCTCCTTTATGAACCCTGGGCATACATACACCTACAAATAAGAACATAAGAATGGCCATACTGGGTCAGACCAAAGGTCCATCTAGCCCAGTATCCTGTATTCTGACAGTGCCCAATGCCAGGTGCCCCAGTGGGAATGAACAGAACAGATAATCATCAAGTGAGCCATTCCCTGTCGCTCATTCCCTGGCTTCTGGCAAACAGAGGCTAGGTACACCATCCCTGCTCATCCTGGCTAATAGCCATTGATGGACCTACTCTCCATGAACTTATCTAGTTCTGTTTTGAACCCTCTTATAGTGTTGGCCTTCACATTATCCTCTGGCGAAGAGTTCCACAGGTTGACTGTGCTTTGTGTGAAGAAATACTTCCTTTTGTTTGTTTTAAACCTGCTGCCTATTAATTTCATTTGGTGACCCCTAGTTCTTGTGTTATGAGACGGAGTAAATAGCACTTCCTTATTTACTTTCTTTACACCAGTCATGATTTTATAGACCTCAATCATATCCCCCCTTAGTTGTCTCTTTTCTAAGCTGAAAAGTCCCAGTCTTATTAGTCTCTCCTCATATGGAAGCCGTTCCATACCCCTAATAATTTTTGTTGCTCTTCTCTGAACCCTTTCCAATTCCAATATATCTTTTTTGAGATGGGGTGACCACATCTGCACACAGTATTCAAGATATGGGCCTACCATAGATTTATATATAGGCAATATCTATCCCTTTCTTAATTATCCCAGCATTCTGTTAACTTTTTTGACTGCCGCTGCACATTGAGTGGATGTTTTTAGAGAACTATCCACAATGACTCCAAGATCTTTCTTGAGTGGTAACATCTAATTTAGACCCCATCATTTTATATGTATTGTTGGGATTATGTTTTCCCATGTGCATTACTTTGCTTTTATCAACAAAATAACTTTATCAAAAAAAGGTTTAGTAGGTCACAGACTTCCCAGAGATAGTTTTCTGCTCAGTTTTCTTGGTTCCATAAATCCACTGAATCCCCCAGAAAGAGAGACAGATTTCAAAGAAAAAGGACTGCTCTCTATGACCACCAGCCATCTTCAAAGCAACAGTTTTGATGGGTTGGTTGAGGGTTCAATCCATTCCACACCTTGGGATTTATAGCTGCATGCATTAACCCTGATCCCCTCCTTTTGGAGATCGCCTTGCCTGTTTCCTGTATGCTTGGAGGCAGATCACTATAGACAAGTGAGTCAACATAGGGCTGTACCATCCATTTTACATCGTTCCCTCCCTTGCACCCACCTCCCTTCCTCATTCTTCTTCAGGGACCCCTCCCACAAGCTTTTATTGAGACAAGTGAACTCTCTCCTTCGATTAGGAGCAATAGAGCTGATTCCTCCTCCTCCTCATAAGGGCAAGGGATTTTACTCAAATTATTTCCTGTGCCAAAGAAGGATGGAGGGTAGAGACTGATCTTAGTTCTAAAACTTGTAAACAAGTTCATAAAGTCTCAAAAATTCAGAATGGTGACTCTGGCAGCTATAATTACTTCACTGGAGAAAGGGGTTTGGTTTTTGGCTCTTGACCTACAAGATGCCTATTTCCATATCATGATACATCCATTGCACAGGAAATACTTACTGTTCACTATACGACAGGATCGTTTCTAATACTGAGTGTTTCTGTTTGGCCTTTACTTGGCCCCCAGGGTGTTCTCAGAAGTCCTAGCAGTAATGGCTGCTTACTTCTGACAAGAAGCCATCCTAGTCTTCCTGTACCTCGACGACTGGCTACCCCAGGACTGTTCCTACAAAGTAGTGCTGTCCTCTACCCAGACTTTGGTCTTTTTCAGAAGTTAGGTTTGCAGCTGAATATTAAAAAGTCCACATTCTTGTAGAGGAGATATAATTTATAGGGGCATATTTGGACTCATTAATAGCTTTAGCGTACCTTCCCTTAGACAGGTTCGTAACCTTATCAGATCTGGTACAGAAAGTTCAGGGGAGCCCTTCTGCTTAGCGTATGCGCAACATGCCTCAGGAATCACCATAAGGAACCGTTTTCAGCTCTTGGGACACATGGCAGTTTTGTGACCAGTCATGCAAGGTTATGTCTCTGTCATTTCCAGAGTTGGCTCAGAAAGATCTATTCTCCGGTCAGATACCTTGGACAGAAGGTGACAGTTGCTCTACAAGTGAGGAACTCCTTAGACTGATGGAAAGGTCAACTCAATGTCGGTGCAAACGTTGTTTTTTGTTGCCCAGCCCCAACAGTGACTTTAACAACAGAGATGCATCGCTGTTGGGATGGGGAGCCCACCTCAATATCTTCATGACTAGGAGAGATGGACAACTCAAGAAACCAGTCTTCACACGAATGTGTTGGAGCTCAGGATTGTCAGGAACACTTGCTTTCATTTCCTACTCCTCATCAGGGGCAAATCAATCAGGGTCATGGCAGACAACCGATCCTGCCTGTTCTATATCAATAATTCCTGTGTGCTGAAGCCATGAAACTATGGAATTGGTGCCTGGCTCATCAGATCCAAATTTCAGCAGTCTACCTCCCAGGTATTCAGCACACTGCAGCTGATGATCTCAGCAGACACGTCTCACAGGATTACAAAAGGGAGCTAGACACCCACGTTCTCCACAGCATATTCCAAAGATGGCGACTGCTAGAAGTGATCTCTTTGCCATCTCCAGGAACAGGAAGTATCCTGTTTTCTGATCAAGAGGGGTCTGGGCCACTACTCTTTCTTCTATCTTGGAAGAAGAGTCTGTTCTATACATTTCCTCCAATGCTACTGATACTAAGGGTAATGAACAAGATCAGACAAAACAAAGTCAGAGTTATCGTTATAGTGTTGATGACTGAGACCAGCTTGGTACCCTTACCTGCTTCACTTCTGTGTCCAACTGCTGTTCATGTTCCTGACCATTCCTTATCTCCTTTCACAGGATGAAAGTTGTGTGCTTCATCCCAACATAGTAGCTGTCTGCCTTGGGGCATGGCTCCTTGATGGATTACGGGGTTAGAATCCAGTTTTTTCTTGGAACTCAAGATTTTTCTCTACCCTCCCACCAGCCCCATTTTCAACCTGCATTTTAGCCTCTGATTCCAACTTGTTTCAGCCTCTGTTTTCAATTTTTTTCTGTTTAAGAAAGGCTCATTGTGCTCTCTGGAACTCCAGAATGGCGCTCTTGACAAGAAGGATTGCAAAGAATTTTACGCTGCTCAACCCTTTTGGGTTGATCACACTGTCTGTGTGGTGCTATTTATCTATGCATTGGTGTCTGACAGTTTCTTCTCCATCAACCCATTTTTATTCCTGTCTATGTAGAACCTAATTAACTTCTTAGCAAAATAGATTCAGTCTTGCGCTCTTAATTCCTCCTTCCATTCTTCCACTTAGTGTTTTGTCTGTTCTTCGATGATGCACCACTGATTATTTTAGCACATTAATGTAAGGCTGTGATTTGGTATCTGCTTGTTACAATAGATTATTTGATTCTAAGGCCAGAAGGGACCATTGTGATCTAATCTGACCTCCTGTGTAACACAAGTCATGAATTACTTCCTGTTTGAACATGAACATATCTTTTAGAAAAATAATCCAATCTGATTAAAAAATTTCCAGTGATGGAGAATCCACCACAACGCTTAGGAAGCTGCTCTAACGATTACTGTAATGTGATAATGCTGATTTAATATAAGGTGATCCCAAAATGTTTGCCCTCTACATACTTTTAACTGGGCTTATGGTAACAGTATATTTTCATTGTGCATTTCTGAATTGACAGATGGGACTGTTTACTCTGTCTACTATTACTGATTTGCACACACATAAGCTGTAATACTACAAGCTGGATTTATGTTCTTGAATTTACTAGCTAATGCCAGCAACAAAAGTGTAACCTGTTTCTTCAGATTTCTTGCATTTGTATTGGATATGTAATAAAATAGCTGAAGGAAGGAATCCATGGTACCCTTTTTTTAAAAACATAGTTTTATAATGCTGAAACGTCTAACCCCAACTCCAACCCACATATGACTGACTTTTTTTTTCTCTTGGTTTGTTTTGTGTGTGTGCCCTTTCTTAGGATGGGTCAAATCTAAGTGCCAGCCAGAGAGCGTATGCTCCAGAACAGCTGCAAAAACAAGAAAATCTTACTGTTGATACTCAGTACTATCTGTCGCAACAGATTCACCCAGTAGTGGCTCGAATCTGTGAGCCCATAGATGGAATTGACTCTGTTCTCATTGCAACATGGTTAGGTAAGTATCTAAAACTCACTTTATCCAGTGAGCATCAAGAGGCAGAGTGAGCAGAATTAATGCACATCATTTCTTAGCAGAAGCACATTAGGGAATCTGTTCTTCAGGTCAGTCTGTGTTGGGGAGAGACTAGTTATGGTGTGTCTACACTGCAGCTAGAAATGAACTTCCCAGCCTGGGTAGACAGACTCATACTAACTCTCTTAAAAATAACAGTGTGGGCATTGCTACATGCGTGGCAACTTCAGCTAGCCACTCAAACTCAAACCCAGGGGTTTGGGCAGGCTTGGACTTGGGCAGCTGAACGAAATTGCTGCCTATGATGCTGCAGCGTTTGTTAGCTCTGCTTGAATTAGCATGAGTCTGTCTACCCAGGCTGGGAGGCACGCTTTCAGCTGCAGCGTGGTCGTATTCTTATACTTTGTATGACCTAGATAGCGCAGCAGTGTGGATTAGTTGTATGCTTAGTCACATGAGTAGTCCTATTGACTTGAGTGAAGTTACTCATATGAGTAAGCGCTCATCTGTATGAGTAAGGGTTGTAAAATCTAACTCTGTCTGACACCCTTTAGTTTTTATAAATGTCAGCACTGTTCTTTCTTAGCAATTTAAGAAAATCTTGTGAAAACATACTACACCGTTACAGACGATGTGCTCTTTGTCATCTGTCCAGGAAAAAAGAAACTTGCATCTCTGTTAACACCTTTTCATTAAAGATATATCTTTTCAGAAATATGGCAATAAAGCCCTTTTTCCTAGGCGAGTGGCTCTAGTAATCCATAGTAATGGGTCCTTCCTTCCTTATGTGTCAGGCAAGTGGAAAAATCAAGAGAGAGACGATTACTGCCGCAGGTGCACACAGATTCACCCATTTTCACTCAGCCTGAGAGAGGTGCAGGTGCCTGAGCTTTTCTTAGAAGAACTTTTTTTTCTTTAGATGATGGCAGAAAAAACAATAAAACTTTTCCTAACCCACTCAGAAAGGGTACCTCCACAGCTCCCTATTCAGAGGAAAAGTTCATTGTTTAGTAAGTTACTTGTAAATCTTCTCCAACAAAGGGTTTTTCTAACTCTTTTATAGAAAATATGACATGAATATGCATATACGTCATTTTTCATTTTATTTCCTCCCCAAAGGTAATTAAATGGCCGAGCTGATGGAGGTCTTACATTCAACTTGACAGCATTTCTGTGTCTGTCTGTCATTGCATATGTAATGGGAAACCTTTGGAACACTACATCCAATCAGTAGAGCTCTGCAACTCTGCGGATATCCACTTCATACCCATGGGCCATGTTTGCGGATCACAGATCAGATGCAGATACAAATTTTGTATCCATGCCAGGCTCTACTAATCTATTCTAAAAGATCAGGGAGTATTCTAGGCATCAGTACCAGAACCTTATTGATTTTGGAGAAAATTGGCAAATAGGAGAGACAGGAAGCCCCTGCCAGCTGTTTACAACAGCCACAGCTTCGAGCACCTCTGCAGTTGTCTAGATCAAACTGGTTGATGGCCCCATTAGCACCTTCCAGCATAGCAATGATCCTACCTTATCTCTGCCCATCCTCCCAATAGAGTTTTACATGTTGACACTCTGAATGTAACTGAGAGCTGAATTTGCCCTCACAGACAGAAAGAAGAATAATGTTGGAGGAGTGGGGTGGAGGAAGAATGGGGGAGAAAGTAATGGGAGCATGCACACAGCCCCTGGCATGGGGAGAGGGAAGAATAGGGCACAAAGAACCGCAGGTGAAGGAAAGATTGGGGATCTGGGGCAAAAATCTGTCTGGGGATTGGTCCTGCTTTGAGCGGGGGGTTGGACTAGATGACTTCCTGAGGTCCCTTCCAACCCTGATATTCTATGAATGTATGACCCTTCTATGGGGGAGGTACACGGAACCCCTGCTGAGGGGTTTGGACATTAGGGGATGCACTGAAACCTTGCTTAGAGGAGATTGGGGATGATGGTGTGGGTGGAAGGGAAATGGAAAGGGGCCCAGAACCCCAGGTCAGGAGGTTGCGGGTACCTGATATGGGGTGATAGAGGGCACACAGAGCTTCTGCTATGGGAAATAAGGGGGACGTTAGCAGATGTGGGAATGGGGGTGCACAGAGGGCTATTGATATGAGGAGAGGGAAATGGGGGACCCTGATATGGGAGGAGGGAGAAATGGGAACACACAGAACCCCTTTCAGGGAAGATTGGGCGGAATTTCAGGAAGTCCCTGAAAAAGGGGGATGGGAGGATGGCACATGAGCTTGTGGGCAGGAATGGAGGGATGTAAGGATCTATTGAGTGTGTTTCTCTCATCCCTCAGTAAGGTGTTTTCTAAAAGCGGCCAAGCAACTGAGACACAAATTCTGTGGAGTTCACTCCTCCTCTGAAGCTTACTGGTGTTTAAAAGCCTGTGTGAATTACTGAAGCTGTTTGCTGCATAAAAGAGAAATTTCCCCATGTCTGTATAATTGATTTCCATGAGAAATTCTAGTGGTCCATAGGCTTTTGCAGATACTGGGGTGTTCTTTATTTGACATGCTAGTAGTTTTGCAGCATGTTAATTTTAGGAAAGTTGCTTTTCTAGTTCCTGTTTAGTTTAGTAATGGTGACTACTTTTTTCAGGAGATTATTTTTTCTTCTGGTAATCGCTGCCTGTCTTATTTGTTCTGAGGAGAACCCATTCGTATGGGCTACCAAATGTAATTTTATAGAAACCCATTTTAAAGGTAGGATAAAGTTCAAAAAAATGTTCTATAGGAATTACCAAAGCAAATTCCTTTTATTTATTTTACAGCTCCCCAAACTGTGCTACACTCTTCACTATACATATAAATTGTACGTGGTTCTTTCCCCCAGAGAATTTACAGTCTATTTTGTCATATTATACAATGAAGGGAAACCACATCTGTGGGTTTGAGTAGGAGGGAGAGGAAAGACAAAGCAATATGATTATATTTCCTAACCACCACATCCATGAATTGATCAGTTTTAATTTTAATAAATCTTGGTCATTCAAGATTTATTTAAAAAAAAAAAAATAACAAAACTGCTCAGCTGTGCTATTCACATACTTTGCTGAGCAACCTTGTATTCCACAATATCTGAAGTGGAGATCAGATAAAGTGCGTGAGTTAACAGCCCCTTATTTAAATCTCTGGGTGCTGTGAATTCGGTATCAACTATATAATTCCTCTGTATGGTATTTATGGTCAGAATTTATTAACAAGGTGCAGGCCCTTGCTTGAAGTGTGATTTAGGGGAGACTATGAGGGTTCTTTTTTGGAGAGCAAGCATGGGGTCTCTTTGTAATTTAAAAAAAAAAAAAAAAAGAGAGAGAGAGAAAGTAAAGAATTATTGTTTGAGAATAGTCCTGCTCTGGCATGGAAATGAACTGGACTAAATTGATGTGTTCTATCTCTAGCCGCTAATTCTATAAACCTTGTTTATAGTAGTAATACTTATATTTTCATTTTTTTCTTTACAAGATCAAAGTTTAATCACTCCAGTGTTTTGATTATATATAGGTTTTCCTTTTAGGATGTCTATTCAGTCAAACAAATTATTTAACTTTAGAAGTATAGTAAGATCCCTATTATCTAAATTTAAGCAACATTGTTAAGGTTATTTGGGCATTTGTATAATGGAGCGTTACTGGCAAAGAAGTCTCTAGGTAGGGGAATTCTTTGCAGTGCATGATATTGAGGGTTTAGATAATCAGAATCTTTCCGTACCTTCAGTATGTATGGAGTTGGGTGCTGAAGTACATTTCCGCTTACGTGACGTGAGTCTAAAAGAAATTCACACCCTTAGTCTCTAGGTGGCAGCACCAGATACTATTTTCCTTTTGTTTCACAAAACCTCTAATGAGCAAAGGTATAAGTATATAAACTTTTCTGTTTGCATAGCTTCCAAAAAACGCTGATTTTAAGACTAATCTCAATTTTTTAAAGATAATAATTTTAGGTAGTCTACAGAAATCAGTTAATCTGTTACCCTATCTCCCACAGTTGCCCTAAAAACTGACACTCCTTATGACTTCTGCTTTGTTTATGCTCACCACTTTAGTCTTTGGAGGAAAAAGCAGCCCTTCTCCCCCCCAGTCACCTACAAAAGTTTTAACTTCAAATTATTTTAGTAACCAAACCAAAATAGTATAAACTGTGATCATTCATTTAGTATTTTAAGACAACAATTACAACTTCAATGGCAGCGTCCAGACCTTTCTTTTCTTGTATATTTCTGTCATACAAAGGTAAATCTCTTTGGTTTATCTTCACCATTACTTAAATTCTGAAGGATTTTTTTTTTTTAAATCATGAATACATCCTCTCCATTTTTTAAGGCTAAAAAACTGACCTGGAGTCCAGAGCCTTTAATGATAGTAAAGTGTTCAGTATGAAACTAAATCTGAAATAATTGGTAAACCCATATGACTTTGCCAATGTCATGGAAAGATAAGAGTCAAAAGCAGAAGTTTATTGCTTACAACTCTTGGGGCCTTCTTTTTTAAAAAATGTATTACAAAGGGAAGAGGAGCAGTTTTTCCATTCTTTAAATATTCCATGCTGTGGTTTTGTTTACCAAAATAGGGAATTCTGCCTTGCTGTGGAGGCTGCAACTTGGTGTTCTGAAATGGATTAAGTAACCAAGTAACAATCCATGAAAGGAAATAATAGATAATATAGGACCCAATTCAGCAAGAAAATCAATTAATGTAGGCATGTTTTTTAAGCACCTGATGAGTCCCATTGATTCAGTGGGGCTATTCACATGGATTAAGTAAGGTATACTTTGCTGAATCATCACCATGATTCTTCTGTTGTTTTCCCCAATCAAAATAGCTAGTCAAATGATAAAGATTTTTTTAAAGAAGTAGAAGATTATTACCTGTTTGTTTGAATTTTTACCCATGTGTCTCTACCTACCCCATCCCGCCATTTTTCACAATCTGAATGTTGGAAAATCAGAGTTTAACTCAAGTCTGTGGACTTCCTCAGAAAGGGCAAAGTATGATATCCCTTCTTTAATTTGTATTTAGTGAAAGGGATTATCTAAGTGTAGTAAAAGATCCTTTGAGGAAGAATTAAAGATACATTTGTAATTGGAATTTACTGCTATTTCTACATTAAAGTAGCCATCATTACCTTTTACTTCATTTCTACATTTCCAACAAAGAGAGAGCGTTCATATTGTACACGTCCTTGCACTCATCGTTATTGTCTTAGACCTCAGATAGCCCACCTTTTGTTTTTCCCTCTGAGAATCTGACATATAAAGAAAATGTTGAGGAGGAGGAGGAGGAGAGAAATTTTAAATAAAACTTTTATCTACTACTTGTCTTGCAGAACATTTGTCTTTTTCAAAGCGTACAGATGAGCTTGTTTTTTTAAAAACATGCTGTCTCTCTCAAGGGACCCTGTGTACCATGGAGTGTGCGACAGTTGCTATTAGAAATGTTCTTTTATTTCTAATGACCTGTAAAAATCTATACGAAGTTTAAAAATCTAATTTGGTATGATGTTAGCCTTTATTCATGTTAATTGCCTTTGTGTAAAAAAAAATATATATATATAAAATAGGAAATTCTTAAAACGCTGGTCTGGGATTAGTTTTTAATTGAAATTAAATAGGTTAAATTGGTATTTTGTTTGCAATTCACTTCTTTCTCTTGCTTAAATCTGATTCATTTATTAGTTATAGAAAAAAATAGTGTAATGATTAAAAAATTAGTTGTAGTTTTTTTTATTTTGTGATAAATTTTTAAATGGTGTTATCATACAAGTTTAATTTAATTCAGTTTTGTGCCAAGGTGAGTTCTTTGGGTCTGTAAGTATTGTTTCTTTTCACTTGGTAAGACAAAGACTTCAATCTTATAAAGAAGTGGAGCTGGATGCTCATCCTTTTCCAGCTTCCTTAAAATCACTGCTAAATTGTTGCATTTCACACTTACTTAAACATTTTACTTCTTTACTTCATTTAATTTTCTTAAACTTTCAGTTTTTTCTGAAAATATTCCTTTTTAGAAATGTTTTATGAGGCCTTTTTCTTTTATAATAGAGTAAGCCATTGTTCCTGAACATTTTGTCATATGTCTGTATTAGAATATAAATTTTGATGGACATTTATCTAGATTTTCTTTACCTGGGTTAAAAATAAATTGCAGATCAAGTAACTAGTCCTTTTTATTTAAAAAAAAAAAAAAAAAAAAAAAGAGTTAAACACGCTGCTAAAAACATGTCAAAAAATGTGAAATTCATCAGCTTTACTTTGACCCTCAGATAACTAGGGAAAATGAACTTTGTGCTTGTGTTGGGTTTTTTTCTTTTTCTTTTTATTGAGTCAATATTTTTAGGATTTTTTTAATATATATTTGTTTAAATTCTTGTGTTCTGGCAACCAAAAATAAATCATTTTGTCTCCAACACTGCCTTTTTAAATGCTGCTCCTGAATTTTAACCACTGCATTAGATTGAAACCTACATGCTGTTAACCACTGAGCCAAAATGAAATCGACCACTGCATTGAAATCAGAGTTGGCAGTTGTATACGGACTTGAAGGAGTTGGTAATAGCAGTGCACCCGTGTTTCTTTAATGGGGTTTTTATTCTCTGTTTTCAGTTTTAATGGTCCCATTTTGATTTAAAGACTGTTTCTTAATAACGATGCACATTTTATTGAAATATTTTCAGTGTAACTTAAAAAGAAAACAACAATAAAACCATCCACTAGGAGTGGTTTTCTCAGAAACAAAATGTTCTGTTGCATACTCCCATGATGGATAATGCAGTGTGCTTCTTTTATTTATAAAGCAATCTTGTATAAAAAGATAAGTGATTTCTTCGTGTTACATGAACCTTATCTTAGGTTAAACATTGTAAAATGTATTTATATTTTTAAAGCAATCTTTTCCTGAGGATAGATTTTTACTTTCTGAATTTACATTTTTGTGACCCATTTTGTAGCTGTTGTACCAAATCTAAGGGAAAAAAAACTGACCTAGCTGAATTGCTTACTTTGGTCTTGGAATTTTTATTTCTTATTGATAGGACTGGATCCCTCCCAATTCAAAATCCATCACCATTACCATAAAGATGAGGAGAATGATGCCTTGCTTGGTGGCCCAGCTCAGCTCACTGATGAGGAGAAATATAGGGATTGTGAAAGATTCAAGTTTTCCTGTCTGAGATGTGGAACAGAGAACATTTATGACAATGTCTTTGATGGTTCGGTTAGTTTTTGGTCTTTTTGTTTCCATAGTAGGTTTGAAAAAAAGACTTCCTGTAGAAAAAGGAGCTTTTCAAACAAGGTTCATTGGAATTTGGACTGGGGAAAGACACTGTTTTGATTCTGTTATTGATAACTTTGGATCGGAGATTCAGTGCCGAATCCTATTCCATTCACACATTTCAACATTGTACTCTGGAAGCATTTGTCAGACTAATGAAGTCAAATGGTGCATCTGCTTTGGTTTACAAATAGAAGTTAGTGTAATTTTTTTATATTTAATTTTGATCTTAACTTTGTAACTTGCAGTTTTCTATTTAATGAAGCCTGCTTATAGCAATAACATTTTCTTATCCTAAATCATATTAATTGGAACATAGTGTTTTTGAAAATCAGTGTTTTTCTTTTTACATCTCACTTCCCTTCTTGACAGAAAGGTACTTCTGCACTATCTTTCCTGCTGTCTTTGTATATCAGACATAAAAAGTCATAGGGGATGCATTCCTGCCAAGAAGTACTGCCAAAAAATGTATCTCTGACCTTGGCTCAGAACTTGAAATAGGGCCAGGTATTTAACTCTGCTGCGATGTTATGCGTGGACTAGTCATTGGCAAATTAGCAGGCTGCAGAGTAGTGAAAACCTTGAAAGTTAAAGCAAATATATCCTTTATCTAAATTAAAAGCAATTATTTTAAGTTAATTTGGACAAACAGCAGATGTTTCGCATTTTTTGAATCAAAACAAAGCAGTCATTGGAAGCAAGCAAGAGGAAAGGACAGACACAGATCAGCAATGCTTTGTAAATCCTTGACTTTTGCTTCATTACAGCTGTAAATACGATAGTTAATTGCATGGAGGCTTGACGACTTGCAGATGGGCTAACTGTAGAAGAGCTTATGTCAAGTCTAAAATCTCTTCCACCTGGGATTACTTAGTGTTGTGGGTGAGGTTTTAGCCAGATCGGATCAGAAAAACATGGATTTTAAATATTAACAGGAAAAAAATCCCTCACAAACTTACAATCATACAGCCATGTAGGGTGTTCCTTTACAATGAGAATTTCACTAACTTAATTTTAGCTATTTACAATCAACCTTTAGGATCTGAAAACTCAATTTCACATGTGTGAAGATATGCAAAATGTTCCAGTTGACAATTAATGTACAGTCTCTGATTTTAGTGGATGACATGGTATAAACCTTTAATATTCTTCTTTGTACTTTTAAAAATTATTAAATGAACCAAAAAAGATAGCTTAATGATATACACTCTTGTAGCACATCTTCACATTTGATGCTTATAGGAATGATTCCAAGACTACAATCAATAGTCTTGAGAAGGATGTTGGTGTCCTTGATAAAAGTGATAAGCCTGTCTTTTTCAGGGGAATTGATTTTACTATAGATTTCACTAGTTTATTTTTATTCAACATCATTATGATAAAGTCTGAAACAAGTGATGTTAAGTTCCCCAAATGACCTTTGTTTAAGAGAAGAGTGAAAAGACTGTACATCCTAGTGGAGAAGAGTCTTTAGGGATGGAGAAGCCAATTGTCATGGGGTAGGAGGAAGGAAGACCTCTGTCGGGGATTAAATGGAAGAAGGCTTTTACAATATTTTGTTTCTTTTTGCATTGCTAGCGTATGTTTGTGTATATACTGTATACACACTCTCGCGTGATAACTTTATAGTGGTTTTGTGATTGTTTTCAACATTATTTTAATCTGCAGGGAAAGCTTATGGAACCCAGCTTGCAACAATGCAGTAAGAAAGAATGTGACGAGTCCCCTTTCAACTATATGATTCAAATGAACAACAAACTACTCTTGGATATTAGACGTTACTTAAAAAGCTACTATAATGTAAGTATCCAAAAAGTATTCTTTACAATGTTAAATTAATCCTCAGTTCTCTAATGGGTACTCAGTTTTTCTTGGGGGTGACAGAGTATTCATTTTGTGCAATACTGGTTACTGTGGTTTGTAATAGCTACAAAAAACTCCCCCTTCCCCTCCATAAGTAATGTGATTTTTATTCTCATTAAAATAGATTGATGGATGTTAAATCTCAATTTAAAATACTTCTCGTTTCTAAAACAAATTTTAATATTCCCCAGTCTAGAGGATATGATAGATAAGAACATCTTAAATTTTTGCATATAAGTTATTGGCCATGTTACATATAGAGTAGATCTTTGTATTTTAAGTTTATTTTTTGAAGAAAAGGTGACTGTAATGCATTGAGAAAAATCTATGAAGGTAGGGATTTGAGCATGCAAATACCAACTTTTCTTTTAAACTAAATCTGGTTCAAGATGCATTATTTAATGAACAGTCCATTAATTTGAGAAAAGAGGCCTTGTCCACTAATAATGTTCTGAAGGATGACAGAGATAACTTCTTACTAGCTCTGTGGGTTATGAAGGTTTCTTTCTGGCCACTTTGGTACAATTTTTTTTAATCAAACCTGTTGAAACCAGACACAAGCATAAAGGTTTTGGCATTTTTGGCATTATAGAGCTTCTTCCAAGCAGCATGAAGAAGGCTGTTTAATAGCAAAATGTTACTGTCTATTCTTGATATATCCATTTGTGGTTCAAAAATGTAAATAAAAGATATTGTCTGGATTAAAGTGCTCCGTGGCTCTTATAAACTGGACACAACCACTTCTTATGTATCAAAGTATTCAGATGTCATGAGACTAATTGAGTCACTTTTATAGTGTACAGACAAACTTAATATGAACTTAAGTATGACTCTCTATATACAATGAAAATGTGTATCTACTGAAATGAGTTCATTTTCTTTTTTAGTTGCAACATAAATCATAACTAGACCCTGGGGCAGGTATATGGTGAGATGGGTTGGGAATGTTTTTGTGAAACGGTAAAGGATATTTGATTCAGAATAGTCAATGTGGGAGCTTCAGATGCTCAGTGCTTCTGAATATAAGGCCTTAGGTGTATAAAGCTGAGTAACCAAAATTAGACTCTGTTTTTGAAAATTTAGTCTTTTGAATGGCTTACCAAATTGATGGTTCCTTTGGTTAAATATTACAAAACGTTTGCAGGGAAGTACAGTAGTAATATTTTTTTTCTAATAGCTCCAGTTTATGCTTATGTTCTAATAGCTCTCACTTGTGTACTGTTTTTTCCTCTGTATTAATTCTTAACACATTATTAAGTAAATGTTTCCATACTTATCACATTGCCAGTGGGGAAAAAAAAAACCTCAATTCTGTTAAGAAATTCTTTAAAAAAAAAAAAAAAATCTCAATTCCTTTTTATATTTGTTTGTAGTATTTGACGACCCTATTTTCAGAGAGCCAAACAGTTCTTTGCCATGTTTAAATTTAAATTTAGTCACTTAATTACAAGTGCGAATAAGTTGCTCCTTCATATGAAAGTTGAAGGCATTGGCAGATGGTTTGAATAGGCAACACCATACCGAACGTATGGGTTTGAGACCTCATATTTAACCTTAACCTAGCAGAAGCTTCCTTTCAAAGTTCATCTGTTTCCAAAATGGACATAATTGTAGTTACGTAATGAAGTTTGTTTTATTAAGGCAATATATCAAGGCATGTAGCTTTAGTATAAAAGTTGCTTACTGCTAAACTTTTCTAGATTTGATGCATTTAAATTATTATAATTATTTAACAAGTGCTAAGCTCATTTCAAGCACTTAATGTGCTAGAAAACATTACATGCACAGAATGTACAATACTGAGCACATTGAAAGAGGCAAATTGTGTTCATGTTAAGGGGAAAGAGTTAATATTGCACTATGCTCTGTCCATATCAATAACGTCTTGCTATAGGTTTGTTCCACATCATTATGGAATCAAGTTATAAATCAAAATGCAAAGTGCCATTGTTTGAATGCTGCCAAACGATTAGAAAGGTTCATTACATTCTAACTTTTTAAATATCCTTTTCCATGGCCCATAGAAATTGTGATTGAATATAACTAATGAGCTCCTTCATGTGGAAGTTATAGCAGTGTAACAGGGAGTTCCCTGAACTTTTTGATACATTTTAATAGGAATATATTGAGAATTGAGCTTTAGACCAGTTGATCAAATTATTTGTACAGCATTTTGAAGGTAAAAAAGCTGTGTAAATGCCAAGTATCATTATTAGTCTCCAGAAGATTGAGATGACTGTGCTGCCAGAGCTTATTTCCAAATAGAATAGTATTTTAGTTTGTAAAAAGGAGATTTCTTTGAGTTGGACAGGAAACCTTTATTGTATCCCAGTAATAATTAGAGAGGCAGGTGCTCTGTGAGCTTCATTTTATCTTTTATCCAGTATTTCTAATAGCTGTGTTACAGTTGGAGTTGAAAATTTTCAAATGAGATGTTTGGGCTAAGGGAAATATATAATCTTATAAACTATGACATACCTTCTGAGCAAAACTTTGGATGAAACTTTGAGACTTGAGTGTAGCAGATGGTTGTTGGAATGGCTGTGCCCTTCAGCTGTGGAGGAAGAGAGGTAAAAATTTAATATAGAAAAACAAAATTTTAGTTCACACTTGTATGGCAGATATTACCATTGTTTCTATAAGGATAAAATTGTACCTAAAACAGAAATGTATCTATATGAAAATGTAAAGGCTTTGTTTTAACCTTGAAAATATAGTAAACTACATTTTATGACAGTAACAGTGCCTAGGTTCTGATGATTTCTTAACGCCTGTTCCAAAGCCCATTTAAATCAATGGGAGTCTTTCCATTGAGTTCAGTGGGCTTTGAATCAGGCCCTTAAGGATTTCAGACCACGCCTCCTTCATTCCTTATTCTGTTTAAGTGCCTTAAAAAGTCCAGCCTTGTAAATTTATCATGAAAATTTATCAGCTTAGGTATAAAATCGGTTTGTCATGGTGCTGATAAAAATCGAACGATTTTACTTGTAAAAAACAAAACAAAAAGAACCCCAAATAAATACACCATGCAAGTGGGCAAGTAGAACTGTGCAAGCCTGCTATAATTCCTACTGTTTTAACGCATGCATTCACCTTTTTGTAAAATACAGTTCTTTGTTCCTGGTTCCATTTGAACACTGAAATATTGTTTAGCTACCACAAACAGCATTTAGCATTATTCCAGTAGTTAATTCCTTAATATTAAATAACATACACGAGCCTTGATCTTAATTATTCATTTGTAACTGCAAATATATTAAGCCAAGATGACATCCAAAGATTTTAGTTTCTTTCCAGAGCTGCATTATTCTTTTGAAAGATTGATCTCAGTTTTTTAAATTCTGCTGCAGAAAAGCAAATAGAGAGAAATAGCTAATCTAAATTGGGAAATGAAGAGGGCTTTTTTAAGCATGAAAATTTCATCATCTTGTCAGCTGGCAGAATGCCTGCTGTGTGGATTCACAAAGGCTAAGAATTACACTTTCATGAAATTTTCCTCACTAACTGCCCTGGTTAATTTGAAAGATAACCCACTGTTTTAATTCATTCCTCAATTGGGCGGTGCAGGTTTTATTTTTGATCTGACAAAGCATTTGTGTTAATCGTTTTGGCCCTCTACTAGACACTCTTGGGATTGTGCTTTTACAATAAACGTGTCTGTGATAGCTCTTTAGTCTATTATACTTACAATAGATCCATAGAACTGGTAATTAATTCTGTACTGCTTTGGAAAAGGGAAGAATAGGTGTAGCTCTGTCAAGTGCTGCTGGGAAGTTTGTTTAGCTGGTTCATTTTTGAAGTGTTACCCTCAGCCATCAATGAAACATCCATGCTGGAGAGAGGCTAGGACAGAAATCCATGACCATAAATGAGTAAACAAACCCAACTTTTACCTTGAAGAGTGGAGTCACTTAATTTATGGTATTTGCATCTGATTCTTAGGTTGAAAAAGTATAACAGAAACTTCCCGTTTAAATATTTGTCTATAATGTGGACACACGTTATAGAAAGACTTTGGGGAATAAAGGTTAGCTATTCTATTGCCTTTAATAAACGCCAGGCACATCCCAATCCGTAGCCATAAGAAAATTGCAGAATCTAATACTTGGCACCCCTAAATATGTTCCTCATATTTCCTTTGGTTATTAAGAGAAGAAATGGATTACCCATTTAATATCCACAAATTGAAGCTAAAAACAGAGTACATTACACGTGCGATCTGACTGATAGCAAAGTTCACCTTGCATTGAGTGGGTTGTTGATGAAGAACTGTTATCACACAATCACAATATTCTTTTACCTATTCATTTAATGTACACCTGTGATACATCAGCAGCTTGTTTGTAGTTAAGGGATATGTTTAAATATAAGGTTATTTGCTATTAGTTCACAGTTACTAACACTGTAAAACCTGACTTATGCATCTTTGTTTCATGTACAGTATTTATTTTAAAAAATGCAACTAGCCTTAAAATAAGGTGTAACAAAATGCCTTTATTTCATGGCCCTTGTCCACTGCGCCACTGTACCACACAGATGGAAGTGAGTTTGAAGGCTATTGAACACTGCTAAATAACTTTGTGCTCTTCTGCTGTGAAAATTCAGTGTTCAATAGCCCTCAAAATTTCTCATTTCTTACCTGTGGTGGGGTGGTCTGCTGCTGGCACATTAGGTCTCAGTATAAAGCATATAGGTACCCTACTTGAAGCTCTCTTGAATTATTTTAGTTTTTGTGTATATCTTGGTTTTTGCATTAATATTTAGCACATTTAGAAAGAACTTTTTTAAAACAAACGCCATTATAAGAAGTTATAAAAAAGCATGTAAATTATTGAGATTTCAATACATATCCACATAACAGTACAAAGATAACACTGCTCTACAGCCAAAATACTTCTGAAATAAATGTAGTCAAACTTTACTAATTCGGGGTCACTGAGAACGAAAATGATGCTTAAAATTGTTGATTGGCTCTAGTTTTCAAGATATGCTATTGGGTCAGTATATACGACCCTTGACTTGGGAATGGCGGAGGATAAGTGAGTTATAAAGGGAAGGGATCTCAATTTAAACCAGAAATGACTGAAATACATCTTTGACTGGATCTATGAATAAATCTATGACTGGGTTTGGACAGTACTTGCTTTTTAGGCAAAACAATGAATGATGCAATCTGAAGCTGGTATTGCGTCAGACATAATATGAATTGCATCATGTTATTCCTAGAAGTCATGGATGATGCAATCATAACGAAGCTTACATCACTCTGCTGAACAAATTGCCCTCTATCAGCTCTAGAAATCATACAGTGTCGTGCTCTTATTTGTCAGTGTTTGATTTTGCAAAGGGACCCATTTCTGTTTAGCCAAAGTGAGCAGAGATGCCTCGTACTTGTGTGAACAGTGCAGATAACTTCTGCTATGTTTGTGGTGAAGTGACTTTTGCATCACAAAAGCGCAGTATAACCACTATGGTTAAGAAAGCCTATCACCTTTATTTTGGCTGCAAAATTGGAGATCAGGACAAGAGGTGGGCCCCACACATGTGCTGCAACACTTGTGCAACAAATCTTTGCCAGTGGTTGAACAGGAAAAGGAAATCTATGCCTTTTGCAGTGCCAATGATTTAGAGAGAGCCAACAGATCATACCAGCAATTGTTACTTCTGCATGGTGCCGCCAGTTGGGAAAGGTGTGTCAAAGAAGAAAAAGTGGACTGTGCATTATCCAAACATTCCATCAGCTATACGCCCAGTACCCCATGGAGAAGGACTGCCGGTTCCTGATGCACCAGAATTATTCTCACTTGAGTCAGATGAGGAAGAGGAAAAGGATGAAACTTCTGGTCCTGAACCATCAATGTCACATGACCCACATTTTCTCCCATCCTCCTCCTCTGAACCACACCTCATAACACAAGGTGAACTGAATGACCTTGTCAGGGATTTGGAACTACCCGAGGCAGAGCTGTTGGGCTCCAGACTACAGCAGTGGAATCTCCTGGCAGGTGATGTTAGGGTTTCCATGTTCCGTGACTGTCAAAAGGATCTTGTCCCATTCTTCTTCATGGAAGGTGATCTGGTAGCCTACAACTACATCGATGGTGTGATGGCAGCCCTCAACATCGTTCACGATCCAGATGAGTGGAGACTGTTCATTGATTCATCGAAAACAAGTCTTAAAGCTGTTTTACTGCATAATGGCAATGTTTTGCCATCAATTCTAGTTGGTCATGCAGTCCATATGAAGGAAACCTATGACAACATGAAACAACTTTTGAGGTGCATAAACTATGACCAACATCAGTGGCAGCTTTGTGGCGATTTGAAGGTTGTTGCTCTCTTGCTTGGTCTGCAGACTGGATATACAAAGTACTGCTGTTTTCTCTGTGAATGGGATAGTCGTGCAAGAGATTCCCACTACATCAAGAAAGATTGACCACTCCGACCGTCATTAGAGCCTGGGAGGAAAAGTGTTCAGCATCCACCACTTGTTGAATCAAGGAAGATTTTGTTACCACCGTTACACATCAAGCTGGGTCTGATGAAGAATTTTGTCAAGGCCGTTGACAAAACACAATCAGCTTTCAAGTACCTCCGTGGAAAATTTCCAAGGTTAAGTGAAGCTAAGATAAAGGAAGGCGTCTTTGTTGGTCCTCAGATTCGTGAACTTCTTCGAGATGATGCATTTGACCATGCACTGCGTGGCAAGGAAAAGACGGCATGGAAAGCCTTCCAGTTAGTGGCAATAAATTTTCTCGGAAACAACAAGGCAGACAACTACAGGTTGTTGGTGGAAAACCTCCTCAAGGCATACAAAAGCCTTGGTTGCAACATGTCACTAAAGATACATTTTTTGCATTCTCATCTAGATTTTTTTCCACCGAACTGTGGAGCAGAGAGCGACGAGCACGGCGAGTGATTTCACCAGGACATTGCAACAATGGAGAAACGCTATCAAGGCAAATGGAGCCCATCAATGCTTGCAGACTATTGCTGGACAGTGACAAGAGATGCTCCATTTAATGAATACAAGAGACAAGCCAAGAAGTGCCGAGTAGACACTGAATAGGACTAAACTATGTGCATAATAGTTTTTTGCCTTTTGTTTCATAATAAATTTTATTTATATAACCCTTTTGCTGATTTTTAAAGTGTTACATAAACAGGACAGGTGAAATATTATCATGTAAAGCAACCATAAACACATGAAAAGACCTAGGTTTACAATTTATGATTAAAACTCTTCTATCTACACAATATACATAGATATAAAATGTAAAAACTTAAATATCTTAGAAACAGTAGCCAATCAGTTGTTTTAATTGTCATATTTGAATTCAGCACATCAAAATACATAATAAATAGCACATTTTATCTCTGAAGCAGACGACTTCTCAAAAATTGTAGACCAGTGTAACAGGTCTGGTTCTGAACCTGTTATCTCCCACACTGTAATCAAATGCATTGCCAACAAGCTACAGGTGGACACCACATGAACAGGTAAACGTATGATTGTAAGGAATGTGATGACTGTTCTGTAATCATGTTCTCCCAAGATTAATCTGTTGTAAATTTTTTGGTACTAGTAACTTTAGGGTGTTTAAGCATTTGATAATGAGTAAATAAGATCAAAACACAGGAGAAATTAAGAGATCATTTGAGGAAGGAGTTAGTCAACTATGACAAAAAGCTGCTATCCTTGAGTATTGACTATTATCGGAAATACGTTATCTACTATATATACATGGATTTGTGAGGCTTTTCAGATTTGGAATTACATCATTGTAGTCTCACTTTATGAATCAAACACGATGGTGATGTTTCCATAATAGGGGAAGCTTCCAAGTGAAGGCAGAGCTGAAAACAATTGTAGTGCAAAGGAAAGGTAAAAGACTAATGTGATTCTGTTAGTGGTTCCAAAGGGCCTAAGAATGAATGAAAAGAAAATCCCATCAAATTCTCAAGATTTTCTTTGTTTTTAAGTTGGTTTGCCCAGTAGCATCTTCTGTCTTTTTCTTCATTGAGACTGACACCTAAATTTCAACCAGAACCCTATTTTGGCTAACTACCAGGAAATAGGAGATATACTGTTCAATGAGGAAACAATAATCAATATACCGATTAAGATTTTTTTTTGGCTACAATACAGTCTTCCCTAGAAGCTCATATGTACACTGGACTGGAGATAAGATGAGACCCTTTGAGAAACCATATGCAAGGGCTCTTTGGAATGATAAGCAGTTATTCATCACAGACTTCATTGTGTATTAGCTAGAATTGGTTAATCACTACTGTACATTACTCTGTAATCTGACCATGAAGGGAAGGTTTGAGACCTCTATCATCAAGATTACATTTTTTTAGCACAGCGTTTCAAGGTGATGGTCAGTCAAGGCAACTTCACAAAAGGCACCAGCATTTTTCTTATCACTAATGGACTGACACTCTTTTTATTGGCTTTTAGTAGTCCCAATGGGTAGGAGCCCAGCTCACTAATCATTGAATCATAGAATACCAAGGTTGGAAGGGACCTCAGGAGGTCATCTAATCCACCCCCCTGCTCAGAGCAGGACCAATCCCCAGACAGATTTTTGCCCCAGAACCCTAAATGGTTCCCTCAAGGATTGAAGTCACAACCCTGGGTTTAGCAGGCCAATGCTCAAAACCACTGAGCTATCGCTTGAAGCTTGCCCAATGCACTCAGAACCTCAGTTATTGAGATTGGGTGAAATTCAGCTAGAAAATAGGGTATGTTTATCCTTTTCTACCTGCACTGCATAAGAATGTGCATAATTTTAACTGGGCCGTTATTGACCCACTGTTCCAATGACTGGACGGAATTGTCTTTCCGAGTGTTATGGAAACAGTGAAGTCCACTTCTGAGTGCATACTATTGAAACTAGTCCATTAACAGAAACGGTGACGTGCCTTGGCCGCAGCCTGGAGGTCATGATAACTATGACAAAGTGGTGCATGTGCTATAAGAGAGGACAATCATAGTCTCATTCTAGACTTGACTGTTTCCAAGGCAATTTCAATAGCCAACCCGGAACCACTACTATAATTCAGATTTTCATATTCATGTAATTCTCTTTTTTAGCAGTAATTGTTGAAATATGTATTTACATCTGTCTAGGCTTAGACTTTTTGCTATACGCCATTCAAATTTTTAATGTAATTTTGGATATAAAAGGACCTCTAATCTGTAAAACACTTGAGATATGACAAGGAATATGAGTCCAGTAATTACTTAAATTTGGGTATGTCTAAAATTTATGAAACACAGTTGCCAGTTCTAACTGTAATTTTGATATACTTGCACCTCTGATTCAAAGCAAATAATGCTCTTTGTTTGATAATTCACTGTAATCATATACATCTATGCTACTAATTGAAGCTCTTACTTTTGGAGGCCATTTTAACCATCTACCTGGAAGATTATCCAAAATGTAGTCCATTGACCTTGAACTTCTTAACTTGCATATGTGAGAAGATCCAAAAAGTCTCTACAGTAGAAGAGGTCACACTTCCACCAGACGTGACTTCCCTTCCCACCTTGCCTTGCTCAATGTCCTGCTTCCATAGCGGCAACAGGCAGCTGGAGACTCTTGTCCTCAGAATGACATTTTTGTCAATATTTGTTGTCTTTACCAAAATGTTTTCTTACAAGTGACTGGCAGTATAGAATCCTTTGGTTTGACACTACTTTTAGAAAGCTATGGGATGTTTTTGAAAGTTGGTATTGGAGAGATTGAGGGTCTGTCTTGGTATCCATGGTCTCTTTTCAGCCACAGCAGCCAAAATAGCAGATAAGTCTCTTAATACCATTGGTAAGGCCTCCTCACTCCCAGACCTAGTGTTCCTTCCTCAAAGACCTCAGGAGGTGAAGGAACAAACAATAACATTAACGGCTAATACAGCTCCTGCACAGGGAAAACAGTCTAACCTTCACATTCCTGAACAAGATAAGAAGCCACGTATAGATGTTACTATCATCAGAAACATAAGTGTCTGTACCTGAGGTTTACTGGCATTAATCCAGAATCAGTCCTCAATCAGAGTTAATTCCCAAAAAGATGTTTATAGTTTTTACCAGCTTTTTTTGTGTGCGGGGGAGGAAAGAAACAGGTATTTTGTACCTTTTCCTTGAACATTTTGGTTTATTCCTCTTTTAGTGTCCCCTTGCTTCAAGAAATGTTTCCATTTCAGTGAATCCTTGGAAGTCTCTAGACAGTAGAAAAAAGCAGCTAATGGAAACAAAAAATTCTCTATCATCCAAGTATTCCACAATTCATCATTTCCTGGAGAAAAAGAAAGGGATTAAATAATGCAGATTAGCATTCTGATTTGTAAAGTTTCCACTTCTCTCTGTTCCTTCTAAGAGTCCAGAAAATGTATTAGCCCAAACTTCATTGGACATATCTTCCTCTAATTCTTTCCTTTTCTCAAAAGAAAAAAGGGGAAAAATCAGATATAAAGATATATTATCTTCTCTATTTATCCAAGAAGGAAAGTGAAATATCTTCTTCACAATTATAAGCATCAGTCAAAGAAACCACAGATGCATTGGTTTTTCCTGCTTTTAAGAAAAATACAGTAGCATCTTTGAATCTTCAGAGGAAGGAAGCAGAACCCTCAAACAAAACATTTTTTCCCCCTCCCCTC
This sequence comes from Trachemys scripta elegans, assembly GCF_013100865.1. NCBI lineage: Eukaryota > Metazoa > Chordata > Testudines > Emydidae > Trachemys > Trachemys scripta. The sequence goes on along the minus strand of NC_048298.1, from coordinate 206,273,971 downwards.
TTTCTTAATCTGTCCCAGAAACTATTGATTTCTGGAATAGATTCAACCTAAGATGTCCCTTGCAAAATAGAGACACTGTCTTAACAGTTTACAAAATTATGTAAAATTTAGTGAAGCTGAAATATGCTAAAGTAAAGTTCACACACCTGTCAAAGTAGTCTTTTTGTTAGCCAAAGACAGTAATTCCTTCTGATGGTGGCCTCTTTCCTGAGGATCCTTGGTGCAGAATGATTTGTTGTTTCCTTAGGGAGGAGGTTCGTGGAGTTCTCTGCTGCATCTATCCTACTTCTATGTCTTTTACATGTTCTGTTTTTGTTATATCTGTGCTGTATGCAGATCTATTTACATTTTATGGTAAAAGTTAAAACTGTCCACCAAGAAAATATCTCTGATCACTTATTACTGACACCTTCCTAAATGCTATAATTTTCAACAAGATACTTTTCTTCTAATGAAATGACCAGCATGTGCCTGTGGAGAGGCAATTGCCATATCAGATGGATCTCAGCAGCTGCAAGGTTTTCAGTGGTTCAGTGAGGCCCTCAAAAATGAGGTAGCAGAAAATGCAAGAAAAGAAAAGCATATTATTAAATTAAAGAGTTCCTTTTGTCAATTTAATTCTGGACAGTTTAGAAGAACACCACTTTATCGGTACAACAAATACAGATTTTGGTCCAAACCACTTAGGGAAAGTAGAGGTCAAGGACCAAGCAAACACGGAGCAAACAGACCAATTGCATGACTCCAAACACTAAGCGCACCTCCTGAGAAGGCAGTATTCTTGACCCAATCTCAGAAAATGAGCTGTCACAGTAGCTTCCAGGGGCTATGTAGTAATGTTTTCCAAAATTCCCTCTCTATCCTTTGTAACATCTTCGGTGATCAGGAACCTGGAACAGGTAGCCCTTATGGTGCAGGCAATTCATAAACTCCTGTCAGTTGGTGCAGCAAAGGCAGCCACTGCTGAGTTACACACTTCTCAGGCATTACACATATTTGTTCTGAAATGGCCCATTGAGATCAAATCACTGCTGGGCTTCAAATGCCTCAGCAGGTCCATAGGGAAGCCTTCCTTTAGGAGGGAGACATTGCTCTGAATTTTAGCAGTCATGGACTTAAAGAATTTTGAGACATTATTTCAACTTAACCAGTTCCTTTCTTCGTGCCTTTGTTTGTTTCTTTTACAATAGGTTTTCTTCACTCTGTTTTCAGGGCTATCACTTTACCTAACACTGCCAAGGCAGAATTCTATCTTTTGACATCACTGGAATAAATGGGTGATTCCATCCAAGGGTTCAATATTCCTTGTTTTTCAATTCTGAACTACTCATTCTTTAATTGTTTTCCAATCTTGTTTTAAAAAATAGAATTGCTCTGCAAAAATCAAAATTAAATCAATGTTTTTCTCTGGGTTGCTGTGGATTAGGACAGAAAAAAGGTAGAATAATCATTCTTTTCAGGAATAAATTCAGGTGCTGTACAAAAGATTTATTATCCTAGTGAATCATACAATACTGGCCTTCCGTGGATAAAGCTTTGATGTTTGACACTCTTTGCAGATGTTATTGTTACAAAGAAAGTGGTTTTGTTAAAAAAGATGCTTTAGGGCTTCTCAGATTTTCAAAACTAGATTTACTCTCTATGCAGGAAACGTAGGTATTTTTGAAAAATTTAACAGTTTGGCTGTTCAGATGAATTTGGTCATAGTGGGAAACAAAATAAATCTAGAATTCTGATAAGGATCAGTTTTTTTCCAAATAGCAACAGGTGAAGACAACTAACAGATTAAAGTATATATCATCCTGAAGACAATGTAAAACACAAGGAACATTACATTTCAGTGGATCTATGTGTTTTAGTCAGCACTAGTATCAAAACCTTCTTGAGACCCTAGAATATGAAATGGTGGTTTATGGTTTCCTAAAAGGCTGCAAGATGTAGTTGGATTCACCTTCTTCAATCTTTTTGTGCATTCTTTTCAAAAACTCAAGCTGTCAAGGGACTAGGGTGAAGCTCCAGGCCCTGAGACAGAAGATCTGAATGGAGTCGCAGGGGAAGAGGCAGACACAATCTACTACCACCACCAAGTACCACCAGGATTTCCTGGACTAATAATTCTCCAAAATTATTCTCAGCTTGTTAGAGTCAATCTTTTGAAATATTCTCGGTCTCAGGAAAAAGACACAGACGAGAATATTACATTTACCCTTTTACTATTTTTGAAAGATTGCAGAATGAAGATGCCATTCATCCTTATTAACCTTTCTGCTTCTTAGCCAATCTGCTTTGGCATTACCATAGTCTTTCAAAAGGTGACTTTAACAGAGAGCTAGATGTTGTTGGGGGGACTTGGAAAATTACAACAGGGTCATAGAAGCAACAAGAGGAAAATCAGTGGGGGATTCTGCTCAACATCTTAGTTGTCTATACACAAATGCAAGGAGTAGGGGGATTAAACAGGAAGAACTGGAAGTATTAAGTCAATTTATTTTATGTTCTAACTGGCATCACAGAGACTTTGTGGCATACATCTCATGACTGGAATATTGGTATAGAGGGGTATAAGCTTTTTCAGGAAGGACAGGCAGAAAAAAAAAGGAGAAGGGTGTTGCATTATACATCGAGAATATATACAATTGTTCCAAATTCCAGAAGGAGGTGAGAGGCAAACCAGTTAAAAGTCTCTGGGTAAAGATAAAATGGAGGGAAAAAATAGGGATGATGTCATGGTAAAGTTTACTATAGGCCATCAAATCAGGAAGAGAAGGAAGATGTGACATTTCTAGAAGAAATAGGAGAAATATCCAAAACATAAGATCTGGTTGTAACAGGGACATGAGAGCAGCAGCAGAATAATTACAAGGGATTTAAATAAAAGTAGACTTTTATTTAGCAAATTCAGAGAACTGGTAGGTAAGGTCCAATGGGAAGAAAATCTAAGGGAAAAAAGAAGTTTAGGAGAGCTGGCAGTTTCTCAAAGAGATAATATTAAGGCACAACAGCAAACTATCCTAACGTGAAGGAAAGATAGGAAAAACAATAAGAAGCCAATATGGCTCCATCAGGAGCCCTTTAATGACCTGAAAATCAAAAAGGAATCCTACAAAAAGTGGAAACATGGACGAATTGCACAAGGAGGAATACAAAACAACAGCACAAGCATGTGGAGACAAAATCAGAAAGGCTAAGGAACAAAATGAGTTACACCTAGCAAGGGACATAAAAGGCTATAAGAAACAAGAGAAAGATGAAGCAAAGAGTAGGTCTTCTACTTAGCAGGGAAGGAGAACTAATAACTAATGACATCCAGAAGGTTGAGGAGTTTAATGCCTATTTTGCTTCAGTCCTCACTAAAATGGTAAATGGTGACCAGATATTCTATGCAATTAATATTGATAATAAGGAGGGAGGAACACAAGCCAAAACAGGGAAAGAACAGGTTAAAGGCTATTTAGATAAGTTAGCTGTATTCAAAGCAGCATCGCCTGATTAAATTTATCCTAGAGTACTTAAGGAACTAGTTGCAGCAATCTTGGAACAGTTAGCAATTATCTTCAGTAATTCTAGGTAGATAGGTGAGGTCCCAGAGGACTGGAGAAGAGCAAACATGGTTCCTGTCTTTAAAAAGGAGGAACCAATAGCACCCAGAGAATTATAGATCACTCACAGCCCAATTTTGATACCTGGAAAGATACTGGAACAAATTAACAACCAATTTGGAATCACCCAGAGGAACACAGGGTTATAAGGAATAACCAGCATGGATTTGTCAAGAAAAAAAAAAGAAAAGATTATGCCAAACCTACCTAATTTCCTTCTTTGATATGGTTATTGTCCTAGTGGATAGGGGGAAGCAACAGATGTGATATATTTTGAGTTGAGTCCCACATGACATTCTCATAAGCAAACTACAGACATGGTCTAGATGAAATTACTATAAGGGGGTGCAAAACTGTTTGAAAGACTGTACTTTAAAGAGTAATCATCAATGCTTCACTGACAAACTGGGAGGATGTATCTAGTGGAGTCCCACAGGGGTCAGTGCTATTCATTATTTTCATTAATAAAATGGATAATGGAGTGGAGGGTATGCTTATAAAATATGCAGATGATACAAAGTTGGGAGGGGTTGCAAGCACTTCGGAGAGCAGGATTAGAATTCAAAACCACCATGAAAAATTGGAAAATTGGTCTGAATTTAACAAGATGAATTTCACTAAAGACAAGTGCAAAGTACTTCATTTAGGAAGGAAAAATCAGTGCACAACTACAAAATGGGGAATAACCAGCTAAGTGGTAGTACTGCTGAAAAGGATCTGAGGTACACTAGCAGATAACAAATTGAATGAGTCAACAGTGTGATGTAGTTGTAAAAAAGGCTAATGTTCTGGTGTGTATTAACTGAAGTGTCAAGACATGGGAAGTAATTGTCTCATTCTATTTAGCATGGTGATGCCTCAATTGAACTACAGTATCCAATTGTGGGCACCACACTTTAGGAAAGATGTGGAGAAATTGGAGGAAGTGCAGGGGAGAGTAACAGGAATGATAATCAGTTTAGAAAACCTATCTATGAGGAAAAATTGAAAAAACTGTGCATGTTTAGTTTTCAGAAAAGATAACAGAGTGGAACCTGATAACTGTCTCCAAACATGATAAAGGCCGTTATAAAAAGGACTGTGATCAATTATTCTTCATATCCACTGAAGGTAGAACAAGAAGCAAGGGGCTTAATCTGCAGTGAGGAAGATTTAGGTTAGATATTAGGAAAGACTTTCTAACTATAAGCATAGTTAAGCTCTGGCATAGGCTTCCAATGGAGGTTGTGGAATCCCAATCATCGGCGGTGTTTAAAAACAGGTTAGACAAACACCCATCAGGGATGGTCTAGGTTTACTGGATCCTGCATCACTGCACATCTCTTCTTAAGGAGACTCTCTTATGATCTAATTTGAGTACGTCCACCAAACAAAAAATGTTGTCACTTTGTGGGACAGGGGAAGATTGTGAGGTTTCTTTTTGGTTGTGATCTCAGTTTCTGTGCAAAACACAATTACACAAATGGAGAGGTCATTCTTGAAACATTCCCAACTGTAGTAACTATCAAGGACAGTATTATGCCCAGAACCCATGGAAGAGAGGCTTGTAGCTGGATGCTTACTGCTCAAGAGTGGATATATATCAGAGTACAACTTCCCTGCTCCTTTCTTCAGATAGGAATACTCTTGCTTGAAGAGTATCTCTTTTGTTTACTCCTGGATGAGCTAAAACTACACTGGGTATTAGACTTGTTTTCCCGAAATTTAAACAAATCTATGGGACTGTAGGGTTTCCACGACTACGTGGATGTTTATATTTACCTCTTCTCTCATCTGGACCTTTATCAGAATGTCATTCACATATGGAAAAAGATAGATGCCCTACAGTCGCTAGTAAAAGGACCTGATTTACATATTCCACCCAGTCAGTAGTGGCCTCCTGGGAGGAAAATGCATCAACAGAAAAGACTTGCAGCACAGTGATATGGTTGACCCTGTTCACCTTGGTGCAGCATTACAAAATAGATAGGCATTCTTCCTCTAATTATTTATTTGGGAGAATGGCCCTGAAAGCTTCAGAAGATGAAGTTTAAATTTAGATAAGAGAGCAACAAAATCTTTTCCCATAATCTGTTTAATTGGGCATTTCTTTTCCCTCCCTGTGCTCTTAATTTGCACTGCTAGTCACACCCCAGCTGTGAAGATTAATAGACATGCACTTGTCCAAGAAAGAAAACTTTGTCATATCTGATTTTATTTCACTGATGAAAATGTGAACAGTAAGCTCATCCCTCCCCTTTTTGGTTTGATGGAAAATTTAATAACAGAATCCTCAGTTTGGGTTATGTGTATTTTTATTCAGAGAAAAAAAAGTATAAATTTTCATACATCATGGATACATCCTTTAGCTCACTTCCCTCATCTGCATGATTTTGAAACATTATAGTTACAAGTTGATATCATTTCCGTATTTTAACATTTTACATTTTGAAGAAATTGTTGGCTTTGGAAGAGGTATCTGAAAGCACAAGGTAGGAAGTGGAGTCAAGTGGAAATGTTTCCTCATCAACTCTTCAGTCTGCCTCTGTTCCTCTGAGAGCAAGGCAACCCAGCTGTGAGGCTTACTGGCCATACTCTTATCAGAGAGAGAGAGAAAATTATCAAGGAAGACAAAATTTCCTCTCTCAATTCTATCCTTACGTAAATTCAGCCTTCTGAGTTCCCATACGTGAGAGTGTAACTTAATTTCCAAATTACATGATGAAAGCACATCTGTCCCAAAATTAATACCTCTTGAGAATATCATAATTGTATATACTGAAAATAATTAGTATCTGTAATTTGCAAGTCATAAATGTCTAATTTTTAGCGAAGTTGTTTGTTTCCATTTAAGATAAATTCCCAATTTAAGATCCAAGGCAACATTCAAATGTACCTCACAGGGGCCAAAATTGTTCTTTCCTTCTTTTCTTTTTAAATGCTGCAAAGAAACATAGTGATTTATGTTGTATTCTATTGTAGAGAGAACATCCCAACTTTAAAAATATTCTGAGATTCCTTTAATAAAATACTGTTCATTGGATTAGTACCTAACCAGTTTTTTTCCTCACATTGAGGCAACTGATGTCAAACTTCTAATAAAACTAGAAACCACCAAACTACCTAGTCTGATTACCAGCTGTAAAGTATGAAGATGAAGTTTTGTTGTGCTTTTTATCCAAGACAATGAAGATTATCAATTGCCACTTCTTATGAAACATTAGATTCTTTACCTCCATCTGCACAAACAGAGTGGTGGTTAAACACTTCCACTTCATTCATTGCAATTCCAAGCAAAATCACTCCTTCACTCACTCACTCACTTTCTCTCTCTATCATCTCCCTTAAGGACTCTCAATTTCCAGGGCTTCACCCCTGAATGGAGCCATGTACCAAATTCCTTCTCTCCATTTGTTCCTTCTCCATCATAATGGAGCAGTACAAGTGAAGTAAGCTTGAAGTCCATTTGCAAGGACACCCTCTCAGGATCACAAAGAAAGTTGCACTATTCTTGCACTCAGCCTTTTGACCCTGGCTTTCCTTAGGGGGAGGAGATCAGAGTCTGGAGGCTTATTGGGCCCTTTGCATCAGAGGCACTCCATCATCCAAAACACCCATGGAGACACCTCTGCAAGAGGAGGTCAGTCCTCTTCAGGTCTTAGGACTCATTGTTATCTGATAAGAATTTGCCAAGGGTAAATCCAAAACTTGCCCCCTTCCACTCTGTCTAATGCACTTGTAATGGACTCCCTGAGCTAGCATTAAGAATCAGGGCAGCTAACGAGATATCCAGGCGTTGCTCAATGAAGCCCTGAGCAGCATGTAACGATTCAAGCTTAATAAGATAGTAGCTGAAAACATGGACAGGCCAAAATATTTACTACCAATGAGTGAAGTTCAGGAAAGAATAGAAGCCCCTCATCCAAGGGCAGAAGCTCTTTTCATTCCTACCCACATCAGATGTATTGGAAAAGGGATCCTCATTTTTCTAGGGTAAGACATGGATGTGGAACATGAGAAGGAAGCCAAGATCATGCAATAGTCTAACCTTTCATTCTAGTTCATTTGTATAACTGCAAGAGAGTTCTCCAGAAATAGACTTGAGGACAGGATATCCCATTCTCAGACACCTGATTCCAGCTGACTTCAGACACGTTGGTACAGGAAGGACTGTATCATGATTTCTCTGGAGCTCCAGACTTCTCTTCCACCTCCTTCAACCTCTGCCTCAATTGTGAAAGCTGATGAGAAACTTCAAACCATCTGGAAAGCATCAAGCACCACCTAGAGTCAGCGGCCATTAGAAACCTATCTTTCAATAGGAAAGGTCTTCAGAACATTCTTCCATTTCTTCATAGGAAAAAAACAAGGAGGGGAGGGATTTTAGGTCATCCCTCAAGAAACTGAACAGGCTGATGAAAAAGATGAAATTCAGAATGGATCTTGTTCCCACTAACTCCAGTTTCTCTGGGGGAGAACCTAATTCTGTTAGATCTAGCAGAAGTTTATTGGCATATTCCAATTATTCCCTGATACAAAAACCATTGTCAATGAAATGTTACCTTTTGAGTCCCCCAGGATGCTTCAGTAGCCTGGCTAAAGAGTCATTTATACCTTTTATTAGATGAGATGATTATGAGAATATTGCTGCTAGAGACATTACAGGAAGTGGTGTTGCAGATCCTCTCCGTGCTTCAAGCATGGTAACGCAATCCTATCTTCACTACCTGGCAGCTGCCCACAGTATTATAGGGTCTCACAACCCTTCATTTGACTGATGGCATCTAATTCTCTGCATAAAGATGAGCTTTCTATTTGTAATCAAGTTGGCAAGGATAGTCTATGAAATGTCAGCTCTTGGAGGCTGTCAAGCATATTGCATCTTCCATGAGAATGAGATAATTCATGTTCCAGGGTCTTTCATAACCATGATTAACTCTTCCATGCAAACATCACAGGAAATAAGGTTTTGGACCAAAAAAAAAGTAACACCTGAAGGAAAAAAGCATTGCATGTGCTAGATGTGGTGAAAATCCAGGTTAAAGTCAACTAGTTCAGAAAAACAGCTTGGTTTCCTTTCACCTAAATGCTTGTGACTGAAAGTATCTAAATCCTCCTTAGTTAGGTGGATGAAACGCTTATACCATTAAAACCTATTTAGTCACAGATAACATTTCCAGAAGGAATTGACACCCTCTCATCATAATCTATGGCAGGCTTCTGGGCAGAAGGGGCATCAACAACCAGAGAGGAAGTTTATGAAGTATTAATGACCGCACTATTAAGCGCTACAGTTTTCACCATAGGCACTGACTTTTTTGTTTCCCTGGGGTGTTCCACCTCAAGGCTCTGCCCCCACTCCACTCCTTCCCCTCTGGCCCTGCCCTCATTCCACCTCTTCCTGCCCTCCCTGTACCCCCTTCCCTGAGGCCCCGCCCTTGCTCTGCCTCTTCTTGCCACCTCTCGCCCCTCCATCCCAAGGCCCCACCCTCACTCTGCCTCTTCCCACTCCAACCCCTCCCAGGAGCCCGCTGCTCTCTGCCCTCCCCCAGCTGTCAAACAGCTGATCGGCAGCCCCCACAAACAGATTATCAGTGGTGCCTCCAAACAACTGTAGCTGATGGGTGCTGAGCACCCACTGTTTTTTTTCCGTGGGTGCTCGAGCCCCAAAGCACCCACAGTGTCGGCATCTATGGTTTTCACCTTGATTCCTCAGCAGAAACATTCTTTGTTGGGAAGGTGATCCAAGTGGTACTTCTAAAATAGAGTAATATTAATGTATGGATGGGAAAGGACAACGCTTCATTCTGTCTTTCTTGTCTTTAGCTCATTGTCAACAGAGCAACACTTATTTACATACTGCTAAGGATCTGGCCTTTGATGTTAATAGACCTCTGTGTTCTTCTCTGAAATATATGGAACCCCAAGAGAAAAGCTAATTCCCTTTTTGGGGCATATCATGTCCGCTTCAGAGGAAAGAAACACAAAAGTTCCATTGCATTACAAAGGCCAATAAATCTCCAAAAACAATACAAGCTCATGTACTAGATTTGCCTTGACACCTTGGGCCGAAAGTCATCAGCTTCTGTGGAAGAAATCTGTGAATCAACCATCTGGATGAACTAGCTTGTCATGTGTTCATCAGTACACTTACAAGCTGGGACTGAGCCCTCGTGATACAGCCTTGAGGCAGGAATATATTTCATGCCTGGTACCCTTAACATTTCAAAATTCACTTGATTTTCCTTATATTCCTAGATAATTTCCTTCCTTCTTACCTTTATTATTCTATTTTTCCCCATGTTTGATGATTGGCAAACCTAGATTAGAGTTTCCTGTATTTATCAATTTCTTTCCTTAGAGAAGGTATCTGATCCAGTCCCACTTATTGCTGTAGTTCAACACTGGTTGTTTTGTAATTTCCTTTTCTGAAAGCAAAATTGTATCAGTCCTGTGCTGTAGTTAATTATTGTCAGACATTTAATATCTTGTAATATTAACTTTATCCTAATATTGAAATACCATTATTATCTTCACAATTTACAGGTTTGGAAGAACTTTTTCTTAGCAGGAAGTAATAGGAGGGTCCTTCCACCCTGTTTCAGTTTTGTCAGCTTTAGCTGTCTCCAGCACTACAAAGTGAGAGAACCCTACCCATCAGTCAGTTCAAGAGACCTGAGGTCTTGGATAGGAGAGAAATAGAGAGAAAACAAATTGCTTGTCTTTTGTAGTGAAGTTGGCAATAAATATGGCATGTTAACTTTTATGAGCGATTACTTTTTACCACTGAATTAAAGTGTAATATGTTGCTTAGACAAGATGTACTAGGTAGCGTTTTGTTTTTCTTTAGTCTATAAAACTCAGTCACCATTTTCAGGAACAAATATTGCTAAAGACACCAGATTGTAAAATCTCTGCTGCTTCTTCAGAGAGTCTTGGGGCCATCCTCTGATATGTAATTGCTTTTACATCAGTCACAAGAGAAAGACAAGAATGCGCTTTCCTTGAACTTAACAGTTTGGGCAATTTTCTGTAATCCAGTAAATACAAATTGTACCCTGATTATCCATCTACGTCTGTCAAGGAAATTTTAATGGATGAATGAATGAGTCAAATATATGCATGGAAATATACAAATGTGCAAAATATGGGTCTAATTACAAGGCTGCTGAATTTACACAAGGTCAGGTAAACAAGGCACCAGTGTAATGATTATTAATTGTTAATAATGCCTTTGGGAAAACATTCTCATGTCTCTTCTGAACACCTAACAGTTTTGCCTTTTCAGTCATATGAAACAGCCAAATTGATCAGTTAATAGTAAGAGCAAAAAGGCATTCATTTCTCCCCTCTTTCTACCTCACCTCTGTAACTGCTTACGACTTCTTTCAGCATAGTACGTAAGATGAAAGGCAGATTTTCAGGACTACATTGACAATGAAAAGTACATTTTAGATATTTTGAATTAGAATTCTGAAGTAAAGTTTTCGAGAATAAATTAATGTAGTTTGTACTCAAACACACAGTAGTGAACTAGCCACTGTCCCCTCTCATAACAAAAGAGTGCTCCTTTTCATTTTCTTTCAAGATAGCTAGGGCCATCAAAAACAAACTGGATACTAACAAAGACAAATTGAAGCCTCCCTTTTTATATGCTTACTATTTATGGTAAATTTGGCTCCCTTGCTGTTTTATAGAATACTCTAATTTTGGTTGAAGAGCTGTACCAACAAATGATTTATTTTAGATTCTTCGAACTGCTGCAATAACTGTTTCCCCTGAACCTTGTGTGACTTATTCAGTAGACTGCTGTATCATTACAGACTCTGCATAATTAATTATCCTTTTCCACTATGAAAAAGAAATAATAGTGGATGGAATAGATAACACAGAGTCCGTCTGGGCGATACTCAAGCTGGGTAAAAGGACTACTAGAGCCTCTCCGGGGATAGTGCTTGGGGTGTGCTATAGACCGCCGGGATCGACCCAGGATATGGATAAGGAACTATTTAATGTATTAAGGGAGGTAAATACTAATAGAAACTGTGTAATTATGGGGGACTTTAACTTCCCGGATATAGATTGGGGAACAAACGCTAGTAACAATAATAGGGCTCAGATGTTCCTAGATGTGCTTGCTGATCAATTCCTTTATCAAGCGGTAGCTGAGCCGACGAGGGGGGAGGCCATTTTAGATTTGATTCTGGTAAGTAGTGAGGACCTTGTTGAGGAAGTGGTAGTGGGGGACAACTTGGGCTCCAGTGATCATGAGCTAATTCGGTTTAAACTAAATGGAAGGACTACCAGAATTAAGTCAAAGACTAGGGTTTATAATTTTAAAAAGGCCAATTTTAACAAATTAAGGGGACTGGTAAGGGAAGTGGATTGGGCAAACATATTAAGGGATCTAAAGGCAGAAGAAGCCTGGGATTACTTTAAGTTAAAGATGCATGAGCTGTCAGAGGCCTGTATCCCCAAAAAGGGAAAAAGATTACTAAGCAAGAGATTTAGACCGAGCTGGATGAGCGACCGACTGAAAGGGGCGATTAGGAAAAAACAGAAAGCGTACAAAGAGTGGAAGAGGGGAGGGATCAGTAAGGAAACTTACCTTAGTGAAGTCAGAGAATGTAGAGATAGAGTGAGAAAGGCCAAAGGCCGGGAAGAGTTGGACTTAGCGAGGGGAATTAAAAGCAATAGTAAGAAGTTTTACAGCCATATAAATAGGAAGAAAGCAAAGAAAGAAGTGGGACCGCTGAAGACTATAGCCGGAGAGGAGATTAAAGATAATCTAGGCATGGCGCAATATCTCAATGAATATTTTGCATCAGTGTTTAATGAGGCCAATGAAGGTATTAGGGATACTAGCACCGTTACAGAGGGGCATACAGGATGGGGGATTACCGCATCCGAGGTAGAAACAAAACTAGAACGCCTTAATGGGACTAAGTCGGCTGGACCGGACGATCTTCATCCGAGAATACTGAAGGAATTGGCGCGGGAAATAGCAGGCCCATTAGCGACTATATTTAATGAATCTGTAAACTCGGGGGTGGTCCCGTTAGACTGGAGAATAGCCAATGTGGTTCCTATTTTCAAGAAAGGGAAAAAAAGTGACCCGGGTAACTATAGGCCTGTTAGTTTAACATCAGTAGTGTGCAAGGTGCTGGAGAAGATTCTGAAAGAGAAACTAGTTGAGGACCTTGAGGTTAATGGCAAATGCGATAAATTACAGCATGGTTTTACGAAGGGCAGATCGTGCCAAACGAATCTGATCTCCTTCTTTGAGAAAGTAACTGACTTATTAGATAAAGGAAATGCGGTGGACCTAATATACCTGGATTTCAGTAAAGCGTTTGATACAGTACCCCATGAGGAATTATTGGTTAAAATGAAAAACATGGGGATCGATATGAAAATCCAGAGGTGGATAAGGAATTGGTTAATGGGGAGAATGCAGCGGGTCGTATTAAAGGGTGAATTGTCGGGTTGGAGGGAGGTTACTAGTGGAGTGCCTCAAGGTTCGGTTTTGGGACCCATTTTATTTAATCTATTTATAACTGACCTCGGGACCGATTGCAAGAGTGGGCTGATAAAGTTTGTGGATGATACGAAGGTGGGAGGAGTTGCAAACTCTGAGGAGGATAGGGATATTCTGCAGGGAGACTTGAATGAGCTTGTGAATTGGAGTATCAGAAATAGGATGAAATTTAATAGTGAAAAGTGTAAGGTGATGCACTTGGGGATGAATAATAACAATTTTAGTTACAAGATGGGGACGCATTGGTTAGAAGTAACGGAAGAGGAGAAGGACCTGGGGGTCCTTGTGGACCGCAGGATGACTATGAGTCGACAATGTGACGTGGCGGTGAAAAAAGCCAATGCGGTCTTGGGATGTATTAGGCGAGGTATATCTAGTAGGGATAGGGAGGTCCTGCTTCCGTTGTATAAGGCGCTGGTGAGACCTCATTTGGAGTACTGTGTGCAGTTCTGGTCTCCAATGTTTAAAAAAGATGAACTCAAACTGGAACGGGTGCAGAGAAGGGCGACTAAGATGATCAGAGGAATGGAAAACCTGTCGTATGAAAAGAGATTAGAGGAGCTTGGGTTGTTTAGTCTGACAAAACGAAGGCTGAGGGGGGATATGATTGCTATCTTCAAATATATCAGAGGGGTTAATACAAGGGAGGGAGAGGAATTATTCCAGCTTAGTACTAATGTGGACACGAGAACGAATGGATACAAACTGGCCAGGGGGAAGTTCAGGCTTGAAATTAGACGAAGGTTTCTGACCGTCAGAGGGGTGAAATATTGGAACGGCCTTCCGAGGGAAACGGTGGGGGCGACGGACCTGTCTGGTTTTAAGATTAAGTTGGATAAGTTTATGGAGGGAATGGTTTAATGGTAAAACATAGTAGCCAAGGAAAACCAAGCAATGGTACATGAATAGCATAATGGCCAACAAGGGTCAGGCTAGAGACTCTTGCCTATATGCTCGGGGTATTACTGATCGCCATATTTGGGGTCGGGAAGGAATTTTCCTCCAGGGTAGATTGGCTGAGCCTCTGGAGGTTTTTCGCCTTCCTCCGCAGCATGGGGCAGGGATCACTAGCAGGAGGGTCTCAGCCGATTGAAGTCACTAAAACACAGGATTGGGGACTTCAACGGCAGAGTCCAGGGAAGGGTCTTGCGGCCTGCAGCATGCAGGGGGTCAGACCAGATGATCATAATGGTCCCTTCTGACCTTAAAGTCTATGAGTCTATGAACAACACTAGAATCATAAAAGGCCACATTTACTCTGTGAAATGGAAGTATACACAGTTGTGAATCCAGGTAATATTGTTTGGATCAGATCCTGGGAAAATATTTGTTTTTTTGTTTTTTTTTAAACTTTTGGTCATTAATTAGTTTGGTCCCATAAATGCAGGTTGGGAAACTGAGTAATTGTAAGCATAGGAATTTTTGTACCAGTAGTGGAGTGGTGGCTTCTCTAGTCTAATATTCTGTCTCTGACACTGGCTGATACCAAGTGCTTTAAAGAAAGTTCAAGAAACTCTACAATGGGAAACTTTGGAATAAGCTGTCCACAGGGAAGTATCTTCCTAATGTAGTTTAATTGTGAACATGCTCACCCATATGAATGTGTAAACCTTTTGTGAATTGTGCTGTTTTCAGTTATACCTTATGGCAAGGAGTTCCACAGGTTATTTTACACAATGTTTTAAGTATTTCCTTTAATAGTTTTAAATTTTTGTTGCCTTTCCATTTCACTGGCATTCCTTTTTGAAATTGTGAAAAAAGGGTAAATAAAGTGCCCGATTTGCCTTCTCCATACAAATTGTCTTATATCCATCATGTGCCCTCTTGTTTCTTTCTTAAACCTAACTGTCCTAGTCTGTTCTCGCACGGAAGCTTTTTCATGCCTATAAATCATTTTCATTGCCTGTCTTTCACACCTTTTCTATTTCTGCTATTTCTTGTTTGAGGTGGGACATCTCAGAACTGAGCACTGTTTTCAAGATGACAATGTAATATCAATGTACATAATGACATAGTTTAACAGTTGGGTCTACAAGGTATTACCAGTTGCTAAACTGCTTTTGCTGTTAAGACAGGGCTAAGGCTGGAGGTAACACATCCAGAACTACCTCTTGCACCTAGAAGGAGGGTGTCCACTACACTAAAGTATTCCCCAGAGTTTGTTTAACATTACCAATGATAGTATTTAGGTAACCTTATGACAAACTGTTTCATTGTTTAATTTAATCTTACCATTAAAAAGTTTTTTCCCATCTAGCTAGTCTAAACTTGCCCTTCTTTGGTTAAATTCTTTATTTTAAGAAATATGCCAGTGGTAAATCTCAAATCAGTTTACCCCTTTATGATTTTGTTCAAGTATTTGTAGAGTGCTACGGTATCCACACTGGACCTAATTTGTTTAAGCTATAGACATGTTTGTCTTCAGACTTCATATCTTTTTATTCTCTTACCTTTGCTAGTCTTTAACTTCTCTTTTATTACTGTTCATTTTTATAGTGATGTGCCCAGAGTTGTACACAGTAAGTAAGGCCTCATAGATGCTATGAGGAGAGAAATGATTACCTTAGTCCTTTATGCAATTTTTTCTACTCCTTCCCTCTTGTTCACTTTTCCTTTTTGATTAGCGTATTATTTTAGCATAATTTTTACCTTTCTGCTTCAATCTCTCACTGTGAGCTCACGTTTATCATCCTTTTTTTCTGTATTGATGTTATCTAGTCATTCCTTTTTTAATATTCGTCTATTTCTCTAATATTGCATTTTTCTATATTAAATTTCTATATTAATTTTTTTCCTGTCCTCTATGGTACCAACAACCCCTCCTCCCCAATTTATATGTAACCAGATAAACAATTTATAATATCAATTTTTAAAAAAAAAGAAAGAGAGGGAGAGAGAAAATTTAGAAAGCATATATAATCTGGCAGTCCTAGCAGTTAAACTTTTCCATTTCCCCACAGTGGGGAACTCTCAAATTTAAAATGAACAATTGTGTTTAGTTGTTTGGGTTTTCTCTTACTTCAGTGTTTTTAAAATAAGTTTGAACTCTTACCACTAAAGGGAGTATATTTAGGTCAGACTGACCTCCATTTGGGATCACAGACTTTTTTCCTTCCAGACTTCTGTCTGTCTGTCTCTCTCTCTTTATATATTTTTCTAAAGGGATGAAACTAAGATTACTAGGTGGAACCACTTAAATAATGTACAGAAGTAACCAAACTAATTAATTCATAAAGTTTTGATGATTTAATAACATTATTAATGTTCAGATATACTTTTTTTAAACTGTCTTAAGAGTGTCATGTTACAAACAATGTTTGTATAGTAGTTACCACCTCAAAACAAATGAAAATTTGACTGTATGATTTGACTTGGCCTAGGAATAGTCACTGTTGAGATTTTCGCTTTTCTAGCCATTTGGATTAAATAAAAATACATGATCTGTTATATTACTGATTTTTCTTCCCTACAACTTTTATGCATATTGATAAGTTCAACCTATTTTGCAAACAGTTACTAATGCTATAATGCATTTTCCCATATCTCCCATCTCAAATTTTTACTGTTATTGATTGAGGATTCAATTGAGAAATGTGTTTAGAACACTGCTTTCTGTGGTAATCATAGAAGTCAGTGGGAAGACAAGAAAATTGTATTGAAAGAAATTGTGTGCATGTGTGTTTTGTGTTTCAGCATAGATTATTTCTGCCAAAATAATAGCTGTCATTTTGTTCTTGTTATATTAGTGGCCTGTAGCTGACTACTACCCCTTTTGCCTTGGTTTTGCTTTTGTCCATTTGTCTATTTGTAGTAGAAAAAATGTTGTGAAGTGCCATAAGTTGCAGAATTATTATGCTAATAAAATCAATATTTTGTTATCTATTTAAATTAAGAAGTCCAAGATGGTGACCCCACTCCACCTTGTATCAAAGCTTGCAGACCTTAACATTTGGTGACTTTGAAACTTGAGTTCTGCTTAGTATTTCGTGTCATGCCCATCATGGGAGGAAAAAGATGGAAAATGTATACGCTGAGCCTATAGGACTTCCTGCAGTGCTTATTAATCCTTTATGGATCATTTGAAATGTTTCTAGTTTATTTAAGCTTTGCTGCTTGTATCAGATTGTTCCTGCAAAAAAAAAAAGAAAAAATGATCATGCTTTGAATTTTTAAAAATGTGATCTCACTTTCAAGCAAAAGCACTTTTATGCTCCATTAGAGTTGAATTTGCCAAACTCTTACATCGCATTAACACAAGCTTTACTGGATAGATAAATGTGTTGTTCAAAGACTGACTTGAACTTTACCAAACTGCATATTAAGATTGTCTTTTAATAATTTTATATCTTGAATGTTTTCTCCATGTAAACAGAAAAGAGAAACAAAAATATGCTATGTAGTTTTTATTAAAAGAATAGTTTTAAACTTTGCTTACGAGAGGTGCTAGTATGAATTATGAAGCTAAAGTTTAATTGAAGATTCCAGTAAAAAATTTAGGCTAAATGTATCAGTGTTTTTCACAGGAGGCATACTACAGAGAAGTGTTTACAGAATTGACGTTCTTTTTTTTTTTATATATTTTGTTAGCGTTTTTACAGTAGGTGATGTGTTCATTCCATAGATGAATTATGAGTGCCCTCATTTTAGGAGTTCTGGTTAAGGAGCTGAAAAAATTCTAGTAATTCATCTGGATAGCAAGTTAAGGACCAGATCCTGCAATGGGATCCGGTAGCACGGACTGGAACACTTGTAGGGACTCCCATTGAGATAAATGGACTCCACATGGGCTTGGGCTAGGAGTTCTGGCTGCAGGATCCATCTGGAAGTGACCATGTGTCTGGATCAAGTATTTTCATGTCATGGGTATAGGGTTCTTTTCTTTCTTTGTTTGCTTTTGTTTACTTAGTACACCTAACACTTCTTTTTTCTCTCTCTCTCTTTTGGTATACGTTTTCTGCACCGTAATTTATTTTTTAGACTTTTGCAATGGGGTAGACTGGGTTTTTAATTCATAAAAAGCCTATCTCAAGTGAAAAGTCATACTAACTGTTAAAACTTTATGGTTATATTTCTCTAACTCCTATAATTTTGTATGTGGTTTGTAACATGTTAAATAGATTATTTTAAAAATAGTATCAACATGAAGTAAAACACTTTGTTTTTATGTGTATATTCTTTTGCATGTCACTTATTGCTAGAGTAATGGAGCACCTCACTAACACTAACTAATTTATCCTTAGAACACCCTTATGTTAAAGGGAAATGTTATCTCCCATTTTACAGATGGGGTAAATTGAGACTGATTTTTCCAAAGAAGTCTGTGACAGAGACTGAATCCCTGAATCCCAATCCCAATGCCTTACCCAGTAGATCTTCCTTCCTTTTAAATTATCTGCAGGTTTTTTTGTTTGTTTGTTTGTTTTTAAATCAAGCTTTCAGAACACTTAATAAGACTGGAAAGAGTCAAAAATATTTTTTACAATGGAAAAATGTTGAAAATGATACATCCATAGGAAAATAGAGAAACCTCAATCAGTGAAAGGAGTGAAGAAAGTACACCACTTATTCTAACTTTTCTAAAATTTCCATTTCATGTCAGTAATTGAATCTTGACAATAATTGGGAGTATCCTATGGGTTCTCCTGAAAACTTTTACTGAGCAATCCAGGAAATAAAGTTTTGTGCAGATTTCATCTCTTTTCCCTCATCCTATTTGTCTTTGGTGCTTTTAATACAACAATTCTGTTCACAACAGTTGTTAAATTCTCGTAATTGAAGTCGATTGTTGCCAAACTGGGCTAAAGCTACCTTTTCAAGAAACATGCAATAGCCATGGTATAGTTGCCAAACTGGGCTAAAGCATTTTTCAGGTACTCTTTATTCAAGCTTTATTTGCACAGTATAAACAAAATAAAATCTTGTCTTCTTACCGAACAGAAGAACTCTAGTTTAAGATAGAAATAACTTGCCTCTGTGTTTCAAGAAGACAATTTAATCTGACAGCCAATGCCATTTTGTCCTATGCTTTGAAAAAGATAGCAGATATTTGGAGATCAAGGAATGATAGTGGATGGCTTTGCTTCAGTCGATTTGAAAACACTATTCAAATCCTGCTTATTGCATGATTTGGCTTCATCCATATAGGCTGATGCAAACTATATTTACCTAAGTTGTTTTGGCTGTGAACATGTGGCCTTTGTATTTTGAAGCACAGAGCACTCAGCAGCCAGTTGATTGGGACTCAACTGAACCTTGCAGCTGTTTCAGCCACACTGACAGTGTCTTGTACATTATTTCTTACAAAACACTAAGGGCCTTACTGTTGTTTAGGGCCCAGAAACCTGTCCCTAGTAACTTTTTTCCACACACTTCAGAGCAACCTTTATTAAGCTTTACACATAACTAGAGATGATGCCATCTGTAATATAAAGTTGCCTGAAACTTTCCATTGCAAGACCCTGTTTTCAGTGAATTTTTCCAAAATTTAACCATTGACTGATATTTTCTATACTAGGTATCTGCCTCAAAAAAAAAAAAAAAAAAAAATCAGCTTAAGTTTCAGCAAAAATGGTTCAGCCATTTCCAAAAATGAGATTGGGGGAAATGTTTTGTCCATGTGTGTAGTTTTTTATTTAATTTTTTTAAGCTGTTTCACTGAGATGTGCCAGTGCCTTCATACTTTGGAGCAGGAACTCAAAATTTGGCAGAGAGGTCATCTGCGTGTCCAGGATGTGCCTTTTGTCATCCCTGTGAAAATTTACTCAGATTTTTGCCAACTTATAAGCCTCTGAAAAATTTCAGTTCATACATAGTCATGCAAGAGACTTGTAGAGTTTGGCAGCTAAATTTTCTGAAGATTCTGCCTGTACTAAGGGGGTCCATCTGGTCCGTACTCACCCAGCTCTAGTTACCAACTGAACTGTGCTTGCATAATTCCCCACTTAATGATTGAATGTGCTTCATTACCGGCGCTCCAGAACTTCTCCTGCAATGATAATTGCTGTTCCAGATGCTATGGTGCTGGGTATCAGAACTGAAAGCGGGCAACTGGTCTCTCCTGTATTCTCAATTCTCCCTATGCTGATTCCTGGGCAGCATGGAGGAGGAGGAGGAGAAAGCCACCTGACTCGAATGTAGGGTGGAGAGGAACCCAGAAGCCTCCAGGATGGGGACTGGGAAGGAGCAGATGGAATCAGAAGCTAGGGGGCCTAGGAGCCAGGTGCAGGGCGGGAGGACAGGGGATGTGGGGGTGAGGGGAACATGGGAAGGAGCCAGGGGAATGATAGGAGATGGAGGGGGATATGAGGGGTCTGGGTGAGGTGGGGAGGATAGGTGCAAGAGGACAGGAACAGAGAAGGGTCTGTAACCATTAGAGAACCACTGCACTACAGAACCTGGAATTGTACTTTTTATTCCAGAGTTTTGACATTCCATTAAGTTGTCATGCTATAAGAGGGAAGATCCTTTCATGGATTGAGAACTGGTTAAAAGACAGGGAACAAAGGGTAGGAATAAATGGTAAATTTTCAGAATGGAGAGAGGTAACTAATGGTGTTCCCCAAGGGTCAGTCCTAGGACTGATCCTATTCAACTTATTCATAAATGATCTGGAGAAAGGGGTAAAAAGTGAGGTGGCAAAGTTTGCAGATGATACTAAACTGCTCAAGATAGTTAAGACCAAAGCAGGCTGTGAAGAACTTCAAAAAGATCTCCCAAACTAACTGATTGGCAACAAAATGGCAAATGACATTTAATGTGGATAAATGTAAAGTAATGCACATTGGGGGAAAAATAACCCCAACTATACATACAATATGATGGGGGCTAATTTAGCTACAGCTAATCAGGAAAAAGATCTTGGAGTCATCGTGGATAGTTCTCTGAAGACGTCAACGCAGTGTGCAGCGGCAGTTAAAAAATAAACAGGATGTTAGGAATCATTAAAAAGGCGATAGAGAATAAGACGGAGAATATCTTATTGCCCTTATATAAATCCATGGTACACCCACATCTTGAATACTGTGTACAGATGTGGTCTCCTCATCTCAAAAAAGATATACTGGCACTAGAAAAGGTTCAGAAAAGGGCAACTAAAATGATTAAGGGTTTGGAACGAGTCCCACATGAGGAGAGATTAAGGAGGCTAGGACTTTTCAGCTTGGAAAAGAGGAGACTAAGGGGGGATATGATAGAGGTATATAAAATCATGAGTGATGTGGAGAAAGTGAATAAGGAAAAGTTATTTACTTGTTCCCATAATATAAGAACTAGGGGGACACAAAATGAAATTAATGGGCAGGTTTAAAACAAATAAAAGGAAGTTCTTCACACAGCGCACAGTCAGCTTGTGGAACTCCTTGCCTGAGAAGATTGTGAAGGCTAGGACTATAACAGGGTTTAAAAGGGAACTGGATAAATTAATGGAGGTTAAATCCATTAATGGCTATTAGCCACAATCGGTAAAGAATGGTGTCCCTAGCCTCTGTTTGTCAGAGGGTGGTGATGGATGGCAGGAGAGAGATCACTTGATCATTACCTGTTGGGTTCACTCCCTCTGGGGCACCTGGCATTGGCCACGGTTGGTAGACAGGATACTGGACTGGATGGACCTTTGGTCTGACCCAGTACAGCCATTCTTATGTTCTTATCTATCTATCAAATAGCTGTGTGGGGGCAAGCGGGGGGGAATGGCAAAATATCTCCACCACTTCTGTTGGAATGTCCACATAGAAGATGACAGCCTTCTACTGCTACTAGCTCAAGTAGTAGAGGATTGTGCTGTGGATCTGTTGATTTATGTGGGTGGGTCTGTATGTTTCCCCATAATGAAACTTTTTTTGTTTTTTCAGTAGTTAATATATTTGTGTTTAACTCAAGACAGTACATTAAAAAAGTGTTAATGTTTAGTATACAAAGTCAAATGTTCAAAATTTAGGAAATACCATTATTAAGGCTTCCCCTTGTGTATGTGCATTATAATATAGTCTTTGATTACAAAATCAGATATTTTTTTTCCACAGTACCCCATCATATAGTGAATGAATAAGTTATTCAGTATTTATTTTTATCCTTATCCTTGTGACAAGTTGACTAAGGTAATATCTTTTATTGCGACCACCATCTGTTGGTGAAAGAGACCACACTGCAAAGAACATTTTATCCTTATTCAATGTGTAGGTCCTTATATTATTTATTATGTACCATCCAAATTCTGAATTGAATGCAGAATTATTAAATTCCTCATATGTTTTTATGCTGCTGTCATCTTAAATTCATTAACATTTCTAAAGAGCTATCTTCGTAACACACTTCCTGTGTAGTGAGGTGATAGTTGTATCCCTATTTTACACATGATAAACTGAAGTGCAGAGAGATTACAGCTTAAAATCAGCAGGATTGTGTACTAATTTTGAGTGTCCAATTTGAGACATCTAGGGCCTGATATTTCAGAATACTTAGTATTTTATATATTCAGAGCAGAGTTCCCACTGACCTCCATTGCAGATGGGACTGTTTAGCACGTCTACAAATCTGATCCTGAATGACTCCAGAAAATAAGGGACACACAGTGGCCACTTGTGAAAATTCTGATGCAAGTGACTTGGCCAGCATCATGTAAGAACTCTGTCAGAGGTGATGGTAGAATTGGGTTCTTCAAGGTGGCATTCCATTGCCTTAACCATGAGACCATCCTTTCTCTTTCTGAGTTTTCCTGCCTCATTTAATACACACCTTCCAGTTTCAGCAATAAATGAGATGGTGTCCTACAGATAGGCAACAACCTTGTTAACTACACAAACCTGATTAATTCCCACAGTCAGCCTGTGCACTGAATGAGGGGAGGATCTTGGGGGGGGGGGGGGGGAATTATGGCATAGGTAGCGATCAGATCCATGCTAAAAGAAAATCACAGAGCCATGTGATAAATTACAGTTATCCCATACTTTTGGCAACCTCACCAGCACTCTGTTCACAAATTTAGCTCCTGTGGAATTTTTCACATTCCAAACTCTGAACAGTTTTGAACATGTGCCAGTGAATATGATTAACTTTAGAGGGTTAAGTTAGGTGTTTGGGCAGCCCAATGACAGATGAAGTTCAGTGTTGATAAATGCAGACTCATACATATTGGAAAGAAGAGAATGAACTATTTGTACATCTTACAGGGTTCTGAGTTAACTATCAACTCAGGAAAGAGAGTTGGGCATCATTGTGGACAGTTCAGTTAAGATATCCGTTCAATATTCAGTCACAGCCAAAAGAGCAAACAAGAAGTTTGGATGCATAAGGAGAATAATATGGAAAATATTATTGCTATTATATAAAGCAATGGTGCATTCTCGTCTGGAATACTGGATGGAGTACTGATCATCCTGTCTCAGAAAGGATATTGCAGAATGAGAGAGGGTTCAGAAAAGGGCAATGAGAATGACTAGGGCCATGGAAAAGCTCATATGGCAAGAGATTTTTAAAGATTGGGGATTGTTTATAGTTGAAAGTGTATAGGGACATGATAAAAGTATATGGGGAAAAAAATAAATTACATAGAGAGGTAGAGTAGGCGCTTCTATTCTTGGTCTCATAACTCAAGAACAAGAGGACTTTCAGTCAAAGTGAAATGTAGCAAATTCAGAGTTGATAAAAGAAAATACTTTTTCACATAACTTGTAATTAGGCGCTGGCTCTCATTGCCATAATATGTTATTGAGACCAAGAATTTAGCAACATTTGAAAAGGGTTTGGACATTCTATATAGCAAACAACAATGTCCAGAATTATAATAGTTAATGCTAACAAAAATGTTGGACGGGCTATAAAATCTCATGCTTCAGGGATTAAGAAATTTGTGTGTGGCAAGCCAGGTGTAAATCTATAACACTCTGTCTTGCCACTCACTAAAAGTCATGTGGACCCTCTACCAGGCACTAAAAGTTCCATAGTGTGCTCAGCACGGAACTTTTAGTGCGTGGTGGCTGGGTCCACATGACCAGTTAGAGAGTGGCAAGCTAATGCACTGCAGTTTCACACCTTGGCCTGCCATGCATTAGGTCTCTGTTTAAGCAAACTCTAACAGAGATTAGGATAAGACCTTTATCAGGGACGGATTATCCCACCTCCCCTTAATGCAGGTTTTCTTGGCTCTTCCTCTGAAACATCTGATGCCTATGACTGTCAGAGACAAGATATTGGACTAAGGGGACCCAGATGCCTGCGTCTGATCTAGTATGACAATTTTTTATATTCCTTACAAGTCCTACAATAAAATAAGAGTTGAAAATTTTTGGAGAAGTAGAAACAAAAATGTTGCAGTACGTTACCAGATACAAATACGGTAGCGTACCTTATTTTGATTATTTTGAGCTATAGCTAGGGTACATTGTATAGTTTTGTGGACAATAACTTTCAAGCATTATTTCAGCTTCAAATCCTTTCACGTCCTCTGACACTTTCAGAAGGAAAGGCCATTTTATATGTGTGTGTATATATATAATCTCCTCGTGGATCAGTAACTGATTAAAAGAGAGGAAACAGGGTAGGAATAAATGGTCAGTTTTCAGAATTGAGAGACTCCCCCTTCCCCCAGGGATCAGTGTCGTTCAACATATTTATAAATGAAAAAGTGGTAAATAGTGAGGTGGCAAAGTTTGCAGATGATACAGATTTGCTCAGGACAGTTAAGTCCTAAACTGACTGAGGAGAGTTACAAAGGGATCTCCCAAAACTAGGTGACTGGGCAACAAAATGGCAGATTAATTTCAATGTTGATAAATGCAAAGTAATGCACAGTGGAAAACATAATCCTGGCTATACATACAAAATGATGGGGTCTAAATTGGCTGTACCACTCAAGAAAGAGATCTTGAAGTCATAGTGGATAATTGTATGAAAGCATCCGTTCCAGGTGCAGCAGCAGTCAAAAATCTAAGTGTTAGGAACCATTAGGAAAGGGATAGATAATAAAACATCATAATGCCACTATATAAATCCATGGTACTCCCACACCCTGAATATTGCGTGCTGTTCTGGTCACCCCATCTCAAAAAAGATATATTAGAAATGGAAAAGGCAACAAAAATTATTTAAGGGTATGGAACAGCATCCATATGAAGAGGGATTAAAAAGATGGACTGTTCAGCTTGGAAAAAAGACAAGGGTGGATATGATAGAGGTCTATAAAATCATGACAGATGTGGAGAAAGTGAATAAGGAAGTGTTATTTACCCCTTCACATAACACAAGAAGCAGGAGTCACCCAAGGAAATTAATAGGCAACAGGTTTAAAACAAACAAAGGAAAGTACTTCTTCAGCCAACACACAGTCAACCTGTGGAACTTGTTACCAGGTTATGTTGTGAAGGCCAAAACTATAAATGGGTTCAGCTAGTGCCTGTGACCAGTATAGGTATTCTTCTACCATTGTCACTGGCTGCAGCCAGCCTCATTTCAGTGAACAGGGGGCTGAGTTGTAACTCCTCCCTACTGGTACATAGCCTCTCCCCTGGCAAGACCCTTGCAGTACATCTGAGTGGTACCAACTGATAGCTGGGCCCTGGTGTACTCAGGCTAATTCTTCAAGTGATCTCGTGGTAACATGGGGCCCCAAAGGTGTAACAAGCAAGTCCATCAGCGTGTGGAATATGTCCTTATATTCAGATTGGTTTCTTGGTACCATACCTGAAGATGTTTTGGCAACATCTTGGGCACCTGAGCAGCCATTTTCAGGACTACACTACTCACCCCGTATAGGTAAGGGGTTAGAAAAGGTGCCCTAAAAATTGTCTGCTTCCATAGAATCTGACTTGACCACTGTATCTGCAAAACCATGCACCTGTGCAGTCAGAAAATGAGCAAACTGACAGTCACAATAGCA
Organism: Trachemys scripta elegans; assembly: GCF_013100865.1. Lineage (NCBI taxonomy): Eukaryota > Metazoa > Chordata > Testudines > Emydidae > Trachemys > Trachemys scripta. The sequence continues at coordinate 206,247,984 of NC_048298.1, read as the reverse complement.
TTGTGTTGGGTCCTATCATTAATGGTATTAAGCAGGGCTGCATAATTGGTCCAGTTGTGCTCAATCTCTTCTATGCAGCAATACTTGATGAGACCTGAATGCCAGAATCAGGATATGTTTCCAATCCTGTGGAAAATTATGGACAGATTCACAGAGCCTGTAAAAAGGTACAGGCTGGCAATCAAACTTAAAAAGATAGACGTTGTGTATCAACCTACGTCAGAGGAACCCTAAATGAAACCAAAAGTCACCATTTATGACCACTGTGTGCCATATTCTCCATCAGATGTCAGGATAAAGTTACCAGTAATGAGGTTCTGGAACACAATCACACCACAGGGATAGAAGCCATGTTCATCACAACACAGTTCTTTGAGTGCTTGCACATGTCCATTCCAATATAGGGGTGTGCGTGCCCTGAGCATAGTTGCCAGAATTTTTTCCCCTAGCAGTATCCATCGGGTTGGCTCCAGCGCCATCTGGTGCCGCATGCTCATAGCGCTGGTATAAACGTCCTTGCTGACCCCGCTCCCTGTGACAGTTGCTGGAACCCCTCATTGCTCAGGCAATCCACCTCCTAACCATTTACTTTTTTAGTGTAAATAGTTCTTGTTCTTTAATAGATAAAAATTAGTTTAGTTTTTTAGTAGGTTTTAGCTAGGTTTCAGACATCTCCACACTTAGTTAGCGGAGTCATCCACTTCCCCAGTGCTGGGGCATGCCTCAGATGCCGGGTTTCAAGCCGTGTGCCTCCTGTGGTAAGTCTGTGCCTTTGAGCGACCCACACTTGAGCTGTCTCAAGTGCTTGGGGGACGCTCATAGGAAAGACTGCTGCCAAATCTGCAGAGACTTTAGATCCTGAACCAAGAAGGACCGAGCTGCACGGCTGACGGTCCGCCTCATGGAGGCAGCCTTAAGTCCTGCCTTAGAGCCGTGCTCAGACTCAGCATTGAGCTTCTCCAACAGCTTGTTGGTGTTACTAGGCATAGCTACCAGGTAACTCGGGGGGGAGGGGGGAATGGAAGGCCATAAATGCCAATAAAACCTTCCTGCTCTGGGTCTAAGTAAGCCACGGTAACTCCATTTTATAAACTTTAACCTACCTATATGCTAGCAGCCTAATGCTGAAGCAGGCCAAAGCAAAAATGTACTGGTCTTCTGGGTACTCACAGCTGCAAGTGAATCAGTAGGAGCTGTGTTTTGAACATATGAAGTGCTGTATAATGCTAAGTAGTTTGAAAAATTAAGTCTTAGGCATTTCAGATAGGGCACCCAAAATTAGTGAATGCTTTTTATCTTAATCTCACTGTGCCTCAGTTACCTATCTGTAAAATGGAGGTAATAATACTACCTTATCTCACTGAGCTGTTGTGAAGATACTCCTCTACCCCAATATAACGTGACCCGATATAACACGAATTCGAATATAATGTGGTAAAGCAGTGCTCCAGGGGGGCGGGGTTGCGCACTCCGGCGGATCAAAGCAAGTTCGATATAACGCGGTTTCACCTGTAACACAATAAGATTTTTTGGCTCCCAAGGACAGCGTTATATTGGGGTAGAGGTGTAGTTTGTTTAATGTGTGTGAAACACTTAAAATGCTATAGTGATGAGCGCCATAAAAAAAGACCATAAGGAAAGTAATAATTCTGATTTCAGAGCAAGGTTTGAATTGTATGCAGTGAATAATGCATGAGGCCACACGTTGAACAAAAGGATAAAACAAAATATTGACTAGCTGCTCATTAGTTGTGAACCGTTCATCCTGTGCATTAAATGAGGCAGGGTTCTGTGGGTATGTGGAAAAAAAAAGTATGTAATGATGTAATTAAAGACCGTATCATGCAAAGACACAAGGGAGCTGAATTGAGGCACAGACCACCTTAATTCTGTCATTTTCTAAATTTTAAGTGCTTGACTTTGTAACTTTAATGATCTTGTAACCAAGTTTTTGTGTGTATAGTATGGATATGCACTCATAGGTAAACCGTACTTCTGTGCGCCTGCAGGAGTTCTATTGACTTCACTGGGAGTCACACAGTGTGCTCCTGATGACAGAATTTGGCCCACACTCAGATGTATGCTTGCTTTTATTATTGAAATGGTACTGTGGAAACTAAAGCTGCAACTACTTGTGACAATTCATTGTCACAGTAAATAATGTTTTTGCACACAACTTCTGCAGCAGTAATATTTAGTGGATTTATTTTGAACAATAATTGTAACATACCACACGTTATACTTTTTTAAGTAAATAATTTTTCCTAAATACAATTTACCCTGTATATTTATAATTTAGTTTACCAAAATATTGTAATTTTTTAAATTTAGTCTCTTGTAGAAGTAATAAAATAATCTATACTTTAACAATAGTTTCCTTAGCAGTTGTTATGGAAATATTTAAATAATGGTGATACATAATATATTAATAGAAATTTGTTGTAATACAGAAATATTCCAGAAGAATCCACACAACATGGTAATTGTAAGAATAAGTTTACTTTGTGAGTAGATACTTCCATCAGACGTTTGGGGATTTAAATCATAACTTCATTTTAGCTTTCACACTTACCTAACACTGCCAGTGAGAGCAGTAGTTTACTGAAATGCTAAATAGTTTACTTAATTATTTGCTACAGAACATCTGCTAATACCAGAAAAATGCCATCTCATCATTAGGCCTGTTGTGTCCAAAAAAAGCAGACAAGATGACTGTAGCTATCCTGTCTGCTTTGGCGTGCTCTCTCTCTCTCTCTCTCTCTCTGATTTCAGTGTAATGAAGAGCAGGAGAACAATATTCTGTAATTAAGGATTCCATTAAGTTGAAGAAAAGAGCAAATGGGGTTGTTTGTTCTCCTAGCTGAAAAAATTTGTCTGTGGTGGGGGTTAGTGGTAGTAGTGTAGGGAGAAGAGAGGTGGGTGGAGAGACTAAGTCAGGGCTGTTTGTTGAATATACTGTTAAGGACTGTTACCATCCTAATTAATCAAGTTAGAAATTACAGCTGTAGTCGGTTTCCCCCCAATTCTTCTTATCAATTTTCTTCTCTTTTGAGACAAAGCAAATATAAATTTTGTGTTCATTTGTCATTCGTTCTTTGACTTCAGCATCTCTGAAAATAACAATGTAGCACAAAAGACCAGTATTTACCTAGTTGTAATGTGGGTTGCCATGGTGTTTTGCAAATTATTGCAATTATGTTCACCATGCGAGTCGCCCTTGGTAACTGGCGAAAAAACTGATAATCCTGTTTTGAACAAAAGGTCAAATTGCTGAATAGAAAGTCTTGATTAACTAAAAGATGTACAAAGTGGAATTATTTCCTACCATTCAGAAATAGTTCTTGATCGGGTTTGGGGGAGGGGGTGAGTAAGTACATCTGATTACTGAAGTACAAAGCATTGAAAGGATGTTGTCTTGAGCCTTTCATGTAGTCTTAATGGTGGCTTTTTTGTCAAATTTACCCATTTGCGGCATTGAAAGAGGCAGCTGCATTTAAGCTGGAGAGATGGTGCTTTTTCAAGAGTTCAGTGCATGGAAAGTTCTCAGCAGTATCTGCAGTTTACTATTAGACCCTGGTCTATTAAAACTGATGTACTGCATTTGAGCCCATTGCTCTTGGTGCTTGTAAAACCCTCTGACTGATGATCTAATAAAGTGCTCTTACCGGACAATCTCTGATCAGATACTTTAAAAAAAATCACAAGCTTTGGAATGGAGTTGATAGAAACAAATGGCTGTTCTGAAAAGTTTGTGGCCTTGTAATCTGTATTGAGGAAATTTGTATTACTTTGCTTTTGTTTCTAACAACATTTCTTATTTAAACTGCAAATGTAACTACTGCTGAAACCGTCTTTGCTTTAATTTTACAGGAATTATTTCTGAAGACTAAAAGTATTAACTTTTTACCAGTCTACAATAATTACTTACATTGGTATTTATAAAAGACCCTCTTCTCACCATCCTACTCAAAGCCTATGCCTTCTCCATCTTTTAGTCCTGAGAATTACCTTTTTTGGGGGGGCAAGAATTGAGATTGCCTCTTCCCCCTATTTTTTAATAGCTACCTGGAAATTAATGCTCAGAACTTTGTAGAGCTTGTGTGAGAGTGGCATGAAAGCAAAGTGTAAACCTTAACAAGTTTGTGGGTTTGCATTCTGCATCACCTAGCAACCCCCTGGCTCAGCCAGCTCTCTTGTCTGCCCTTAGTCCTGTTTGCAGACTATTCAAACTGCTCTTCGAAACCACGAAAGATATTCAGTTTCATTAGTGCCATTCTCAAGGAGAAAATAATTAAACTTAAATGAACAAACATTGCTTAGTGATGTTTTAAACGATTCCGGTTTTAAGATGACCAGGCTGTTGAAACTCTATCATTACCATTTATATCAGTAAGCTCTTCTAAACTTAGAGAACTACACATAAATGTAAAAGTGTATGTATAACTTTTAAACCTTCATAAACATAAATTCCTTCAGTATTCAGGTACGTCTACTATCACAGTTTTTATATGCAGCATTTACCTTCACATTCTTTTTCTCTTCTCCTTTCTTTATGCAACTGAAATAGATGTCAGCTCAAGCACGCATAACTATTTATTACCATGTATTTGGGAAAATCAGATCTTCGTTGTACCTTCGATATTGAATATACATGTCATATTTATTTAGCTTCTGCAAAACAGTCTAACACGAAAAGTTTTGTCATACAATAGACTGTGAAAGGGGAAAAATACTTTGTTTCCTAGCTAAAGTGGAGTCGTAGCTCCAATGAAGTCTTGAATTCTTACTATTTGTTAGACTCCCTAACATGTACAATACATGGCTGGACTGTGAGCTTTTTGTGCTTTGTTGACAGTTGACAGACAAAGCAAAATTATTCCTGAAGCAAGGTACTGTACTTAGTTGTGACCTATTATAGCCTAAGAATTCAGTTTGCTTTGAGTTGGATGAATAGGAAGAGTATTTTACAGAATAGACTTGAATATACTACTAGAGGTTTTAGCTATCTATACAGAAATACATATACATCCTCCACTGAGCCTTTTTTTCAATGTAATTTTCCATATATAGTCATTTTAAGTATAATTTCCCCCAGTTGCTTGCATGGAGCCAAATTTAACTGCTTTGGTATTGTCCGACTGTGGTAAAATAAAATTGCTGGTGATTGTTGGCTTTCTTTGTGCATTGTATGGCAGGCTATGAAGACTTGTGTGCTATTTTTTAATGTTTAATGTTCTTTAGGTGCTGCATCTTGTACTTAGGCTCTGATTGCAAATTAAGATCACAAGGCTGAGGTACTGGACTTGATGTGAAGCAAAGCAGAACTCACTTGTTAATTTATTATATAATGTACCACTGTTAGGATTGGAATTTATCCACTGGTAGTGCTATTACATGTGTTTACATGAGAACCGCTGTTTGCATCTAACCTATCATAAGGATTTGGAGTGCTCCATTATCTTTTCAGTAGACTGATGGCACAAATGAGAAGATCAATAAATTTCAAATAACTTGTATGAAATGACATGTGATGTATGTTTAGAGATGTCTTACTTTAAAAATCAATTTTTAATAACATTTAAAACTCTTACATTGACCTGCAAGATATCTTCCACTTCTGTCGTGTTTGATAATTTTGTTAGAAGTATTTCTGCATTAACTTTAGTTTTTTCTGATTTTTTTTTTCGTGCTTTGTTCCTTCATTTCCTACTTCAGCACCTCTCTGAGCTTTAATAATCAGGCAGGCATGACACGTTGCTATGTAGAAGGTTTATCTTAAAAATCAAAATAATGTTTTTTTGTAGTGAGTTTCCATTGGAGATTTTGGGGGTTTGTTTTCCAATTTTGGGTGCAAATTTGAATCAGAAAACAATATATGTTCTGTTGTTCTTTGAAAATCCTAAATCACAATATGCCATTCTTAAAAAAAAGCCACGAACCTTCACTGCATAGCCTAAAAATAGGCACATATTATATTTTGTGATTTGCTTTGTGGTGAGAGAGTGATTTGTTGCTGACAGAACCCCAGGTATTCAATCAATAAATAGAGGCACTTACCAAGTGCTGAGTAATACAGGAGTTCCTAAAACATACATTGAGGGGGTGGAGCTTTGTTGCACAGCCAAACCCTGGTACCTTTTGAGTCAATGGCAAATTTCCACAGATTTAAAAGGGAACAAGATTTGGACCTGGGTATTGACTGTTCTGGGGCAGAGTGGACGGATACGAAGGGAAAGCTGTCCTGTTTGGTAGCAGTCTTTGCAATAATCCTGGGATCTGTACACCATTTCAGTTCCTCAGTATAGTTTGAGATGTTTTAAATTATACTGACTGCAAGTGGCCCCCAGGGGCAATTACAGTAACTGGGAATTGCTAGGGCAATAAAAACATTGGCTAACGCCTCCCTTTTCCAGTGACACCCCTACAACATCATCAGGTTAGGGAGGATGGGGCATAGGAGTTGTTATACCAGCTTTATGGCACTGAAATATCCCCCTGTATTGGGGTGTGTCACTGTGTCAGTGTAGCTGCACCTGTATTCCCCCATCTGCAGTCCACTATAGGCGTGCCCAGTCAGTCTCTACCCATCACCTGTCTCTGAGTAGGGACCATTGTCCCACTCTCTTCTGATCAGAGATTTTAAGTCTGTAAACCCCTACCATCCACAGCGATAGCCCTTTCAAGCAGGCTGCCTGAAAGCCAGCCCCTGTGCATTGTTCTCCGAGCGTATAGCCAGCAGTTACAACTTACCACGCTGCTCTTTCTAAACTAACACATTTATTCATTCAGTAAAAGCATAGAGAAAACCATATAAAAATAGATTTAAACCCACACTAAACATTCCAGAAATCACCCATCTTCCATATTGTTGGCCAGTATCCCTTTCAACACTTCAAGAGTTGGGGGCTCCCCTTGGACAGAGAGTCATTTCCATTTGCTGAACCTAAATGAAGGCAAGCTCATCCGTTTATACCGGTGGTTTTCAACCTTTATTCCTTTTCAGACTCTTAAAAAAATTTCAAATGGATATGCAGACCTCTTTGGAAATCTTAGATATAATTTGTGGACCCCTACATTGAAAACCACTGTTCTATGGTAACGACAACCTTTTGCTGACCTTTTAGACATAGTCCGTGGACCCCCAGGGGTCTGCAGACCACAGGTTGAAAACTGCTGGTTTATACCAAAAGCCTTTTCTTTAGCTTGGTCTACACTAAAAAGTTAAGACAACCCCGCTGTGTCACTCAGGCGTATAAAAAATCCACTCCCCAGAGAAAGCAACAGAGGGTCCTGTGGCACCTTTGAGACTAACAGAAGTACTGGGAGCATAAGCTTTCGTTGGTAAGAACCTCACTTCTTCAGATGTTCCCTGGAGCAACGTAGTTAGGCCAGTCAAACTCCCAGTGTAGACAGTGCTAGGTCGATGGAAGATGGTTTACCTACCCCGACAGGAGACTCCCTCCCATCGGCATAAATTGTGTCTACACTGAAGCACTACAGCAGTACCTTTAGTCTTTAAAGTGTAGACAAGCCTCTGGAAAATGCTGCCTGAACCATTGTATGCAAACCACGCTATGGGGTGGAACTTCTCTGGAGTTGTTTAGTCTCAGTGACTCTTTAATCATCCCCCACTGTTTTTTAGTTCCTGAAGAAACTGTGATCACCTTCCCCCAAGAAGTAGAACACAAGGATCCATAAACCATTGATAAATGTAATACAGTGGTCCCCAAAGATACTGCATGGAGTTGCAATATCTGTCACAGGGTGATCCTCCTGGTTTTAGAGCCACTTAGCATCACCAGCTTGTCACAAAGTGGCCCTAAGATAGGGAAGATTCAGGACACCAATGTCTCTGGAGCCTTATAATGGGCTTTCTCTGGAGTGGTAGTGCTTTGTTTGCACGGGCTTACCTTTTCAGGCTTGCCTTTAGTGGCGTTATTGGCTAAATTTACTTTTAATGAAGGAGAGCATAAGAACCTAGCTAATGGGTTCCATATAATCTGATCTGTTTTTACTAAAGGAAATAGTTTTGTAGTCAGGATATCTTAAATGTGAGCTTAGAAGAAATCCAAAGGTTAGAGTTCTCAAATGTAACCCTCAAACAGAATCCAAGGTGCGGCTGTGCTCATCACTAAAGAGATAACATCACTGATTTGTGCATTCTCCTTGGGCCTGCTGGTGATCCATATTTGGAAGTCTGGCTCCAGGTTTGTGTTAATGCCAAGTGAACCTTCTGATCTGAAGAATGCCAAAACTAGACTCCCTTCTTCCTTAGATGGTATAACAGATCATATGCCGGGGTAGCAAATGCGCAGCAGTAGCCTGTAACATTTAAATGAGAAGGCAGAAAGCCTCTTTAGATATGTCTACATTGTGTCATGTGACTTGCCCAGGTGGCTAGAGACTTGTGGCTGTGATGTTGCACAAGAGAAAGAATATAAAAGGCTCTGGAAACCCCTCCATTTTGTCGTCAGCTGGCTCAAGAACTAGCCTGTCCACCCCAAAGAGATGCCTGAAAGAAACTGGAACAAAGGACAGTAACTACAGGGGTGTGATTGATTGCTGGACCCAGACTAGGAAGGAGTCTAGTCTATGAAAGAAGCTTATTGGAACATCTCTGAGTGTGAGATTTACCTGCATTTAATTTCCTACTGTATTAGGCTTAGACTTGCGTGATTTTGTTTTATTTTGCTTGGTAATTTACTTTGTTCTATTACTTGGAACCACTTAAATCCTACTTTTTATATTTAATAAAATCACGTTTTACTTATTAATTAACCAACCAGAGCAAGTAATTAATACCTGGGGGAGCATATCTCTCTATCAGTATTATAGAGGGTGAACAATTTATGAGTTTACCCTGTATTCATTTTATACAGAGTAAAACAGATTTATTTGGGGTTTGGATCCCATTGGGAACTGGGTATCTGGGTGTTGGAGACAGGAGCACTCCTTAAGCTGTTTTCAGTTAAGCCTGCAGCTTTTGGGGGATGTGGTTCAGACCTGGGTCTGTGTTTGCACCAGGCTAGCATCTTTGGCTCAACAAGAAAGGGTACTGAAGTCCCAAGCTGCCAGGGAAAACGGGCTCAGAGGTAGTCTCAGCACATCAGGTGGCAGTCCCAAGGGGGGGTCTCTGTGATCCAACCCATCACACCTGGACTACAGAGTCTCAGTCTCTCTCCCTATAGTGACTGTTCCACTATAGATAAATACTTAAATAGTCATTGGGACAGAGAGAGAATGACTCTGTAATCCAGTGATGAAGGCACCCAAATTCACAGGTTCTTCCCTATTTTAAGAAAAATTGGATAAGAAAGTGGTACACAGGGCATCCAAACTGAAGTAGTTCCTGCCATCTCCACACAGTACCTCAAAAAGGGACTACAAGCCCAACTACATGCACAAATTTTCTTTTCGTCTATCCTCATCACGGAAGTATGAAAGGAAAGCAGACAGGTACGTCAGAGGAAAACCCTGCAACTGTGGATCAGGAAGTAAAGCCAGAGGTAGCTGCAATAGCTCTAGGAGCTCACTATGAAAGACTGTGCCTCCTACCCAATTTGAGTCTAGGAAGCAGAATATCCCACTTCTTTGTGGTCAAAAGACCATTCTTCAGACACCTAACTTGTTTTAAGACTGAGCTTGATAAGTTTATGGAGCGGATGGTATAATGAGATTGCCTACAGTGGTATATGACCTATCCGTAAATATCTCCAAAGTCTGGTGATGGGACACTAGCTGGGGAGGCCTCCGGTGTGTGGCTGATGGGCATTCCCCACATGCTCAGGGTCTAACTGATCACCATAATTGGGTGGGAGGGCGATTTTATCCCTGGTCTCCCTGGCAGAGACCCTGGGGATTGTCTTCTTCTGCAGCTTGAGGCACGGGTCACTTGCTGGTTTGATCTAGAGTAAATGGTAGAGTCTTTCTTCCTTGATTAGTTTAAATCAAGGATTTCAGTAACTCAGCCAGAGGTTATGGGCCTACCTCCTGAGGGGATGGGTGAGGTTCTGTGGTCTGCAATGAGCAGGAGGTCAGACTGGATGATCATGATGGTCCCTTTTGACCTTAAAGTCTATGAGTCTATATGGGTGAGAAAGTTGTGTATTTCACTAGCTAAGAGCCCCACACTGTCCCTACATCCAGTCACCTATCTGGAGTAGTAAGAATGAGCTCTCTCTTTCTGGCTACGAGAGCAATAGAATTGGTTCCTTCAGAAGGAAGGTTCTTCTGGATAATGAAAAATATGGAGTGTGTAGTCTGAAGTGCTAGAGAAGAAGAGGTTTAGAGCATCTTGGACTTTGAACCGCTCAACAAATGGATGAAGAAAACAAGATTTTGTATGGACTCCATAGCCTTGGCAGTAACAACCCTATCCAAAGGGATTTTGTTACCTCATTGGACTTAGCAGATGCTTTTTATTAGCTCCCAGAGTCTTTACCAGATGCTAGTGGTGGTCATAGCCAGTCTCAGAGCCCTAAACTGTACTTCTTCCTAAGCTACATTTTTTATCAGAGCCCTGACCAAAGAAGCAGCTCACAGCACCACAGTTCCAGCATTAGAATTAGTTCAAGCACATGAGTTTGTGATAAACAGTAGGAAGAGCTCTTTTATCCCTTCCTTTCCACAAAGAGACACATCTGTGGCCAAGGTTTTCCCCTTACTGGACAGAACCTGATATTCATGCTTGGAAGGAATCCAAGATTGTTCATCTCTCAGTGTCTGAAGCTACTAAGCCTTCTGGTTTCATGTATAACAATTATACCATGCACAAGATTCCATATTAGGTATCTCCAGAAGGTGTGGAACTACTCACTGGAATGCGTGATAGATCAGTGCTGGTTCCATATTACATGCTGGAATCTCTCAATTGGTGGACAATCCCAGGGAGTGTCTGCAGGGATCTTCCTATCTGTTCTCCAGGCCCTCGGGTACTCCTTACAGATGCCAGCTTAATGGGGGTGGGGAGCACATCTGGGACACAGTACACCTCACGGCATATAGAACTCCATAGACTGGAATGAGAGCATCAACCTCTTGAAGCTAAAAGTGGTGAAACTAACCTTCATTTCACCACCTCATCCAGTCAGACAGTACCACAGAGGCATACCTCACCAACCAAGGGGGAATTTGAAACTCAACTCTACACTTGGCAGCGATGGAAATAATGGAATGGGCTGAAGAGAATCTGGCTTCTGTAAGAACGATTCACATGAAGGGAGAAATAGATATGAAGGCAGATTGGCCCAACAGACATACAATCAACAACTCAGAATGGTGACTAGTTCCAGCTGTCTATCTGTTTGCCAGTCACCAGAACAAAAAGTTACTAAAGTACTTCATCAAGGAAGCAGATCCCAGGTCACTTGGCTGAAGGACTTGCTTTCACACTTCCACCTTCTAGAGGAGGTGATTCAGAAGATAAGGCGAGAGGTAGCAAAGGTGATATATAGTTCTAGCTCTACACTGGCCACTGAGACCATCTTTTTTGTACCCGGTAGACTTGACGTTGGAACCCCCACAGCATCTACCAGAATCTGAACATCTTTCACCAAGGTCCTGTTCTCCAGGCCATCTCCAACTGACAGCATGACTATTGAGAGGGAGCTGTTAATTGCTTTGAATTATCCTCCAAAGTGAGTGGGATTCTACTGGCCTCCAGATGCTTTTCAATGCTAGAGACCACCTCCTCCGTCTGGTCATGGTTTAGCTCATAATGTCAAGAAAGCAGAAACCTCAAGGATCCTGGTATTCCAGCAATTCTGGATTTTCTTCAAGATGGTTTGGACAAGGTCTTCCGCCCAACATCATAGCATTTCAGGTGTCAGCCATAAGTAGTGTCTTGTGTGCAGAATCCTCAAGCTCTTTAGTCAAAAATCCTCAAGTCTCAAGATTTCTCAGAGACGTGGTCAGAACAATTGTTCCTAAGTGGGATCTGCCATTGGTTCTAAAAGCTCTAACCACCCACTCTTTGAACCGCTAACAGAGGTCACACCACTCTATTTTCTCTTTCAAAACACCTGTTTGATCGCTATCGTATCTGCTGGATGAGACTCGGAGTTAGCAGCTCTATCCATGTGCGAACTATATTGTGTGTACCACAATGACAACACAAGTGGTTTTAAAAAATCCAGAGCCTCTTGCCAAACGTGATTCCTTTTTCCATGTGTCACAGTAAGTGATACTCCCATAATTCTGTCCAAATCCTGTGCCTTACTGAAGTCTGTGGCATAATGTGGATATATAGAGAGCACTAAAGATCTAGCTTAGTTTACAAGAAGATTAGGCTCCTTGTTCATGTTCTTTCCCCCAAAGTGTCAAGGTCTCTGGGCATACGAAGTATCCTTGGACACATGATTAAGTTATGCATTGTGGAGGTATACAAGCTATCAGGTGAATGTATTCCTTAAGAAATGGAATCAAAACACACACTATGAGAACTTTGGTGACTCTAAACAGAAAGAGCTTGTGCTTCAACTGTCAGGAAGTCTATAGAGCAGCAATGTATCTTCTATCAACACCTTTATTAAACATTATAAGGTGCAAAGACATCCTTAGAAAGACATCCTTAGAAAAGAAAGTGCTGCATGCGATGAGCTATGGTAAATAACTTACCATTCATGCATTTAGTTTCAAGGGTATACCTCTCTTTTTCAGTATGTTTGTTTATCCCTCCCTGCTTACTATTCATTGCTCACTACTTCCCATACATCAGAGAATTGTGGGAGACATTAGGCTGCAGAATGGGAAATTTCTTACCCAATAATTTCCTTTCTGCTAGCAGTGTCTCCCGTGATTCTACAATCCATGGTGTGGCTTCATTAGCCAACAGACCCCATTTAATTTTAAGTCTGTAGTTTTGTGTGCTAGTTAGCCTACTGTACACAGTTCACTGATTAGCAACAATAACTTCAATGCCAATCATCTTATAAGAATTTTTACAAGCCAGAGAATGTTGTGATATGTTGCAAGCAGAACTGCAGAGAGGAGAACAGCTCTGTTATGGGACATGTTGCAAGCAGACAGGAAGTTATCGGGTAAGAAATTTTCCATTCTGGGACTAACTTCTTCTCCCAGTCTGCCCTCCGTCCTTCCACATAAATTCTTTCAGGACAATTACAGCTTTGCTCTGTGCTCCTGTATTGGACTTGTTATGCATAGTAGTGCCATCTAAGGTTGCTAGCTAAACTAATTCTATTGCCAATAAGATTGTGTTTTATACAGCTTCAGAAATAGTCTTTGTGTGGACAGACAAAAGGAGCATGGTGAAGCTCTGGAGCCCCAGCTCATGTCTGAAGTGTGTCCAGTGTCTGATGAGAAAGGGGGCAAAGTACATTGGGCTGGGTAGGAGGAAAGGTTGGGCCCAGAAAGGAAAATTTTAGTCATCTGAACGAGTTTATCAATCTTTAAATGTATGACTTTTTTCCCTACAACACATTTTCTGAAATTTTTCTCCACTCTAGTTTTCAATGTTCCAAACAGTGCATCCTCTGTGACCTCCTATGTGCTTTGATCATCCTCAGTAATTCCTTTTCCTCATGTTTACACCCTTTAACTGTGTAATTATTATGTTGTTACTCCTTCCTTATTCATCACTTAAACTATACGTATTTAGTTTCTTTAAACTTAAATATATACATGTATTATTCAGTATCTTTAGTCCCTGACAATATTTTTTCTTTTCTCTCCCTTTTGTCAGTTTTTATCTTTCCAATTAATGAGGTGCCCAGAATTAAATGCAATACACCAGATTCATATATGTTTGAATACATCATACATTTATAGATAGCAAGTATATTTTCTTTTTTGTGCTGTTGCCTTTCAGATGCTTTTCTAACTTCCTGTCCATTATCATCTCTGTCTTTTTCAGCATTATCTTCCTTCCACCTATTGAATATCTGCATTCTGGATTTGTTGTGTAGTACTATTAGTTTTACACATTTGCTGGAGCTAGCTGGAAATTTTCTGTTGGAATGATCTTTTGACAGAAGATGCACTTTCCACAAAATCTAAATTACACAGAAAATTTTCAGTTTTTCTTCGAAATTGTTAACAGATCTGTGGCTCCCCGATTCCATGGCAACCCACCAGGTTGAGTGATGGGGAGCTCAGGCTTCCAAGCTCCACGGCTCTGGAGCAGCCTCTAGGTGGGCTCCTGCAGAGCTGGGGTTCCAGGCTCCCTGGCTCTGCTGTAGTCCGCCAGGGATCCTGTGTAGCAATATTTAATTTCAGAAACACTTATATGGTTCCACTGTGGGAATGTTTTGTTATTTCCAAGACAAAATATTGCAGAATATCCATACTATGAAGGAAAAAAATTGAGTTTGGGGGTTTCCATCCTGAATCAGACCAAAAAAATTCCCAAAACTAGAAATTGATGGTAAAATTGAAATTCTGTTTCCCAGGCAACTCTAGCAATTATCTTTTTATTTGGAAGTTCCCTGCTTGGAGTATCATGGAGCTGCTGATATACAGTAGTTCCCCCTCTTGCATATGCATGCCCAGCAGTAGAGGGAGCTACCAGGCTGTAGAATATACTTGTTTTCTTGCAACTGACTGCCTGAGCATTTGTCTTGTCTTTTTTGTGTTCTCTGTGGTTTTTGGTTTTGAGATTTGACCATTTTTTGTTCTTGTGGAAGTTAGATGCTATCAAAATTTCATAAAATGTGTTCATGCAGTAAGCAAAACAAACGTTTTTGTATTTAAACAAAATCCAAGAATGTTGCAATAATAACTCAATTTGCTCACTATTAATATGTAGAATGAGGACCCATTTCTTATTAGACAAGACCTCAAAAAAAGTCTTATAGTTTGGCTTATCATAGGATACATTGCATAACATCTGACTGTTTTATGCCATACATAAGTATCACTGGCTGAGTTAATATCAACCTAAGTAATTGCTAAAATGAAGCCTATCTGAAGCATACCATTGAGCACATTACAAGATATCCAAAGTGTTGCTGTATTAGAGAATAATCATCATGCTCAGCTAGTTAAGATAGCAAGTTTACAATAGGATAATATTTATAATGCTTGTCTAACTGCAGTATGCAAAAAGCTAGACTATCAACAACAGGCTTAAGAAGAGAGAGCAGTACTTTTCACTTGCAATTCTTTTCTCCATTAGCTATACTTAGTGGACACAGTATAATTCAGGGATTTTCTTTTGCATCACACATTTTTTCCAATCTCCTTGTCTTACATTTCTCACACTTAGCTGGGCATTTGAATCAGGAATTGTTAGAATCACTAGACTTGTCAATGTTGTTATCATGGTAGTCAGTGGTGAAGACACCAAGCAAATTCAAAACTGAGGGTTTCCTGCCATAATTTTATTTGCTATTTCACAAATTAATTTAAAGACTTAACAATAACTGCTGGGAAATGAAGGACTGGTTTTGTTTGGTCAGCAAAGACAATGGGCAAGGGTTAACATTAATGCATTTGAATAAATTGAAACTAAACAGAGTGCATATGTTGAATTTGATTGCAACATGAATGTCCTTGGAAAAGTTTTTTGTTTAAAGCAAATCAAGACCAGAGCTTAATTATCAAAGCAAAACAAGAGACATAAAGAGCTACATGCTTTTAATATTGCTTTTTTCAAAAATAGCTCCCTTCACACATTTATCTACATGTTTAATTTCCATGCATAATAGCACTAGTTATTGTTGTCATTTGTAAAGAGAGATTAACAGATAGTAAGTACAAACAAACGCAAATAAGTACTGAATAGCGAGGTGACAAAGAAGAAAAGACCTCTTTAATGTTAATTATAACTGGTAGGAAGTCTAGACAAATTACATTATCTGTTTTCTATATGAATTGAAGGGACATTTAGTCAGTATCTGTGTCAGAGATACAGTTGGGTATTTGCTTTAAATGCAGGTGACTTGACAACTTAGCACTTCCCCAGTTTTTAGCATACCTCAGTGAACTATGGAATTGTAATTTATCTAGAAAAATAAGTTTCAGCTATGTATGTCAATAACTAGACATTTCTTAATAATTAGAAGCAAAAGAAGAATATTAATGAGTTGTAGAATGTTGACGTTTTGTTGTTGTCTTAAAATATGGTGATTGTTTTCAATTTGGTTGTCAGTCTGTTGATTCTTGTTTTCCTTAAATGCATTGTGTGACCAGTAACGTTCATAGTTCTTTCTTAAGCAGTGAATAAAAAGAAATAGTTACATAAAGAAATTTGCTTCAAGTGTAATTACTACATGATAGGGTTGGTGGCCCTTTTTATGTACTTCTTAGTGAAATAATATAAACAGCTCCTTACAAATGAATCATTTTTATGTGGCTCTTCAAATCCTTGATCATTGGCCCTAAATGCCAACAGTTGGCAGAAAGCAAGCAAAAGAGGTGGGAGATTGTCACATTTCAGGGTGCAGTCCAGACCAGTGAGGAGTTGTCACTGCCTGCCCTGCAACCTTGGGTGTTTCACAATGCTTTGCTGCTGTAGCTCTCAGCCTGGGCTGCTCCCAAACAGCATATAGGTCAAACCCTGATTGTCTATGTATAGCTACAGCCCTGGTCCAGCAACTCTGACCCCAGTAGCCAATCAGCAATACACACAGCTACACTCTGGCTTTCAGCAGCCTTGGTTACTATCTACAGGGTGACCCCAGCACACTCCCAGTCCCAAATTTTCCCTCAAAATGTGTGTTCTTCACTGTCCAGCCCTCTTCTGGACAGTTCAGATATTAGAGGTCCATTTCCCCTGTAAAGGGGAATAGTTTGCTATTTTTACTGGAGTTATCAAACAGTTCAGTATAAACACAACAGTGGATTAGTTTTGATTAAAAATAAAGCATATTTATTTAACTACAAAAAGATTTAAAGTGAGTACAAGGCATTAAAGACAGAAATGCTTACAAGAAAATAAAGAGAGAATGCTTTCTAGTAACTAAAACTTAACAAACTAGACTTAGTTCAAAGTCAAATCCTTACCACATGATCCCAGCAACAGGACTGACCAAATCAGGGGTGGGCAAACTTTTTGGCCTGAGGGCCACATCGGGTTTCCAAAATTGTATGGAGGGCCGGTTAGCGGAGGCTGTGCCACCCCAAACAGCCAGGCATGGCTTGGCCCCGCCCCCTAGCTGACCCCTCCTTCTTCTCGCCCCCTGACGGCCGCCCCGGGACTCCTGCCTCATCCAACCACCCCTTCTCCCTGACCACCCCCGGAACCCCTGACTGCCCCCCGCCACCCTATCCAACCCCTCCTCTCATTCCTGACTGCCCCCAGGGACCCCTGCCCCACCCAACCACCCCTTTTCCCTGTCACCTGACCACCCCCGGAACCCCTGCCCCTAACTGTCCCCCACCACTCTATCCAACCCCCCCCCCTTCCTGACTGCAGGCAGGGACCCCTGCCTCCATTCAACCCCCCCTGTTCCCTGCCCTCTGACTGCCCCGACCCCTATCCACACCCCCTCCCCCTGTCCACCACCCCGAACTCTCCTGCCCTCTATCCAACCTCACACTCCCTGCCCCCTTACCACGCTTCCTGGAGTGGAGCACTGGTAGCTGGCAGCACTACAGCTGCACCGCCCAGAGCACCAGGACAGACAGTTGTGCCGCCTGGCTTGAGCCACCGCGCAGCACAGAGCACCGGGTCAGGATGCGGCTCTGCAGCTGCACTGCCCCAGGGGCTCGCAGCCCCGCCGCCCAGAGCATTGTCCAGCAAGCCATTGAGTATCTGCTCTTCAATGGCCAAATGCTGTTCTCTGACAAGACTGACGAGACACTCCACTCCTTCAAGGTCTCTAGGCTACCATGTGGTCCTTGAAGATAGGCTAGCCCGCTTTCACAATGCTTGGGGCTTGACACTGGCAGCTAGGTCCTAAGCACTGTCAGATCAAGTTAGGCCAGCTAGTTCCTCTCCACATCTCCTCTCCATCCTCTCTCCCCAAGTATCTCACAAGATACTGCTCCTTAAGCAGGTCTGCGCTCTACTTTGGGAGTGATGGATGAGTTTCTGCTGGAACATTGTCATCATGGCTTCTACTCCTGGGACTTTCTGGTACCAAATCAAAGGGAGGGGTAAGACCCATCCTTAACTTTTGCGACCTCAACAAATATATCAGGTACATGACGTTCCGAATGGTCATTCCATTTACTATTCTCCCTGTTGCATCTCAGAACAACTGGCTTGCTGCTCTGGACCTTCAGGACACCTACTTTCATGCAGCGATTTTGCCAAATCATAGAAAGTTCCTTTGTTTTGTCGTCATGGAACACCACTTTCTGCACAGAATACTTCTATTCTGCCTCTCTTCTGCCTCCAAGTTTTTACCAAATGCATGGTCGTTATTACAGCATACTTCTGGAAGAAGAAAATTCACATCTTCCCATATTTGAACAAATGGTTACTGACGGGTGGATCCAGAGAGGAAGTTCTTGCTCATGTTGGAACCACACTGCACTTACTCGACCATCTGGTCTCATCCTAAACACCAGAAAGTCAACCTTGGCTCCCACTCAGAAAATCTAGTTCATTGGGACCTTGTTAGATTCCACTATGTTGAAAGCGTTTCTGCCGACTTACCGTTTTCAGACAGTTTGCCACCTGTGCCTCAGTCTGCAGTTTCAGCCTTCCACAATAGTTTGGACAAGTCTCTGGCTCTTGGGCCAGATGGCCACTTGCACGTAGGTGGTCCAGTTTGCAAGGTTGTACCTTCGCCCCCTTTATATGTGGCTCAGGACTGTTTACTGTCCCACTCTTCACCCTTTAGATAGACTGATTCACCTTCCTCCACTGGTCCTGGACTCCTTGCAGTGGTAGATGAACCCAGAGAACATTTGCCAAGGCATTCCCTTTGTCTGGCCCTTGCCAACCATATTGGTTGTTACTAAGACCTCCTTGATAGGTTATGGGGAACACCTGGGGGTCTCTGAAAATACAGGGGCTGTGGTCAGAGCAAGAGGTCTCACTCTATATCAACATTCTGGAGCTTCAGGCCACCTACAGTGCATGCCATACTTCTCAGGACCACATCAGAGACTCAGTAGTTCACATACTTACCGACAATTTTGCTGTAATGTACTATGTGAACAAACAAGAAGGAGCACACTCCAGGTTGCTTTGTCTAGAAGCGATCTGGCTGTGGCAGTTCTGCATTGAGGAAAACATTACTCTGATAGCCATTCTCTTGCCCGAGTTTCAGAATCATCTCGCGGACCATCGCATCAGGTATTTTTCCTGAGTCATGAGTGGTCTCTGAGGACAAATGTACTCTGGATCATCTTCACAGTTTGGGGCATCCCAGCAATAAACCTGTTTGCTACAAGGGATAACAGGAAATGTCAGTTCTGCTTTTGAGGGGGGCCTCAGTCCAATGCTTTCCACCTCAGCTGGCAGTCAGCTGTTCTGTATGCCATTCCCCCAGTCATGCCTCAGGTCAATCTCAAGCTCAAGGTGGATTGGGCCAAGCTCATTATCATTGCCCCTGCGTGGCTGAGGCAGAGCTGGTTCTCCTACCTTCATGCACTGTCTGTTCAGCATCCCAAACCACTTCCTTACCATCCCAACTTACTCAGAACCAAGGCCACTCCTTACGTCCTATCTTCAGCTCCCTGCATGTCGTGGCATGCTGCTGCAGGGCTGAATAAAGAGGAAGAGCGGTGTTCGGATGCTGTCCTGCAAGTCCTCTTTAACAATAAAAATCTCTCCACCAGGATGGCCTATTCAGTGAAATGGAAGAGATTTTTGGTGTGGTCATTAGTTGCGCAATACAAACATTGCTGATCTCTATTCAGGACATTTTGAAGTACTTGCTGCGCCTTCAATCGTTGGGGCTTGCGTTTAGTTCATTGAAACAGCATCAATATTGGCATTTCATCCCTCCATTCAGGAAAGATCCGTCTTCTCCAATGCCATGCCATCATATGCAGATTGCATGAAGGGTCAAGGGGTCTCTTTGCAGACAGTCTCCAAAGGCATATGAAATAGCTTTGGCTCTGCCTCCTCAGCGGGTGAGAGTTCGTTCTATGAGGGCACAAGCAGCATCCGTAGCATTTCCCAGAGGCCTTTCTGTATTCCACATTTGCACAGCTGCATTGATGCATACATTCACGAACCATTACGCCATAACTGCTTCTCCCAGGGGGATGCAAGGTGAAACGGTCCTGCAGTCTTTGTTTAGGTAGACTCCAAGCCTTGCCTCCTAGGGGCGGAGGGGACGGCTTGTAAGTCACCTATGTGGAATATACAGCTGCAGCTACTTGAAGAAGAAACAGTTACTTACTGTAACCGTGGTACTTTGGAGATGTGATGCAGATGTGTATTCCACGACCCACCCTCTGTCCTCTCTGCATTGGAGTCTCATTTCTGGGCATTTTGGGGTGAAGGAACTGAGAGAGGGTCAGGGCAGAGCTGCCTCATGCAGCCAAGTGAGGAGCTACAGCCATGAGGTGTGAACGCCACCCCTCTACGGGTACTGCTACATAAATTTCTCCAGCTCCAGTGCACTGGGCACGCACACATCTAAGTGGAGTACAGGTCTGCATCACGTCTTGAAGAACCACAGTTACATTAAGTAACCGTTTCTTCCTTTGAGGATAGACTTGTTAAACAACTTGAGCCTTGTCACAGCTGTGTGGGTTTGAACATGTGCTAACAAACATCGTACAGGGGGTATTCCTAACTTTATATATAATGTTGCCACGTAAGTTATTAGCTTTCAAATGATACCTCACAAGGCATATGTTGTACTCTCTCTCTCTCTGGACCAAATAATATTTAAGTATTTATACAAAGTGGAAAAATTTCAACAGGAGAGATTGAAAGAGCTCCCCCCCGGGAATAGCCCGGTGATTAGGACACTTACCTGGGATGTGGGATACTTGGTTTGAAGTCCCTGTTACAGAGTGGGAAAATTAACCTGAGTCTCCTAGAATGCTGAGCCCTGGCACCTCTAAGGCTAGGTCTACACTACCCGCCTGAATCGGCGGGTAGAAATCGACCTCGCGGGGATCGATTTATCGCGTCCCATCGGGACGCGACAATTGATCCCCAAATCGACGCTCTTACTCCACCAGCGGAGGTGGGAGTAAGCGCCGTCGACAGAAAGCCGCAGAAGTCGATTTTGCCGCCGTCCTCACAGCGGGGTAAGTCGGCTGTGATACGTCGAATTCAGCTACGCTATTCACGTAGCTGAATTTGCGTATCTTAAATTGACTCACCCCTGTAGTGTAGATGTACCCTAAGATTGGCAGTTCATAGCCCCAGCACCTCTGGGCTTGCTGCAGTTATTAAAGTAAAAAATTGCTTGAGTCCCAGCATGCAATTGCTTGAGCCCCAGCATCTCTTTTATTACAAATTAAGCACTCGTCTTTTGCGTACCAGGTGAGTGCCTTAACCAGTGGGTTATTAGGTACAAAGGGATACCACCTTCTCCTCTTTTCTGAATGGCACCTAAATCTCCTTGAGAATCTAGCTCGGGGAAAAAAAATTTGGCTGAAACTATTTGATGAATTTGTGTCAAAATCATGAATAGTTTAGAGTTGACTGAAACTGCATTCTTTTCAAATACACTATTCAGGAAAAAAAATTTGCCCAGTCTTAGTGAGACCTTTCATCATTAGATAAATGTATGACAATCTGTCCCTTGCATTGGTGTCTTCCTAATCTGGTAGTTATTGTTTTAAGGCCTTGAAGCATGAGGTTTAATATCCCTTCCATAATTTTTGTTTTTATCTATGCTAACTCTTTTAAATCTTAAATTCTTTGTCTGATTGACTTCCTGTAGTAATGAGTTCCAAGGTTCAATCACTTGTGTTAAAAAGTGTTTTGTTTTGTTTGTTTTGTTTGTTTGTTTGTTTTACGTTCTCATCTTTTAATTTCATTGAATGTTCCCTTGTTTTTGTGTTATGAGACAGGGTAAATAGAAGTTCCCAATCTACCATCTCTGTCTATACCATGACAGGACTAGAAGGGATCACCCAGGTCACTGAGTCCAGTCCCCTGCTATCATAGGCAATACCTCTTATAATTATGTTCATAAACTTACAACGATCCATCTTAAAACTAGTTAGTTTGTTTGTTCCCACAACTCCTGTTGGAAGGCTGTTCCAGAACCTCGCTCCTCTGATGGTTAGAAAACTTCTAATTTACAGCCTACATTTATTCATGGCTAGTTTATACCCATTTGTTCTTGTGCCAATGTTGTCCTTTAGCTTAAATAACTCTTCTCCCTCTCTGGTATCTACCCCCCCTTGTGTATTTATAAGGAGTAATCATATTCGTTTATCTTTCAAGTGTGAAGAAAATCAGTCCAGTAGTTTTTAAATGAAGAGTGCTTAAAGTTGGCATTTTCACACATGTGGTTTAAAAATCTTTGGATTTTGGCTGCCCCCAAGTCAGTTAAATGAGAGTCATTTATAGATGTGCTGCAATTTAGTAGCACTTTTCCTTTTTTTTTTTTTTTTTTAATCTGAGTACATGTGTGGAGATTTATATGTAAAACTGGAGCTGAGAACTAAGGGCCTGAACCAAACCTGTTCAAGTCAATAGAGTCACCATTGACTTCAATGGGCTTTGGATCAGGCCTGAACTCAGGAACTTCCAAAAGTTAAGGCTTCAACGAAGCATTAACATAGTCTGTATTGTTCGATGTAGCTTAAGAATCCAAAGAACTAGCTAATAGCTGTTTACATTTAACCATGAAAATGGCACTAAAAAAGGACTACATAGGTGTATAGCTAACCCTGAAGGAGATACCTTAACTCTTGGAATTCCCAGACCTTTGAACATTTAATTTTATATTAATACTAATTTTATATTTAACTAATTGCATTTTCTAAAAGTTAAACCCACTGAGCAAGTGTTATAAATCAGAAATGTTCAAAAAGAGTTTTCTCTGTCATTGTGTGTCTGAATAGTCTCTTATTTTTCTGCCCTCTTTATGGTTATTGTGTATACTACAAATTCTGCATAGAAATTCTGCAGTGCTGTGGAATTTGCCTTTTGCATGATGTTCTTCAGAAAAACTTCCCTGTCCTGCTTGGAGGTGCATAAAACCCTCCCTTGAGAGCACAGGTAGTGCATTGATAGATGCTGTGTTTGTACTGCTTGGACATAAACAGGGAGCATTGCACTAGCCTTAGGAGTGCTTCCACTCTTCACTCTTCTGCTTACCTCTGTGTTCTTGAGAGAGAGATTCTGCACACTTTGCCAGGGCCATGTCAGAACAAGCAGGGCCAGATATTTTTTGTTCAGCCAGACAGATTCGGGAATGCTTTGTAATCATATCTATCAGTGTTGGATTTGCTGGGTCCTCCTATGGAAGAGTCACTGCTTATCACTAGGAAATCCACCAAAATAGATCCATATTGTAATCCCTTACTTCCCCCTAAAACTCAAGCAAGCAAATTATGTCAGTACCCTGTGAAGCAATACTGAACGGGTGTGGGAGGGAGATGTAAAATAAGAGTCATGAATGAAACAATTAGCAGGACGTCTGTGGGGTCTATATGGCAGTTTCTTAAGATTAATATGGATATAGATAGGTTATGCTTGCTAGAAGCCAGCGAGTGAAAAGAAACTTGAATGTTTTGCCAGTCTGTCATGCTGCCCCAGAATTGTCCTGCTACTACATTAGTGTTGCTTCGCTGCACAGTTGTGGAAGAGGAAAGTAGATGCAGAATACACACGTTGGGTTATGCATCTGTTAAGCATAGAATGCAGTATGTATGGCAGTAGGGGAAGTGTGTTGTATAGTGGGTAGACCAAGGAATTTGATGTCAGGACTGCTTGGTTCTTTTCTTGACACTATCACTTACTAGCTTACCTTGGGCAAGTACCTTGACCTCTCTAGTTCAGTGGCTACATCTTTAAAATGGGTATTATTTAGAATACCAACCTCCCAGGGGATGTTGAGGCTTACTAATTAGTGTTTCCCTAGAGTACTTTATCATCAGAGAGAGTATCTCCTTTTTAAACATTGTTAAAATCATCTAGGTAGAGTTCAACGTTTGGGTGGGGAAAAGGAAGTAGCAGTTTTGAATTAATCATAGTAAAGTTTATTTTATCCTCTCTTTTCCCTTCTCCTTCTGCAGAGTTGGTTAATATGTGAGGAGCCGACTTGCCAGAATCGAACCCGTCGCCTTCCCCTCAGTTTCTCCCAGAATGGTGCTTTATGTCAGGCCTGTAAGAAGGCTATCCTCAGACCTGAAGTAAGTACCAAAAGCATCATCCTAATACAGTGGTGTACACTTTGACCCAGGGGTTCCCTGAAGCTCTGAAAAGTCTAAATATGGCCCTTGAAGACAACTGTATTAAGAAGAAAATGTTATATGATTAAGCGAAAATGTGTTTCTTGAGCTATGCACTGCCAGCTTTAAACTGTTTGTATCACAGCCTCATTGCTGTGGACTGGAAGTAGAGGGTTTTGCCTCCCATTGCTTTCCCTGCAGCCACAGGAGCAGCTCTGGAACGTTCAGAGCAGTTCCTTTCCCTCTTGCAGCTTCTCAGCAGTTCCCCTGCTGGCCACCTCCTGCATCACAGGACGAAGGAGAGTAGGCGTTGACTGCTCTGTTTTCTGCTTCCAGACTGCAAGAGCCCCAGGGAGAGCAGGCTAGGAGCTTGCTTGACTCTGCCTAGCAAAGAGTGGCTGTTCGTCTCTATGCAGTCATTCAGGAACTCCAAGAGAGAGATAAAGGAGAAGCTGCAAACCAGCAACTAATTACAGTTCCTTGATTTTTGCATCTTAGCACTAGAGAAGGCTAACTTGCACTTACTGGCTCTGATCCCCAAGGGACAATATGGCACTAGGGATAGCCAGATCATAGTGCAGTCCAGCCACTCTAGCTCCCCTGACATGCCCCTCTCAAGCCCTAAAATATCACTTGCACAAGGAGCTGTTGGAGGGAGGTCCAGGAGCCTGCTCTCTGCACACTACCTGAGCAGTGCAGTAGGAGGAAAACAGGGTGGAGAATCTGACCAAAATTATTGATTGTAGGCCCCTTGGCCTTTTAAAAATACCGTGTTCAACCCTTCAGCTGAAAAGTTTGGACAGTGCTGCCATAAAATATGGGAAAGTATGCATGCTATAGTACTGAAAGAGCCATCAAACTCCAAGGTGAAGAGAACGGGAATTTTAGTTCTCCTGTAGTTGTGTTCCATCTTAAGTAGTGTAGATCTGAATACTTTATTATGCTCACATGTAGATAAAAAATAAATGTTTAATTTTGTCATGAGTGAGTGGGCAGAGAAGGGTTTAACAGCATCTCTATATGAGGTTGCAGAACTAGAATGAGTTCATTAGAAAAGTGATGGGAGGATCAAGGGTCTGGAAAAACTTGACATGAGGAGCTATTGAAAAGATTGGGATTGTTTGTTAGAAAGGATAGAGAGATGAAGGGACATAAGAAAATGAAGAATAATGAATAGTTCAGAGAAGGTGGATTGGGAACGTCTGTTCTCCTTGTCCCATAGCACAAGAGCAAGGGGAAGTTCAATGAAATTGTAAGGTATGAGAAAGTCAAAACCAATAAAAGGAAATACTTCTTCACATGTGATTAAACTGGAACACATTGCTCAAGAAATTAACACAGATTCAAAAAAGTATTAGATAT